>NW_004955445.1:15583533-15632563 GCF_000276665.1 Chinchilla lanigera | reverse complement strand
CGCAGCTGCACCAACCGACTCCGGGCCGCTCGGTTCTGCTCGGTGGCACTCGGAGGCATTCGGCCCCGCTCGGCCCCGCTCGGCTCCACTGGGGGCGTGGTCGGGGAGGGTCCCCCGCCCAGGTCGCCTCAGGCGCCGTGGGGCGGGGCTTCCGAGCGGGCGCGAGCCCCCGACGTCGCGGGGAAGCGGACCTTGGCCCGGGCGCATGCGTAGGCTCTTCGCTGCTTGGAGGCGGGAGGAGACGTGGGCCGATTCCGTGGCCTCGGCGGTTCCCGGCTTTTGTACTCTGTATCCTGGTCTTCCTAGCACACCACCTACGGAAGACCACAACAGACTATGCTTTCAAACAGCGATAGATTACGCCGGGACCCTGGACCCCTTGCGTCGCCCGCCGCTCTCCGCACTGGGGATTGATCTTTGTTTTAGACCACCAAGGCTTCACTGCAATTTTTAATACCCTCTCTTGTTTCTTACAAGTAACAATAGCCTGAACAAACTTTCAATCACCACTTCCTTGACATTATTCAGTCTTCCCGCACTTGAGCTTTCAAGCGTCAGCTTCCTTGGCTGCAATAACTTTGTCCTCTCTTCATCCGTACTGTACCCTGCACGCCTGGAATGAGGGTGGGGCCCTTGCTGAATTGTCACTTGTTCCGAACACGCTTTTTGTTGTGGACCCCAAGTTTGCGGCAGATATGATCAGAAAGTGGTCCCCACCTTTAGAATCCTGTAATTAATAACAGAGCTCTGTGGTCCGATACATCTGGATCCAAATCCCAGATATACATTAATCTGGCAGATTAACAATTAGCCGAGTGACTTTGGTTTTATGCCTCATCCATAAAAGGGCAATGGAATATTAGCAACTATGTAATAGGATAAGTGAAAGAATTAAATGACAGCATATATAAAGCTTTCTACACACCGCCTTGGTGTTCAGTAAGTCTAACTTTAACTTGAGAGTGCATTAGGTAACCTTCAGACCCTGAAAACCAGTGAACCTACACAAGTGTGAGCAGTGTGTCCAATTTAACATGTCCAGAGTCCAAACCACCGAACTTCTCTCCTAACTTGCTCCTTCTACAATCTTTCCCCACCGCAGATAATGTCAACTCATTCTAGTAATGGAGACCAAACCACTGTGGTCATCTTTGACTCCTCTCTTACTATCATATCCATTAGCAAAGCTTGTCAGCTCTGCCCTTAGAATTCTTTCTTCTTGTCCGTGAACTATTGCAATAGCCTCCTACCTATGCTTCAGCATTCTACTTGCTCAGCACAGCAGGCAGATGGATCCTGTTAAAATCTAAGTCTCTCTCTTCCTTTAAAACATCCAACAGTTTGCCATTTCAGGGTAAAATAATTCTTTATTCCAGGGCCTTCACCTCCGGTGTGATCTATCCTCTCTCCACTTACCTTTTCCTACCTCTCTACGTCCTCATTCCTCAGCCAGCCACACAAGATTCCTTCCTATTTTGGGAACATGAGCATCACTCCTTCCTCAGGACCTTTGTGCTGGGTGCTTCTTCTCCCAGATGTGAGAAATACACGTGCCCTCACTCCACATTTCTCCTCAAAAGTCACCTTCCCAGAAAGACTTTCTCACACATCTACCAAAGTATCACATCTCACCACTTATCCCTCTGTCCCGCCTTGCTTCTCCTCCTAGCCCTTATGCCCTGTATATCTCTAATGGCCCTGAGGGCAGGAATTTTTTTGCTCGTCTATAACAAGAACATGGACACGTTCAGGAACCTAATATATCTTGTGAATGAATGAGAATATATAGGATATGTTGCTCCAATCTATCTTATTTACTCAGCAAATTTTTCCAAGCACTTATGCTGATCCAGACACCCTGGGACATGCAGAGATAAACAAGGAACTCTCTTAACCCACGGAATTCAGTATTTCAGAGATGGAAATATACTTCTGCTGGAGGTATAGCTCAATGGTAGAGTGCATGCCAGAGGCCCTAGGTTTGATCCCTAGCACCAGGGTGGGCGAAAACTCTCTGGGAGGAAATATGCAACACTAGACGGATATGCCAACTGCTTCCGGGGGACACATGGAGAGTGCACAGGACAGTGTTAGAGGCTTCCCAGACATGACAGTGGGACTGGACATGAGGGATCAATGAGAAAGGGAGTCCGCGGAGAAGCAGCAGCATACATTTAATATCAGACAGAGGTACATCACAAACACTGTCTACCAATGCCAGGCATGGTGGTGCACACCTGTAATCCCAGCACTCTGGAGGCTGAGGCAGGAGGATCGTGTGAGTTCAAGGCCAGCCTGAACTGCATAGTGAGACCCTGTTTCAAAAAGACAACCTCTCCCCCCCTCAAAAAGAAAATACTATCTACCAGAGGAGGCAAGTTGTTCTCTCCTCTAAAAGATTAGGTGAAACAGATTTCAGATGATTCTTATAATGTCACTTACATTTTGAAGAGCTTTCTTAAGTGGAAAGAAACTGCCAGAAGTATAGTTTATGTGATGTAATTACAACCTGACCTGTATTCTATGGAAATGGACAATACCTACAAACTTTTCTGTGTCAGGGTCCAGAGGCAAAGAACACATATCTGTTTGCTAGCTCCAAGTACCAGGAATCCATCTGGCCAGTTTTTTAAAAAGGGAATGTTAGACCTTTGTGAGAGGGGGAGAGTGGTTCTCTTTCTGAGGCCAAAGATAAACAGAGCTTCTGGGTAGGTCAAAACCAGAGCAATGGAATGGAATAGAACTCTTCCTGCAAACCCATTTCCTCTGCTTTCAGAGCCCAGTGGGAAATGTATGTACCAACCACTCCTAAATATAGGCTACATTTCCAACTACATACAGAAAGACTACAACTCCCTAACCATTCCAATTCCAAAGTCCCAAAGAAAAGGCTCTAAACTGACCCAACTTAAATCAGGTTTCTTCCTTCCTAGAACAATTATGACCTCCTTATAGGTCATTAAGTTCCCCTGGAACACATCTCTCTGGATCAAAGGATGGGCAGTCACCAGGAAGGAAAAGGGGGATTGTATGGTTGAGGCGATAGCTTAGTAGAAGTCCCCACGAACCACGGGTTCCATTTGGTGGGAAACTCCCTGGGAGACACTTGAGAGTGACACAGGACATAATTATTCAATTCCTGATTCCTATACAAAAAGAGGCCTATTTGGGTGTAGCAATCAAAACAGGAAATTGTCCTTACTCTAACCTCCTGCCCTCCAAAAAAGACGATTGCCATACGCTCTCTGTAGGCACATGATAGAATCATATTTCCTTATGGCGTAGAAATGGGAGTGGCCATGTGACAGGCTTTGGCCAATACAATGAATGGAAGTACATAACTCCCAGGTCAATGGGAGGATCTTGATGAGACATTGTATACCTGAGTTGTGATCTGACAATATGGTGAATGCTACTAGGGAGTGCCAATCAACAGAATGGCAGGGGTCTTTAATATGAGAAGTGGTGCATCGAACCTTAGTAACAGTGTGTAACAAGATTCAGTGTGGTGCAATCAGTCAGTTGCTAGCTACATCTGAAGAGGATGTGTTTTAAAGTGTGCCAGAAATCATGGATCATGAAACAATGTGTTTTAGTGGAGTTGCAATCAAGCTGCTTCTGTTTCCAGCTTTTTAATGTGTTGCTACCTTTTCAAGAAATGTCATCACGGGAAATGAAAGTTGCATCTACAGTTATGATCCCGAGTCCAAGGTTCAGAGTTCTCAATGGAAATCATTCAGTTTTCCTTGAGCAAAAAAAAAAGAGTATGTCAGCCCTGCTCCAATATCAAGGTGATATTGGTTGCGTTTTTTGATCTTGATGTAATCGTGCAAGTTGCATCTATACACAAGAGCACTGTGGTGAACTCTGAGTGTTATAAGGGCTTATTAGGAAGCCATGTGCATAGGAAATAGCCTGACAGGCTTTATCCTCCATTTTGACAATGCTCTGTGTCACACATCACTTCCGGTATGGCAATTTCTGTCAAATAAAAATATTATAGTATATCCTCATTCATCTTTTTTGTTTTGTTTTGTTTTTGGTTTTGGTTTTGGTTTTTCTCTGGTACCGGGAACCGAACTCACGACCTTGCGCTTGCCAGGCAGGCGTTTTGCCGCTGAGCTAAATCCCCAGCCCCCATCCTCATTCATCTTATTCACTGGCTCTCCCACAGTATGACTGCTGGCTCTTCCTGAAAATCAAAATGACCATGACAGAGAAACATTTTGAATCCATTCAAGATATGGAAGCAGCCACAACAATGCAACTAAAGACACACACAGAGGAAGAATTTCAGAACTGCTTCAGAAAGTGGCAAGAATGATACAGTAAGTGTGATCCAAGGACAGGGAGTATGATGGGGAGCATTGATGGCAACGTGCCTTTTATTATAATAATTCACCAAAGTTTCAAACCATGGTTTTCAATCACATCTCACATGTTCCTAGCATCACTGTTCACAACAGCTCAAAGGAGAAAACAACCTAAGTGTTCCTTGACACAAGAATGGAAAAACAAAATGCAGTATATGGGTATGAGGGAGCATGAGTCAGCCTTAGAAAGGAGTGAAATTCTGATACATGCTGCACCATAGATGAACTTGGAGGAAGTTACGCTGAATTAAATAAACCACTTAGAACAAACAAATACTATATCATGCCATTTAAATAAAATATCTAGGGGCTGGGGATTTAGCTCAGTGGCAAAAGCGCCTGCCTGGCAAGCGCAAGGTCATAAGTTCGGTTCCCGGTACCAGAGAAAAACCAAAAAATAAATAAATAAATAAATAAATAAATAAAATATCTAGAGTTGTCAACTTCATAAAGACAGAAAATAAAGTGGAAGTTTCCAGGGACTGAGGAAGGGGAAAATGGGAAGTTCTGATTTAATGAGTATACAATTTCAGTTTAGTAAGATGAAAAAAGCACAACTTTTTCATTTAGTTGCACAACTACATGAGTGTACTTAACACTAGTAAAGTGGTAAAGTGGTTAGTACAGTAAACATTATGTTGTGCATATTTAACTGAAATATTTTTAAATCCAGTGGAGAAGATAAAATGTAATAATGAAAAATACTTGGCTGATCCAAAAGAAAGAGGAAAAAGAGAACAAGAAAAGAGCAGAACCCAAGTAAAGCAAAGAGAAAACAAGTAGAAAGATTGTGGATATAAATTGTTTTAAATCATATCTGTAATGATATTAAATGTAAATGCATTAAATATTCTAATAAAAAGAAAAAACTGACAGACTGAATTTAAACAAAAAAGACTCAATTATTTGGTGTTTATAAGAGACACTTTAAGGAAACATAAGTTAAAAAGTTAAACTGGAAATAGTCTAGCAAATACTTCAGTAAGAAATAATACCTATCTATACAGAAAATGACAAGAAAAACACCACAGACCAATCTCTCATTGACCACAGATGCAATAAGGCTAAATAAAATGTTAGCAAATCAAATACAGCAATAAAAAGAATAACAAATCCTAACCAAGGGTGCCATATTCTAGAAATACAAATAAGTTTAACATTTAAAAAGCAGAACTACTGAATTTAAAAAAAAACTGATAATAACAAGTGTTGGCAAGTTTGTAAAGCAGCTGACAAAGATAGCATGAAGTGGAAAAATTAGGGACCTGTGTCATTCCTGAATTATATGTAAATACTGAAAATAAGCTTCAACTCCAGCAATGGCATTTATTCCAGGAAAGTAAATATTAAGATTACTCAAAAAGTAATTCACCACATTAATAAATTAAACAGAAAAAAACATAAAATTATCTTAGAAAAATAAGGCATTTGAATAAATTTCATATCCATTCATTCATGAAAAAGGAATTTCTTGGATTAAAAAGCACTACATATCCCAAAATAATAGTAAATACATACTCAATAGTGAAATACTAAACATTACCCCCTCGAAATTGAGAATGAGACATAGATACCTACCAGCACTGCTTTCTATTTCACTGTACTGGAGATCTGAACTGTATAGTAAGATAAGAAAAATAAAGCTGCATAAAGAAATTGAAAGTTAGAAAACTGTCACCTGTAGATATTATTGTACAGGTAAGGGGAAAAGTAAAGAACATAGATTAAAAGTAATATTATTTTAGCAAAACTATCTGATACAAAATAAATATACCCAAATCAACCTTATGTCTATAACTCAGAAAACTGTTTTTAAAAGATGTTTTCTTTAAATTAGGTGAGCTAACTTATTCAAAGTCACTTGACTAGCAAAGGCAGTAGGTGGGATTTGAACTCAGCTGTTTGGTTCCAAAGCCCATCCTCTTGTTGTTATACTATACTGTCTTCTAATGGCTTAACCTTTTTCTTTTTTAATTTTCAAAATTAGTATATTATCACTATACAGAGTAAATGCATTCATCATGGGGAAATTGGTACATATACATATCACATCCAACCCACCCAGAAGCCCAGCAGGGTTCTTATCCTTGGTATCTTTTTTTTTAGGAGGGGGTTGCTGGGAATAGAACTCAGGACCTTGCGTTTGCCAGGCAGGTGCTGTATCACTGAGCTATACCCCCAGCCCCTTGATATTTTTTATTTTCCTTTCACTTTCTTCCATCCCTCATCCCCAGATCCCTTCCATCCTTTCAAGAATCACCTCTTTAATTCATTGATCCTTTGCATTATTTTTTAATCTCCATTTCATTAACTTATGCTCCAGTCTTTTTACTTTCTTTCTTTCTGTTAGTTTCAGATTTGAATTGTTTTTGTCCTTCTAGGTTCTTGAGATGTATTATCAGGTGATTTACTTAGTAGCGTTCTATTTATGTACATAATCTTTCCTCTTAGACTGTTTTCATCGTGTGTCATAGGTTTTGGTATGTTGTGCTTCCAGTGTCATTTGATTCTAGGAAGTTTTTCATTTTTTTCCCAGATTTCTTCTGTGACCCATTGATTATTTAATAATATATTATTTACTACTTCATGCCTCCTGCATAGTTTCTGTGGCTTCTTTTGATGTGCAGTTCCAGCATCACTCTGCTATGATTTGGAATACACCATTGATTGTTTGAATTCTTCATACCTCATGGCCTACAACATGGTCTGTTTCAGAAAAAGTTCTGTGTACTGTTGAGAAAAATGTGTATTCTACTGTTGGATGAGACACTGTGTAGATACCTGCTAAGTCCATTTATTCAAGGATATAGCCTAACTCTAATGTTTCTTTGTTGCTTCTTGGTCTGGTTGACCTAACTGTGACAGAAGAGTGTTGAAGCCCTTCACTATGCCTGTATTGGTATCCATCTGCTCTTTTAAGTCCAGCAGTTTTTGCTTTATGAAATTGGCGGTGCCAACATTTGGTGCATAGATATTGACAATTGTTCTATCTCCTGTTTAAATTGTTCCCTGTACCAGTGTGGGGGGGCCCTCGTTCTCTTCTGACCAGTTTTAGCTTGAACTCTGCTGAATCTGCAAATAAGACAGCTACTCCCGCTTGTTTTCAGGCTTCAGGCTTTCACTTCCAGCCTGGGTACTTCCTTTTGGGTAAGGTGTGTCTCTTGTAGCTAAGTTTTGGTTGCGTTTTGTTTTTTAATTCAATCCGTCCACCCGTGTCTTTTCACTGGGGAGTTGAGACCATGAACACTGAGCATTATTACTGTAAGGCGTTTCTTGAATCCTGTCATTTCCTTATTGTTCCAGCGTTGAGTCCTTTGGCTTCTCCTTTTGCTTTACTCTCCGGGGTACGTGTACACTTTCCTTAGGGCTCTTTGATACTGATGGCCTCTTCGTCTCTATCTAGGATCCCACAAGAACTTTCTGCAGTGCTGATTCATTGGTCACCTAGTTCTTTAGGATTTCTTTGTCATGAAAAGTCTTTACTTCTCTGTCAGTTTTGAAGGCTCATTTTGCAGGACATAAAAGTCGAGGTTGACAGACAATTTCAAAGAAAATCATTTCTTTTGGGGCTTGAAAAACTTCACTCCAGGCTCTCCAGGCCTTTAAGGTTTGTGCTGAGAAATCTGATGCTATTCTGATGGGCTTGCCTTGCTAGGTTACTCACTATTTCTCTCTTACAGCTTTATTATTCTCTCCTTTTGTTGAATTTCTGGAATTTTGATTATGGTGTGGTGCAGAGAGGTTCTCTTCTAGCTGTGGTTATTTGGGGTTCTATATGCATCTGGTACTTGAATTTTGTTTGTTTTTTCTCTCTCAATTTGGAATCTTTCCTGCTATCATTTCAGTGAGTAAATTTTTTACACCTTTTGAATCATTTTCTAATTTTCCCCTTATTTCTATAATTCTGAGGGTGGTTTTTTCTTTTGACTCATCTAGCAGATATATCTTTAAATTCAACTGTAGGTATTAAACATCTATTTACCCAGGTGGCACACCCCTGTAATCTCAGCACTCAGGAGGCTGAGGCAGGAGGATCACTGCAAATTCAAGCCCAGCCTGGGTTACAAAGTGAGTTCAAGGCAAGCCTGAACTGCATAGCAAAACCCTATCTCAAAAAGACAAAAGAAAAACTGTATCCATTTTAATATATATAGTTGTACTTTACACTTTGGAGTGACAGGCATATTCATTATATTTTATTTTTTCTTGTGGGAGTGGTTTCATAAGTACATAGACATATCAGAACTCACTTACTATGCATATTAAATATGTGTGATATATTCCATGTCAACTATACCTCAATAAAACTGGAAAAAATTGTTTTAAAGCTCTTTTACTGTTTTCCCTACTTAACACTCTAAGTTCCATCCATGCTGTTGCAGGTATATCTAATTTATGACTTTTCACTAGGAATTCTAAGGTATGAAACCAGAAAGTTTTCTAACTCGGCTCTCAGGGCTTCCTTTGCCTCCACTTCTGTCCTAACCATGAATATCACTATAGCAAATAACCTCCTCTTGTCTTCTTATGGATCTGAGCTGTCTCAGCTTTATTCCTAGGAGTGAGAGCTGCACGTATAAGCCCTACACACACTTAATTTTACTAATGCGAACTACCACCTCATTGTATACAGAGACTAAGCAAGTTGATATTCCTTCCAGCTGAGCCTGCGAGTTCCTCTCTTCATTTGTGTTTCTGAGCCTGTGCACTGCAAGAAGGCAGGTGATGAGCCTCTATTCCTGGGGTTCCCCTACTTTTAGTACTGATGTAGCAGTTGTTGACAAATAATTCTTCAGGCTGTGGCACAAGGCTTGGTCATTTCCTAGCAACTTAACACATGGAGATGCTTGTCTATTTTTACTTGAGCTTTTTTGACATCATGTGTTGGGGGGCAGGGTTCAGGTTAATGACAGGGGTCTTCCCTGGACACTGTTTGGTAGCTTTCTAAGATTCTACCTATGGGAAGGGACCGGTCCTTGGTGCTTGGGCCGGCGTCTAAAGCAGCAAGGAATCCAATGACTCAGCTAGTCACTCAGGGACACTTCGCTGCACAAGGCCACGGGAAGGAAGTCATTACACAGACAGCTGGACTGTAAAAAACAAAAATATTCTACACACCAAACTCTACAAAGCCGTGTGGCTGAGCAACCCATAACTCAACAGGCCCGCTTCTGCTACGTGGCTCCCAGCGCAGCAGACGTGGCACGCAGCCCTGGCTCACTGCTGGCTGTTGCTCTGAGCCTCTTAAGAAGCTGACAGGGTGGGGGCCCCAGGAAAATCTGTGACTGTATTTTTTTCCCCATCTCTGTTGTTTTTCTCATTGTCTCCCTTCTCCTGGCTCTTTTAACCTTCTTGCCTTAAACTGAAAAAGTAAAAAAAGCTGGAATTGAGAATGTCACGCATTCTAGTGCCTTGGCAAGGGCACAGAAAGGTCAAAACACTGGCACACTAGGTAGGCCTTCCTGAGTCAGGCGGCCACGGAGCAACACGTCTTATTCCCTGAGGCAGGGTCTACAATGTGGGGAGAGGCCAGGGGTAGCAGCGAAGGACAGAAACTTCAAGATGGAAGTCAGATCATCTGTGATGTGGTTTGCCACTCACTAATCTCTGACACCTTTTGGGGGTACTGGGGATAGAACTCAGGACCCTGCACTTTCTGGGCAGGTGCTTGTGCCGCTGAGCTATATCCCCAGCCCTGCTAATCTCTACTGGAGCCTTATTATGTGTCAGGTACCGATTTTGGGATATCAGTGAAGACAGATCAAACATCTTGCCCTCACAGGGCTTACATTCTTCTGGAAGGACAAACACTAGACATCATCCAGAAGTAAGTTAGATAGCATGTGAGGAAGTGATTAGTGCTTCTGGAAAAGACCATGGAGCTCAGGGAAAGGTGGCTGGGAGTGGTCACGGAGAAGGTGACACTGAAATGAGTGATTGTGAGGGAGGTGAGGGAGGTAGCCCTGTGGTATCTGGGGAAAGAGCCTTCTAGGTGGAGGAAAGGGGGTGGTGTGTCTGGTGGGCTTTGAGGAGCCATGATCAGGTGAATGGCAGCTGCAGGGCAAGTGAGGGGGCAAGTGAGAGAGGAGGGCTGAGAAGTGGGGAGTCTAAGGGGAGAGGTAATTGGGAGCCATTGAGGGTCTTAGACAGAACTAACTTCGGTTTAACAGTATCCTGCTGTTAGATGGCCTTACATGCAAGTGGAGAGTAAAATAAAACTGTCAACCTTGCCAAAGACGTTGAATTTTATGCAGCCAAGGAAGAAGCTTTGAGAGTACAGCTTGAATTGCCCAAAGTATTGACAAATGAAGATCAGGTAATATTAGGCTGGAAAAACATAGTAATCAGGGAGTAGTTTCAAAATAATTTAAGTAAAGATTAAGGGAATCCCTTGGGAAAACCACAGGATCCCATCTTTGGAAAAATGGCTGTACATTTAAAAAAATAGAATGCTACATGAAGGCTTGCATACCATTAATAATCTTCAAATACATACTGCTTTCAAATCATTTAATTCTTCTTCTTTTTTTTTTTTTCCCCTCTGGTACCAGGAACCGAACTCAAGACCTTGCACTTGCCAGGCAGGCGCTTTTGCCGCTGAGCTAAATCCCCAGCCCCATTTAATTCTTCTTGTCTGTGGTTTTGCCCAGTCCCTATGTTTTTGGAGGCCAGATAGGGATCTCTTTGTGGTCTCTTTATCCAGCATCAGTGCCTTTATTTACCACTTAGGCTCTCTGTTACTCTACTATATACCATATATATATTTTTTGAGATCAGGCATAAATTGATCTTCCCTTTATTTATCATGTATTTATTTGTTTATTTATTTTGTGGCATGTGGGATCCATTCCAAGGCCTCAAACATGTTAGGCAGATGCTCTACCACTGAGGTACACCCCGTCCCTAATCTTGCCTAAATGATGTTTTTGAGCATCTACAGTTTCTAAAGGTGGCACTGTGCTGGTACAGTGTCTGGGGGTGGGGGGCACTCAACCCTCTTTGAGTTGCACAGCATGAGAAGTGACCCAAACGCATGGGAGGTGGGGAACGTTCTCACTAAGTCCTGAAAGAACTTTTAGGACACAGGAAGTTCTCCTTCATACAGTGGTTAATGATCTTTCAGCATTCCTCTCTAGCCTAGAAATCACAAATGAATTCCAAAAAGGCTCGGCATTCTCATGTCTTTCTGGGAAGGCCATTTAGAGACTACAACTGCCCAGCCCCGTACCACACTACCAAGCAATTTTGCCAAGCCTGGTCAGGCCTCGGCTGGCAGCAAAGGCTTCTTTGGCCACGGAAGTCTCCTGTGCTCCATAACCACATCCGGGGCCTGTCCCAAAAAGGTCGGGAGAAGAGGCCCCCAGGGGCTGCAGAGCCGGGGCAAAAGCAGCCCAAGGCTGGGCTCCTTCCGGCTAGGGGCAGGGCTGGGCCTCCGGTGCGCTTCTTACCCAGCCCCTCTCTGCCCGAGGTCGGTTCTCCTGCCCACGGCTGCAGTTGGTGGTTGATTCCCTGCAGATTGGGGGAGGGTAGAAGCTCTCCTGATCTAAGGGAGAGGGAAGGCCTGGCGCCCCCTGGGTCTCACCTCGTTGTCAGTGTTCATCTCCAGTGCTTCTGCTGCAAGACCTCATTTGCTCTGAGGGCAGGGAACTTCAGAAAACACCCTCGCACCGCTCCAGTTCCAACAGCGAACCTCTTCCAGGTGGCTCGGCACCGCACCGCCGTGGCACAAACAAGTTCCAGCCCCTGGAACACTATCCCACCCATATCCGTCTAACTCCAACTTACTTTGTTTACTTGGGAAAGCTTTCTGTGTCCTCTCGCTAATAGCTCCTGGCCTTTCTCTACCTCAGCCTTCATCATCTTACAACAAAGTTGCCTGGTTGGTGTCTCTTCTTTCCCTCTGAGCCTCAAAGACTGTGGGGTCCCAGCCGGGCAGGTATGCATGCCTGTAATCCCAGGACTCTAGGGGGCTGATGCAGGAGGATCACAAATTCAAGCCCAGAATTAGCAACTTAGTGAGACAGATCTAAAAAGAGAAATTTTTTTTTAAAGAATACAGCTATCTCACTGAGGATACAGCTCAGTGAGAAGGGCCTGGGTTCAAGAACCTCAGAAACACAAAGAAAAAAGAGAAAAAGAAGAAGAGAAAAAAGATGTAGGGTCCCTGGGGCATCTCCAGTGTGACCCCAGGAGCAGTGTCGATAAATCAGAATCTACCTGTCGGCCTCTCCCATCTCTTTTCCTCTGCCGCAAGGGGTGCTGGGGTTTTGGAGAATTTAAAGCCACAATGGAAATGAAGAACTCAGCCAGATGTCTGTCTCCAGAGGGTGCTCAGGTAGCATCAGCAGCTGCTCCTGGTAGTCGGCAAGAGACATCCCGGGTATGGTAAACAAGGACAGGAGGAGAGGGGGAAGGGTCCAAGCTGGTCAGCTGGGCTGGTAGAAGAGCTAAGACCCAGCACAATAGCCAGGGAATCTCTGTTGCACTGTGGAAGCAACCGGGAGCCATAGAGAGTTCTGGAGCTGTGCAGTAACAGGTAGAAGTTGGGCAGGAGGCTGTTATGGGCAGCAAATGCCGTGACCTGCACATTTGCCTGTTTGGACAGATGAAGGTTTGCCAGATTTAGCAACTAAAAAATACAAGATACCCAGTTAAATTTGAATTTCGGATGGATAACAAATCATTTTTGTGGTGTTCCCTAAATATTGCATGGGATATACTTATACTAAAAAACATGTGTTGTGTGTCTGAAATTCAAATTTAATTGGTTTCCTTTACTTTTATGTGTACCCTTCATGCTGAGTTCTTCATTCGCATTGTCTGAATTCTC
This sequence comes from Chinchilla lanigera, assembly GCF_000276665.1. Lineage (NCBI taxonomy): Eukaryota > Metazoa > Chordata > Mammalia > Rodentia > Chinchillidae > Chinchilla > Chinchilla lanigera. Next base: position 15,619,360 of record NW_004955445.1, on the reverse strand, counting down.
CAAAACCCCATGGTGCAGATCTGGCCAGTGGCACAAGAGGCGGAAGATCTATTTGTAAAACCTGGCAATCCTATCTGCACACCAGTTGCTTGCCTCCTATCCTCCCAAGTAGGCCTGCTCTGAGAGGCAAACCCCATGTCCATTATGTGCCTTTCCACATTTATCAAGGCCACCAGCAGTGGTCAAAGAGATGCTTCCAGCAGCCAGTATCGCTTCTCATGACACATGATCACAGTTGCAAGCCTGGGTGAGAGGGGCTACTCACCACATGCCAGGTCAGCCAGCAAGAAAGCAGGGGGTGGGGTACACAGGCTATCCTGTTCCATAAAGAAGGAAATACCACCTGCACTCTGGGTGAAAAGAAACCAACAGCTGCCAGTGGTATAGGCCCGTCTAGGGTATGCACCCAGGGAGAGGAAAAACTAGCCTCTACTCTTAGCTCCAGAAATGGGCAAACACAGCACCTGTGATACTCACACACTCAAAGGATGCCTCAGAGATGGTGATGTAAATCACAAGCTAAAGAAGGACAGTCCCTGCCTTGTTCAGCTCAGCTGGGTGGTAGGACAAGTCATACTACCAGAGATTGCCCCCCTCCATGATTCAGAGTTCTGGAAACAAGGTAGTCAGAAATCCAATGTCTGCAACAATCTTTATATCAGTTTTTTCCCCAAACAAAGAACAATGGGGGCTGGGGATTTAGCTCAGCGGCAAAAGCGCCTGCCTGGCAAGTGCAAGGTCGTGAGTTCGGTTCCCGGTACTGGAGAAAAACCAAAAAAAATAAATAAAAAAAAAAATAAAGAACAATGAAAACAATTTGTGCTCTGTCTTTAAAACTGTGAGATTAAGCCAGGCATGGTGATGCACATTCCTAATCTCAGCTACTCAGGAAGCTGAAGCAGGAGATCATGGAGCTAAACTCAGGAGCTTGAGGTCAGCTTGAGCAACAGAGTAAGATCCTGCTTCTAAGCAAACTGAAAAGTGTGATAAACATTACTGCACACCTCCTGTGCCCCGCACCGTTCAGCATTTTATTTAGCTCTGTGGTTTTCAGCCTGGGCTGCACAGTACGACCACCTGGAGAGTTTAAGTCCCAGTACCCTGACCATCAGTCTGACAGCAAACACAGAACTATTGATTTAGTTTATGTTGTAAATCCTCACAGCAGAATCCAGCAAGGTCAGTTTTATCACTATGTTGCAGATGAAATTGAGGCTCAGAAATGTAGATGGACTCTGGCATCTGTAGCTCCACCCCATGACCCTCTCCTTCCTTCCTTCTCAGGTTCTTTCAGGAAATTCCTGCTGGTTCCAGAGTTTTACTGTGACATGTAGTGGCTCTATATAATGCTGCCAGGGACAGTTTTCTGGCGTGGCACTGCCCCTCAGACCACCTTGAGGTTGCTGTGCTTCCTGGCAGTTCTAATCTGTGGCAGCAACCTGACTCTGGGTTCAAGGCTGGTACTAACATGAGGATAACTGAGGCCAGTCACTTCCAAACAAGCTCTGTCACTTTGAGTCACAGAAAAATGATGGCAGCCTCTCACTTCTCACAACTACTACTTCCCCTCCCTCTTTCCCCTCCCCCTTTCCTCTCTCCTCCTCCTCCTTCTTATCTCTCTGTCTCTCTCTCTGTCTCTCTCTCTCTGTCTCTCTGTCTGTCTGTCTGTCTGTCTCTCTCTCTCTCTCTCTCTCTCCCCTCCTCCGCATGGGGACTCCCCAGCCTTTTCTATTTTTTATTTTGAGACAGGGCCTTGCTAAGTCACTAAACTGCACAGGCTAGGCTCACACTTGAAGTCCTCCTGCCTCAGCCTCCCAGGACGCTGGCATTACAGGCATTCGCCACAACCCTGGCTCCTATGGTATTTTTTACACCTGGCTTTTGGTCCTCGCTGCAGCACTCTTTTCAGTGTCCTTGCTCTGTAAACTTTTTCACCTCTCTAACCTGTCTCAGCATATCTCTACAGGAGCCACACATCCTCAGAGGCTGTCAAAGAGGTCTTTGATCCAGAGGAGACTGTGAACCACAGATCCAAAGGGAAAAGCCGGTCAGTACTCCAGCCCTCGCCGGTGGTACAAGAGGCGACAGATCTTCCCATGAGGCCCTGCCCTGAGCTCACCTGGGCACACCTGTGTGCCTCCTCTGAAAAGAGAGCGTGCTTGGGTGAGAAGGCTGGTCACCGTCTGCCCTCTGCTGGCCAGAGGCGATATTGAGCTCACACTGCAATTAGAACAGAGTCGGCAGAAAGGAATGAAGGAGCAAGGCGTTTATGGAGCGCCCGCTGTTTGTCAGACACTGTGCTGAACCCTGGAGCGTAATTTTGCTCTTACGGAAGAGCACATTCAAGGCTGGGATGTTGCTCAGTGGTCGAGCGCTGGCTAGCATGAGTGCCGCCCTGGGTTCCATCCCTGGCACAGGGAAAAAAAAAAAAATCAATCAATTAAAATTTTAAAAGACTGGTATTGATCAAATAGTCATTCACGCAAACACGGAGTTACAACCATGGGCTGTGAGCACAGGACAGTAGAGCCTTGTCTAGAAAGCTGCCCCTGAACGGGAGATTTGAGCGCCACGCACCTCACAAGTCATTTCACGTCATCAGGAATATCTTGCAAAGTGGCTCGGCCCTTTGACAAAGCATGAAAAGGACTCAGACTGGGGGCAGGATTTGCCCAAGGCCACAGAGCCAGCTGGGAGCAAATTCAGGAGGACCTGGGTCTGCTGGATTCCAAAGCACCCCCAGCGGTAGCAGCTCTAGGGCCGGGCGGGGTCCTGGCCCTGGTCGCGATCTTTAGGCGCGAAGGCCGGGCGGGGCGGGGCGGGGCCTTTCTCGGGCGGGGGTGGAACCTGGGCGGACTGCGGACACGGCGGTCGCACCTTGCTGATGGAAGGGAGGGGTGGAGCCGAGCTCTTACCCAGTCCGCGGAAGGCGGAAGCACGGAGAGCGGCCGCGGGCGCGTACCTGCCGAGGCTGTGCGCGCAGGTGGAGGCGGCCGCTCGGCGTCCAGACCCGGCGGGCAGCTTCCCAGGTAGGGCCCGACCTGGGCCGGGGAAGAGATGTCCCTCTCCCCTCCCGCCGTGTCCACCTGCCCTGCGACAGAACTTCCTTTCTCTATGTTCGTGGGTCCGAGTCCACTGTAGCCATCAGCTGGGAACACCGGGGAGGAGGGGCCGACTTCCTTCCTTCCCCGCCGCGGCCCAAAGGCAGCGGGCTGCTCAGGTGGGCAGAACGTGGAATCCAGAGAGGAGCTGCCAGAACCTCTGGTGGAGACTGAGCCAGCGTTATCCCAGGTTAATTGTTGACCCGGGGGAGAACACTCACTCTCTCTGGTCCTCAGTCCACAGTTGCAAAGCAGGCTCTGACTCTCGCCCAGACTCCCTTGAGACGGGGCGATCATCTGGGGAGCTGGGATGACACCACCAATAGAAGTGGTTATCCTCCTACTCCCTCTGGTCCTAGGTGGAGAGCCATACCCTCCGCCACCCAAATCTGAAGCCCAGGAGGATTGTGGATTCATCCAGGGCAGTTACTCTGGCTCCCGCTGGTAGAGCTGTGAACGACCCTGGGAGCCCTGCGGATATATTCTGAGTGAGTCAGACTTGGGTAAGGCACCCTGCGAAGCCTGCCTGGAGCCCACCTGCTCATTTTGCACATAGTGGGGTCACCATTGTGCGGAGCCATGAATAATAGGGACAGTGCATCAGAGACTGCCCTATGCAGGGCCCTCAGGGCCAGTGCAGCTGCCATGATGCCAAAAAAGATGGTGCTGTGCCCGCTAGGTGACACACTTGGGCATTTATTACACAGCAGAGCTTTACACAAATTATCTCAGTTACATATACCTGGTGGAATCCCCACCAAAGACTGAAAGTAAGACTCAGAGATAAGGTGACTTGTGCAAAGTCACAGCTAGTAACTGCATAGTGCAGATGAGAACCCAGGCGGCCGTGTGTCCTGACCCATAATGCCCTGCGGACACCCATGGTCTGGGGATCTGGTAACAGGCTTTGAACTAGGACAGCAGGAGAACCAGGGAACTGGAGGCTAACAGCAAATGATCTAGAAGGAAGGGGAACCAGTGAGCTCTGGGCTAGGCTTCCAGGGGACAAAGATGAAGTGCTGATTTTAGACTCATTCATTAGAGGGTGAAGGAGCCAACAGAGCTCTTCCTTGGGTGATGACAGGAGGAGGAGGAGATGGCTGAGACCAGGGAGGAGAATGTGCCCTCGAGGGTGGGTGGAGGAGCCCCAGATTCGGAGCAGGCAGATGAGGTGGGGCATGTGCTGGTGGGACGGGAACTGAAAGAGAAAAGAATTCTAGACTCAAGTGACTTGAGCTGAAATGAGTCTGAACTGAGGCCTATTTCATTGAAAGGAAGCTGAGGCCAGCAAGTTACTTGCCTGAGAGACTCATGGTGGGTCTGGGTAGGACCCAAGTGTCCGCTAGGTGCCCATCTCTTCCATTCCTCTCTTTCTCCTAGATCAGTGGTTCTCAACCAGGGACAGTTTTACCCCCCAGGTGACGTTTAACAAGGCCTGAGGCAATGCAGTTGTCACAATCTGGAGTGGGGGAGAGGAGGTGCTACTGGTATCCACCGGGCAGAGGCCAGGGATACACCCCGCACAGCAGCCCACAACAAAGAACTTTCTAGCACCAAGTGGTAGTAATGCTGAAGTTGAACTGCTAGAGCAGGCTGAGCCTGCCACCATCCTCTCCTCTCCTGTTTTTTATCCCTCAGCAGGGCAGATAGCTCAGACATGGGCCCCCACTCACTGTGCTCTGCCTCTCCCATGGTGTCCAGCCAGAGCACTTTTGTTTCTGGAAGCTGGTAGAAGCACGCAGTAAGTAGGTGACTTGTAGATAAAATATTACTAAATTTGAGTGACATGTTAAGGATTGTGTCTTAGGATGCTAGGACATGTGACCTTTATGTCAAGATGACTACGAACTTTGAAGAGTTTCATTTTACGTCACTGTCACTTTAGCAATGGAAATTGCTTGTGAAGTTCTGGCAGAGACTGAAGGAATCCACTGCTTAGTTTGCCATCCCAGGACAGGAAGGGAAGCAGCACTGACTGAGCCATGCTGTCCCTGGGAGTCCTGCCATTCAGACTTTTCCAAGAGCAGGCTTTGGACTGTGAACGTTAGGAGAGTTTTTCTCAAACACTAGAGTGCAACAGCATCTGAGGATCTTCTTGGATGCAGATGTGGCCTCAGGGAGGCTGTGTTAGGCTGAAGTTACTGTGTTTCTAACGGGCTCCCAGGGAAGATGCTGATGCCACTGGACCAAGGACCACATTTCAGTGCAAGGCATCACTGAGGAGACTGTGGGCTGGGCTACCCCCTCTGCAGACAGCTGTGGTGTTGTGTGGGGACCATGGTCTAGAGGAGCCCATGATACAGAGTCAACAGACCTGGACTCGAGTCATCAACACACATGCATTCACACATGTGCGCGCGCACACACACACACACACACACACACACACACACACACACACACTCACATCTGGGCCCTGTTAGCTTAATAGAGCTTGGATAAATCACTTAACCTTGGATAGGTCATTTAGCTTCTCTGAGAAGTGGTCTTATATGGCAGGCTGTGTCCTCCAGTGGTTCTGGTGATGCAGGGCCTGAGAGAGGCTCACGCCCTGTGGAGATGGAACGGTCTGGGTCCTGGCAGCCAAAGGGGCAGCAGGTCGCTGGCCTGGACACCCAGGCAGGAATGATGAACTGAGGCTGGCAGTGTGGGTACCATGCCAGCTTGGAGGCAGCTCTTATTATAGCCTGGCTTTTTTCCACCGCTGCCACAGCCTCCCGCTTCTGCTTCACCCAGCCCTGCTTGATGTGGGAGAGCTGGCGAGACCGGTCTGGCTGGGGAAAGAAGCAGCTTCTGTCCAAGCCCTCCATGTGGGTGCGAGGGCCTTCCTAAGAACTATGGCCTGAAGATCCTGGGTCAGGCTGTGGACCTGACCTGCCATGGACATGGATCCCACCAAGAAAACTAAGAAGGAATTTGGAGCTTGGAGCCTTGTTCCCCCAGCTGTAGGAGATGTCCTGTCTTGGCACCTGACCTCAGAAGTAGAGCTGGGCAAAGCCTTAGCACCCTGGGGTACTCCCACTCCTGGTCCACCACAGATTAGCTACAATGACCCAGTAGGCTCCCTTCCAGCCCCCAGAACCAGGAGGCAACAAGAGAGGAACCCATTTCTCAGATGGACAAGCAGAGGCCCCCTCCTGCTCACTTCCTTTAAGGTTGGCATTCATTACCCAGCAGGGCCGTGGAGCTGATTTATCATGAAACTGCCTCCCTTGCCCACCCTGTGTTGTCTGCACACTTGAATCATCCCAGTGCTTCACTCCACAGTCTCTGGGTGTGAACCACAGAGACCTGGGCTCAAATCCCAGGTCCTGTCCTTACTAGCTGTGAGATCTTAGGCAAGTCATTCCACCTCTCAGAGCCTCAGCTGGCTCGCCTGTAAACAGGAGTAATATAACACCCACTCTGCCAGCCTCACGGGGTTGTTGTGCAGGTTACATGAGCCATGCCCACTGAGCCCCGTGGTCATTACCGTGAGTCACAGCATTTAGAAGCGCAGGCACCCAGGTATTGTCATACCCTGGGCCTTTATTTTTACAGATGTGGAGATCAGCTGGGGAAGGAAACCTGCTGTCCAAGCACCCCACAGGAGGCCGGTGGGCAAGCCAGGGCTAGTTCCTGGTCTTTGGGAGCATCTCACATCCCACAGCTGTCTATGCAGAGGCACTCTGCTCTCAGGCAGGACACAGCATAAACCTGGGCATCCGCATACTCAGGCTGCAGAAGGGTGACCCCTCTCCAGAGGGAGCCTTTGTCTACAGCGCTGCCTGTCTTTGCTACCGCCAGCCATGAACTACGTGGGGCAGCTGGCAGAGACGGTGTTTGGGACGGTGAAGGAACTCTACCGGGGCCTGAACCCTGCCACGCTGAGCGGAGGCATCGATGTGCTGGTGGTAAAGCAAGTGGACGGCTCATTCCGGTGCTCGCCTTTCCATGTCCGGTTCGGCAAACTGGGTGTCCTGCGGTCTGGGGAGAAGGTGGTGAGTGCTCTGGCTGGCCAGGTGGCCACCGTGAGATGGTAGTTTTTTTTATTTTTGCTTTCTTTACCAGTGCTGGTGATTGAACTCGGGGCCTTTGCATTGAGCCGTATCTCCAGCCCCTTTTTATTTTATTTTTTATTTTTTATATTTTGGTCTTTTTGAGACAAGGTCTTGCTATGCAGTTCAGGCTGGCCTTAAGCTCACTTTGTGGCCCAAGCTGGTCTTGAACTCACAACGATCCTCCTGCCTCAGTCTCCTGAGTGCTAGGATTACAGGCATGTGCCACCACGCCCAGCTTATTTTTTTTATTTAGAGATAGGGTCTTAGTAAGTCACTTAGTTGCCCGGGCTGGGCTTGAATTTATGACTTTCTGCCTCAGCCCTTCCCAGAGTGATGGAATTTCCAGCATGCGCCACCGCATCTGGCCCTTTTGCAAGGTGGGCTTTTTAAACCAGGGCATCTATTTCGGTCCCAGGAGAGGACCCAGGCCTCTCTTAGGTGGGCATCTGACCTTTGAGCAAGTTTCTCTTATTCTGTATTTTCATTGAAGGTTTTGGGGTTGGGCCCTGGGAGGATTCCCATTTTTCCTGGGAAGAGGCCCAGTGTGGCAGACCAAGTGCTGCGGCCATCAGACCTGGCTGCAGTTAAATAAGACCTCGCCCGTGTTCTTAAATCACCGCATGTCTCTGAGCGCGGTTGCTTCACCTGTGCAGATGTGTGTGATCTTTCCCACCTCAGGGTGGTGGGAGGGTGGAATGGGAGAGTAAACAGGAACTGATAATGCTGTCTCAGGGCCAGATATGTGGGGACACTCCAAGGTTAGCTCCTCTCCCTCAGTAAACCCACGCTGTCTCTGCCGGGCTCAGGTGACTGTGACAGAGATTTCTGTTAGCACCAAAGTCCCATGTGTGGACAGTGGCATGACGGGCCCACATCTCCTTTACATCGAGGTGACTGCGAACTATTCGAAATGCTTATGGCAAAGCGTAGCCTATGGGAGACTGTACTTCAGAGGTTCAGAGTTTGGGTTGTGGACTGAGGTTTTCTGGGTTCTTACACCCACTTGCTGTGAGGCTACTTCCTTGCAAATGACTCAGCGCTGCCTCCCGCACCCCCAGCTTCGGCTTCCTCATCTATAAAACGGAGATAATAATAGAAGTGACTGCAAGAGATCACTGTGAGGATTAAAGAGATAATTTGTGCAGCACACCATACGGAGGGCCCAGTAAGCGGTGATTCTCCCCACTGTGCTTGTAGTAGGCAACAACCTAGGGGCCGGAACAAGACAGGTCGTGTCACTGTGCTTATGAGGAATGGGACAGAGAGCGATGTGGAAAGCAGGTGGTGAGCAGCCAGGCACGCTAAGGTCTGGACTAGAAGGTCTCAGCCAGGGCAGAGCTCAGGGCAGCAAGGAGCTGTGTCTGCAGTGGCCGTGAGAACCTGTGGTATGGACCACGCATCCCTGCTTCCCACTGCAGGTGGACATTGAGATCAATGGGGAGCCGGTGGACTTGCATATGAAGCTGGGGGACAGCGGGGAGGCCTTCTTTGTCCAGGAGCTGGAGAGTGATGAGGTAAGTGCGGCCGTCCAAGCTTGAGCCTGCCCCGTCACAGCGGCCCCCTCTGGGTGGGGCCTTGGGATTTGTCACTGTTCCCACCCGTGGGGGCACCCCATTGGGAGGTCTGATGCAAGGGCGTTAGTTGGGGCTGGCTTTGGGCCCAGAGAAGAGCCAGCCCTGGCTGGTGCTATTTCCAGGTCTCAGAAAAGAGGGCGTCTGAGCTGGCCCCTGAAGGATGCCCAGGAGGCCCCTTGTGTCCCTGGGCAGCTTGAGGAGGAGAAGGGCAGTGAAGAATGGCTGGGGCTGGGAAGCATAAAGTCTGGCTTGCTCTGGGTCTGGTGCCAGGTCTGTGCAGCCAGAACACAGAAGCGCGTGGGTGGAGGATGAAGAGGGGCTTTTGTGAAAGGGAAGCAGGGCCCAGCACAAGCCAGTGGAGGAGTTTAAACTGTTTGAACTTACAAACTACAGTCGAGCTCTTACTGTATGCCAGAGGTTATGTAGCAGACCCAGACAAGGGCTGACCCCCGCCTTCAAAGAGCGTCTGGCTAGTGTGGGAGACAGATACATAAACAACAAGTCATGGACCTATTTGGTTACTGCAATGAAGGGAATTAGAGCTGGGGTTAGGGATAGTCGGGTAAGCTTTGTGGAGGAAGTGACATTAGGCAGAGTTTTAAAGAAGTTGGCATCTACTTAGAAATGACAGGCAGAGGAGGGGATGAGAGGTAGCACCCGTGCTTCTGCCTGGCCTGCTGGGGTGGCGGGTGGCTTCTTGGGGTTGGGGCTGCTTTATTCTCCTCGGAAGCATTGTGGTCCGCTGTGGCTACAAGGCCATGCTGCTGCTACCTCTGCCCAGTGTCCACACCTGCTTTCCTGACCCTAAATGAGGTTACTGCAGGGCCCGGGCCTCCGATAGAATTCAGGTTGGCTGCAGGTGGTGGCATCCCACCTCAGCTCTGCTGCTGTCTGCTTGACAGGAGGACGTGCCTCCCCGCCTCTGCACCTCCCCCATCCCTTGGGGGGGCCTGCCTGGCTTCCCCTCAGACTCCCAGCTTGGCACAGCCAGTGAGCCCGAAGGCCTCATCATCATGGGGCGGAGGAAGAAGTGTCGAAGGAAGAAATCCAGGCGGAAGGAGGATGCAGCAGCAACTGAGTCTAGTTCCGAGGAGCTGGAGGCTGGAGCCGAGGGTGAATTGTCCTCGCTGAGAAAGCTGAAGCCAGAGTCCCCAGGGTGAGTAGGAACCTGGTGAAAGCTGTGGTTATGGGGTCTCCAATCTGGAGGTGCAAGTATGGCTTCCTCTGTGGATGCTGTATGACTCTGGGCTTTAGTCATACTGCATCGCCCCAAGCCCCTGATGTCCAGGCTCCTGTCCCCTGCTGTATGACTCTGGGCTTTAGTCATACTGCATCGCCCCAAGCCCCTGATGTCCAGGCTCCTGTCCCCTGCCTGGTGTGTCCTACCCTGTCGGTAAATTTCCATGTGGTCCTTCAGCAGTGCTCAGTTGGGAGGGACCTCCTCACCGCAGCCCAAAGACATCTACCCTTACTCTGACAGCGAGTGCTTCCCCCAGGACAGGTAAGCGCCCAGGTGGGCTGCAGGCTGGGTCTCTAGACCCAAGTCTCACAGTGCCTCTTTCTGATGACTGATGACATAGAACCCCTTTAATGTGTTCACTGCGCATTTGTATTTCTCTGTAATGTTCATCTTTTGCATATTTTTAAAATTGCAGTAAAATACACATAACATAAAATTTAGCATTTTAATCAACCCAAAGCGTTCGATTCAGTGGCATTGAGTACATTCGGGATCTTGTGCGGCCACCACTACTATCGAGTTCTAGAACTTTCCATCACCCCCAAAGGAAACCCTGCACTCATTAAGCAGTCATATCTTGCCCTCATTTTTTTCCTTAAATGAAGTCGGCTTATTTTTGATCTGTAGGAATTCTTTGTCTATTCCTAGTGTTTATATCTTTACACTTCTTTGTGTATCCTGGGTTTAATACAGACACATTGTAGATATTTTCCTCTCGGGCTGGGCTGGGTGGCCAAGGGTAGGCTGACTGGGAGGTCTCTGAGTATACATCCTGCAGCCTCTTGTCAGGTGGGCTAATATTCCCTAAGAGCGACTCAGAGTTGGAGCTGCGGGCCTCGGAATCCAGTCCCTTGAGAGCTGAGTCCCACATGCAGTGGGCCTGGGGGAGGCTGCCTAAGGTAAGCTCTTCTCGGTATTTCCCAGTCTCTGCCTTTCAGGGGCTCCCTGGCCCCTGTGGGTCTGGATTGGAGTGACTGACACTTGGGCCACCTTCCTTGAGGCTTTGTGGAACATGGAAGCGAGGCCCGCACCAACCGGTGTCTTCCTGTATTTGTTTGAAGGTGGCCAAAGCCGAGCAGCCTGAGTCCTCGGCGGCCCCAGTAAGTGGCACTGCAGCAACCACTCCTCTCCAGAGAGGACCCAGCACCTCTTCCTCTTCTGCAGCTGGCCTGGGCCCTTTAGGACTTGAAACCCCACAAACAGGGGACAGTGTTAATCTGCTTTGGCCTGATACGGAGTCTCACTGGAGAAAAACTCTGGTGGACCCCCCTCACCCCTCTCCAGAGGGCGAAGAAACAAAGACTCCAAGCTCCAAGGATGCAAACCTCCCTCCTGCTTCTAAGTCATGGAACTGGGCCGCTCTGGAGGCCCCTGTTCCCACTGGGCAGCCAGAAGTCTCCAGGGGCAAAGGTGAGTGCTGGCAGACCCTTCACACCACTTCCTGGTCTCATTTATCCTCCAGTGGGCTCTGGGACTTGGAAGGACATCCTGAGTACCCATCGTGCACCAGGAACGATGCTTGGCACCAGCTCTCACGGTGCTCACGGTCCACTGGGGGAGACAAATGACATGCACGTAACAAGGAAGAGTGAGGCGTGGGCCACAGGGGGACAGAGCAACTGTTTGAAATGGGGATTATGTAAATCCAGTGATCAGGGAAGGCTTCTCTGAGCAGATGACACTGGAGTCCAGTCATGGATGATAAAGATCTAGCCAAGCAAGGAACAGGCGGATTCTAGGCAGCGGAAACAGCATGAGTCAGGGCTCCCAGGCAGGAGCGAGGTTTCCTGTCTAGGAACTAAGGGCAGCTGGTAAATATTGAGTGAGAAGAGGAAGAAGGTTATATAAGAAGTCTGAGAAATGAGAAGAGACAGACCATTCCCAGCTCACAGGCTGGGATTTACCTAAGAGTGGTGGGAGGTACTTGGCCTGCACCACCCAAATCAGTAGCCACCGGCTTTTATGCAGCTTTTTAAAATTAAACAAGCCAGGCACAATGTTGCGCACCAACGGTCCCTCACTCTGAGAGGATAAGCCAGGAGGATCACAAGTTTGAACCTAGCCTGGGCAACTTAGTGAGACTCAAAATAAAAAATAAAAAAAAGGGCTGTGGATATAGCTCAGTGTAAAGGCCCTGGGTTCAATCCCCAGCTTAAAATAAATAAATATCTATATCTGTACCTATATATTTTGTTTCTCTGTCTCACACAAACCCTATTTTAAGGGTTTTTGGAATTTTTTTTTTTTGGTACAGGGAATTGAACTCAGGACCTTGCACTTGCTAGGCAGGCGCTTATGCTGCTGAGCTATATCCCTGGTCCCTGTTATTTTAAGGGTTTTTAATAGCCATGTATGGCTAGTGGCTACTACATTGGACAGTGCAGATGTGTGACATTTCTATCATTGCAGAAAGTTCTATTGAACAACACTGGCTTGGGGGGGGCAATCAAAAGGCAAGGGGACACATGCTGGTCCTAACCACTGGCATATGCCCTTCCTGTGTCCTCAGGTTCTCTGAAGAAAAGCCAGCACTTGGGCCCCAGTGACATCTACCTGGATGACTTGTGCTCCCTGGACTCTGAGGATGCAGCTCTTTACTTCCCTCAGAGGTGCTGGGTTCTAGGTGCCAAGGCCCCTCGGGGGACCAAAGGTCCACTGTCAAGGGACTGGGAGGAGTGGGAACCCACCTCTTTCTTCTTTGTGTTTATGTCATTGTCAACACCTTTGTCCCCAGCACCTGTGGGCTGGGAGCCAGGAGGTGGAGTGAACCCTGCAGCCAGAAGCTCCTGGGGAGCCCTAACCCTGAACATGCACCCGAACCTACCTCTGACCCAGTGATCACCATAGCACTGTCCCTCTGTGGTGGACTGGCTGACAGCCGGAACATCTCCCAGGGTATGTTGGACCCTCCCAAGGATTAATGTGGAGCCGCAAGGACAGGCAACAGCAGGGAAGACCTTCTGAGGAGACAGGAGGCTCGGGCAGCTTCCCTGCCACCTCTGCCCTGGAGGCCTCTCTTGGTCAACATAGGCTGGCCCTTCCCAAGTACCTGTGAAGCAAATGCTTGCCCCGAAGCTGTGACATTCCTGTGATTCTTGGGTGGGAACAGGTATAAAAACCACAAAGAACCACCTGGCAGGAGATGTGTGGTGGAGTATGGGAAGCTGTAGTTACAGGGAGATAGCAGGTCACTTGGGCTGTGCCAGCCTCATCCTTCATTCTCTGCCTGTGTGCCCAGAGAAATTCAACCAGCACGTCGTCTCCTACCAGGACCTCACCCAAAACCCTGGGCTCCTGGATGACCCGAACCTAGTGGTGAAAATCAATGAGAAGTAAGTAGCAGCCTGGGGCTGCGGGTGGCCCAAAGAGTCTCCCCTGCAACCTCACACCGTCCTGTCTCTCTAGGCACTATAACTGGGCTGTGGCTGCCCCCATGATCCTCTGCCTGCAAGCTTTCCAGAAGAACTTACCTGAGGTAACATTTAGAACACTGCTGGGGCCATAGCTTGGAATTGAGAGGCACTTAGCAAGCAAATGGGGAGACTGGCTTGGGGTCTGCAGCTGCTGGGTGAAAGACCAACACTGAGAGGGGAGACAGAGGTCCCCAAGCCTACTCATATCTCATGTGTACAAAGCCCCCCCCTACTTTTCAGGGTTTTCTGGCCGTGGATGGACCCTAGTGGACTTGGACTTTATTTCAGAGGAGCTCAGGACAAACCAGAGGGTCATAAACATCCAATAGATGCTAAACTAGGACATGCCTCTGACACGAAGATTTGGGGTCTGAAAAATGAGGCTTGGGAGATAGGTCCCATCCTTCAGCTAGGACTACCCCTAAAAGTCCCTCTCCAGGCAGGGCTGAGGGGCGCTTACTTGCTTAATCAGCACACATTTGTTGAAAACCTACTATGTGCTAGGCCCAGACCGGAGACAGTCATGCACCAAACAGAAATTGTCCCCACCCTCCAGGAAGGTGGAGTTAAAGAAACCACCCAGATCAGTATAAAGTTCAGCTGGGAGCTGGGAAGGAGGGGACTGGGGTCCTGCAAGAGCCTGTAATAGGTGGGGCGGATTGCTGAACCTGTACCCCCGGGCAGATTGGAGGGTGGGGATGCCCCGAGCAGTTTGGGGCAGGGAGCAGCATGTACAGATGCCCAGAGGAGGGGAAGGACCCAGCCTCTTCATTCTCTTCCACAGTCTCTACCCAGCCTTCCTGGGCCACCGGCCCTCACTCAGAGGACAGTGCCTTGCTGGGCAATGCCAGCCTGTGCCTGTCCCTTCTGGGAGCATTCTAGGCCCCACCCTGGCATGAATCATTGTTCTTGGATAGGTTAGGCTTGGCCAAAGAGCATTACCAATCAGACGCTGACAGGTGGTGCCTCCTTTATATGACACACCATTCTACCTTCTGAGAAGGCAGACAGCCACTCCTTTGCTTGGCTGTCCCTGTCTTCCCCAGACAGACCCAGTGCTTGAGGCCTCTAGGAACCCCACCCAACCTGGCTGAGGTACCTAAGCCCTTGCCTTCCTGAACCAGGGTTCTCTGTTGTGCAGCTGTAGGAACTGATGTCTCTTTCGGGTGGGCCCTGGCCTGGGCTCCTGCTGGGGTCATCTAGCACAGGTCTGATCAGCATTTTTCACAAGGTCCTGCTGCCCCAATCAGATAGTAGTGGGAACATACAGAGGCGGAGGCTGTTCAGGGGAGAGGTTTGCTGGCTGGCTTATGTCTGGCTTGGAGTTTGAGGGGTATTCCAGCTATAGACGCTCCTTGCTTCCGCCTGGCAGTATCATGCATGGAATACCAGTTGTTAAGAAACTCGCCGAGCAGCACTACCTACCTTCAGCTACTCTATGTGGAACTGACCCACATTTGGAGGCCAGGCAGGGACTGGGCTGGAGATAGGAGGTCAGCGCTGAGGAACAAGCATAACCTTAGTCTCCTGTGCAAAGCTTCATGAGTCATCGCTTGGAATCCCTAAAGGGAGGTGAACATGATTCCTCAGCCTGTGCATGTTGACAGTGTATTGCTTTAGGGTTGGCCCTGACACTGGATTCATGGGGTACACATGGGGAATGCAAGGTAGGTTTGAACTGCCATAGCCTTCATTTTCCCACAGAGCACTGTGGACAAGCTGGAGAAGGAGAAGATGCCCCGGAAAGGCGGGCGGTGGTGGTTTTCCTGGCGAAGAAGGGATTTCCCAGCAGAGCAGGTGGGTGGTCATGGACATGAGGCTGGGCGAGCACAGGACAGGAGGATGAATGCATTGATGGATGTTCCTTCACAGCATGGTGTCCAGACAGAGAAATCCACAACCAGGGAGCGGCAAGGGTGAGTTGCAGCTCCTAGCAGTGAGTTGGAGCTCCTAGCAGGGCTGTGCAGCTGGAGCCTGGGGAGGACCACTATAGGGAGCTGCACCCCTTCTCCAGCTGAGGTTCTGTCACTCCTCAAGTCCTTCTTTTGCCTGAAACATGTCTGTACTGCACAGATGGGAGAATTGAGATCTAGAGACATAGTAAATGTCCCTCAGCCAGGAAATGGCAGAACTGGAACAGGTGCTCAGCCTCCTGGCCCGGACACGGGGCTGCCACTGTTAAGGAGAGTGAACAGCTACTTCAAATGATGGGCCTTCTGCCGGGGAGGTGACCTGAGTGTGGGTGCTGCCCGCAGGGAGAAGACGGAAGTCCCGAGCAGTGATGATGATGCCCCGGACAGCCCCGTGATCCTGGAGGCCCCCTCCCTACCACCTTTGACTCCAGTCCGCAGTCCCACCTGCAAGAAGTCCCTCCGCCTCTCTTCTGATCAGATTGTAAGTGCACACTTGTGGGGTGAGTTGAACCTCCTTGCAGGGCTAAGCTAATTATGTGCCAGTCTCTCAGGGCCAAGCTGAAGCACCGGTCACCAAAGGCCAGAATGCATCCTCTGGGCATGCTCCCTAACAGCTTCTGCTTGGATACAACAGGGACAGGGGCCTCACTGCTTCCACACCAACCCAGATCTTTGTGGAATGCTTTGACTGAGACATCTACCTGCAGTGAACCAGCTGGTTCTGGGTCTGCCCTTGGAACCTGAAGAGTCCAATGCTGATACTAGCCCTTCAGACTTAGGCAACCCCTGTCCTCCAAGCTATGAGTTCCCTAAGCTTGTAACCCAGTGGCTCCTGTAAAAAGAATGTTTTCCTCCTGAGTGTGGTACCCAGGTCAGGGAAATGTCCAGGGAGGTCTGAGCAGCCTGGTTCACAGCATCTACCATCGATCTGGTACTCTGAGGCTCACCCCCACTTCAGGATTAGCCAGCGGTTAGAAGTTACTTAGCTTTGATAGAGAGCTGTTTCCCTCATCCTGCTCTGTGGCCCACATAGAGGACTGGGTCTTTCTTTAAGGGAATGTTAAGTCAAGTACCCCAGCCCCAGGCAGGGCCTTCCTGTGAAGATCTCACAGGATCCCATCTATAGAGTGGGGTCTCTCTCTCTAAGAACAACCCAAGCATTGGGATCACCTTGGAAACCTGGGCAGGGAGTCACAGATGTGGCTTGTCTGAGAGTCACATCCTAAGGGAGTGGGCGGGGTTTGGGGCTCTTATGCCAACATTGTGTAGAGCCCAGATCAGCAAAGATACCCTGTGCCCTTGTGGGTCCGTGTGTGGCTGTCTTCAGACCCTTTAGGAATGGCCTCTGTACTGGAAGAGGAGAATGAGGGGCCTGTGAGGGTCAAAGGCCACAGGAGATAGACAATGCCTGGCTGTGGCAGATCACAACCCCTCACCCCCTTGCTTGGCTCCAGTGGCGCCTGAACCTGCATGAAGGTGCCAATGATGTGGTCTTCAGCGTGACCACCCAGTACCAGGGCACCTGCCGCTGCAAGGCCACCATCTACCTGTGGAACTGGGATGACAAAGTGATCATCTCTGACATCGATGGCACCATCACCAAGTGAGGCCCTGCTGACCACGAGGCGGGCAGGGAGGGTCTGGGAACTCACCTCTTTCTGTGTTGGTTGTGTGGAGGGGCAGGGGACCATTTTGGAGGCCCTCCTTTACAGCAGGCTGTCCTAGAGCTGAAGGTTGGGCCCTATTGGGCCACACTCATGGAGCATGAGGGCCATGTAGGACAGCCTCAGAGTGACCTTTCCTTTCTGACTGCAGGTCGGATGCTCTGGGTCACATTCTGCCCCAGCTGGGGAAAGACTGGACACATGAAGGCATCATCAGTCTGTACCACAAAATCCACCTGTGAGTGCCAGGATGGGACTGAGGCAGGGCCCCCATGTTGAAGGAGTGGGTAACAGGATGTCCTCGGCCACCCTGACCTCTGCCCTGGGAAGCCAAGCTTAGGGACCAACAGGGGCCACAAAGGGGTCAACTTGGCAGGTCCATGAAGCTCTGAGACCCTCTTCCTGGTCCTTGGTTCTCCTGTGAGCTATCTACCTGCTGGTCTGAGCCTGGGGCGGGGGAGCTGACCCACTGGGCCTCAAGAATGTGCCTGAGCTTCTCCTAGTAGGGACAGCCATTGAGGCCATCTCTTCCAGGCCTGGTCTTGCCGTTTTCCTCAAGTGTCCTCCCTGCAAAGCCCTCTGGATATGAAGGCCAGAACCATAGGGTTGGGCTAGGCTGGCCAAAGCCAAAGCCAGGGGGTAGGGTAGGAGTGGCCAATCTCTGCTGACGCTGGGCCACCTCATCCCCTCCCACAGAAATGGGTACAAGTTTCTGTACTGCTCAGCGCGGGCCATCGGCATGGCTGACCTCACCAAAGGGTACCTGCAGTGGGTGAGCGAGGGTGGCTGTGGCCTCCCCAAGGGCCCCATCCTGCTGTCTCCCAGCAGCCTCTTCTCTGCCCTCCACAGGTAACCACCCCATACCCAAGCCCAGGGTCCTTGTGGGGAGGGGCAGGTGCATGGCCAGCCCAGTCTAGCACTTGTTCCCGGGTGAGCTGGGGCCGTCACCTGCCCCTGCCCCCTCTGGTTGCTGCCCCTCCTCTGGCCCTTTCCCTGCCTATGGCCATGGTTACTCCAGGGAGGTGATCGAGAAGAAGCCAGAGGTATTCAAGGTTGCCTGCCTGAGTGACATCCAGCAGCTATTCCTGCCCCATGGACAGCCCTTCTATGCTGCCTTTGGGAACAGGCCCAGTGTGAGTGTGCCCTCTTCCCACGGGCTGACGCCTGCTCCCCAGCCCCCAGTGGCCTCAGTTTTACCCCCTGTGTCCTTCTTTCCCACAGGATGTCTCCGCCTATCGACAGGTAGGCCTACCTGAATCTCGCATCTTCACAGTCAATCCCCGGGGAGAACTCATCCAGGAGCTCATGAAGAACCACAAATCCACGTGAGGCCAAACCCTGCCACATGGCCCCTGTCCCCCCCCCATGTCCCCCTGCCTTGGCCCCTCCTGGCGCCAATTTTACCTCCTCTCCTGGTAAGATCCTGAGCCGCTGCCTGCTGTGGCAGAGGCCAAGGTCTGACAATGGCTCAGGCTCAGTGCCACCCTGTTTTGCCTGTAGGTATGACCGGCTTGGAGAGGTGGTTGAGCTCCTCTTCCCGCCTGTGGCCCGTGGCCCCACCACAGACCTGATCAACCCCGAATACAGTAACTTCCGCTACTGGCGACAGCCAGTACCTGCTGTGGACCTTGATGCCCTGGCCTAAGCCAGCCCCAGCTGCCTGCTCTAGGACTGGGTGTCTGGAGGTGCAACAGGCTTCTAACCCCTGAAGAGGAGGAGGGGCTACACACAGATTTGTAGCCACAGAGACCCCCATGTTCCAGACAAAGGGTTTAGGGCAGCTGTTGTAGATCTCAGCGTGGCCTTGACCTGTAACAGCATGGCACTTCCGGGCATGCTGGCACATGCCTGTAATCCCAGCTACTTGGAAGGCTGAGACAGGAGGATTGCCAGTGAGCCCAGCCTAGGCAACTTAGTAAGACCTTGTCTAAAAATAAAATAGAAAGGGTTGAGGATATAGCTTAGCAAGTGTAAGGCCCTGAGTTCTATCTCCAGCACTACAAAAAAAAAAAAAAAACTTTGTCACCTAGGCTCTTGCCGGGTTTGTCTTTGTCTTTGATGTGTCTGTCTGTTGTCTCTGCCACCCTGGGACTTTACCTCAACTCAACAGGTCGAAGAGGAAGGCCTCACTGAGACTTGAGGCCTAGATGCATAGGGAAGAGAATGTCAAAGGCAGCAGGGTGTAGCTGAGTGACATCGGGAAGGAACACAGTGCTCAAGCCTGGGACCCGAGATTGCACCATGAAAAGCAGCTCCTCCATGACCCTGCCCCTGCCCACAGTTCCTGAGCCAGGCATCCTTGCCTCACCTCACTGGTGCCCTGGTATCAGCCCTAGGTCTGGATGCTCCAGGGCCCCTCTGACATCAGGGAAAGGCGATGTGGCTCCTGCTTGCCCCAATGCTGCCTGCCACTGCCCTGGTACTCTCAGCATGTTCCTTGAGGACTGACTCAAACCTAGCCATGGCAGGTGGTGTCTGCGGACCGCCTCTGAGAGTCAGTGCAGTGTCTGCGGACCGCCTCTGAGAATCAGCTCTCCCGAGGCGCGGGGCGACACCCCCAGCAGCCTTGCCTCACACTGCCTTTGATGAAGAAAAGCACCTCTAGACCGGCTGAAAGCTTTAATCCAGAACCTGCCCTCCTCCCACAGCACCAGAGTAGAGGGCACAGCACGGAATGTTCAGAAGCCTGCTGCCAACGGCACAGGAGGCCCATGCCACTGTGAGGGAAATTAAGGCCGAGAGCCTCGGCGCAGGTGGAACTGCGTAGGCCTGAGGAACACTTGCATTTTTCCAGTTGTGCCTTGATGGTGTCATACCTGAATTATCACCTTGTGATCATCTTTGCAGGACTGGGGTTTTGTAAGAGTGTTAACAGCAAGGCCTGAACCCCTTTTCCTCCAGCTATGGCTTTCTCAGGGTCTGACTTTTAGGCCTCGATATACACTAAGGCCACACATAGGAGACAGGTACTGACCTGGAGGAACACAGGTGATTTTTCCCCAACTGGAAAGAGGACCAGTGTCCTGAAAACGTCTTTGGGGAAGGAAAAGAAAAAAACAAACGGGTCTCCAAACGGATTGCCTGGATCTAACTCTGCTAGGAGTCTACAGCTGCCTGAGCCCTCACCTTGACGGAGGAGCAGAAGGATAAAGAAAACTCTCAGCTGGGTCGCTGGGCTTCCATTCAGTTCTAAAGGATGTGTGCGGAGCTGGAAGTCTCTAGTGGCTTCTGGTCCTTGGTTCAGAAACAGCATCCATGAAGCTGCCAGGTGTGGGGATAGTTCCAGTGGGGACCACTTTCCAGCAGAACCCTCGTCCAAATGGCTGTGGGTAGAAGCCAAGGGACAAGAGAACAGGAATCTCCAAGGGCTGACACGACCCCTTGTGCAAGGGGAGCTGTGGACAGGCCCATCTGACAACGGGTACAAGGAACTTGCACAGTTGCTAACTCTGATGTGTCTAAAAAAGCGAGTTGCAGACCATGGAATGTGTGTTCTCTGAGTGCATCCTGGCCTTCACGCATGACAGCCTCGCCTTGATCACTATCCTGAATTGTCTAGTTCGTGCCGCGCTGATGACCAGGATGGTCATATGAAGCTGGACTAAGACCATTGGCCCAGTGGCCTCTGAAGTGGCAACTGGGCTGGTCCAGGGAGGCTGGGTAGGACTGGGCTCTGGGATGATGTTCCCAGGGTTGAGGTGATTTGGGGCTTGGATCCTCTCCAGCCTGCCTAGTCGGCTTGCCCTAGCCTTGCCTGCTCAGCCAGCTGGGCCCGGCAGTCCAGCAGGTCATCTCGGAGGCGGGCGATGTCCTCTGTGTGCTGGGCTAGTGTGCGATTCAGCTGGTCCATGTGGCCCCACAGGCCCTCCCTCAACCTAAGAGGCTCGGTGGGCAAGCTGTCCAGGCTGGCAGCCAGCAGGCCGAGCCTCCTGCACATGCCCTCCACTTGGGCCACCCGCTGGTCGAAGTGGCCCACGGCACGCTGGAGTTCTTGGGCTGTGTCCTGGCAGCGGCTCAGCCCCCTGGCCACATTGGCCATGCCAGCCTTGAGATGTGCCAGCTCCCCCCGCAGGTTCAGGGTCTGCCTGTGGCCAGCCTGGAGCCTTGAGCCTTGGCTGCTGACCTGCTCCTGGATGGTGTGGACTTCAGCCTCCACCTTGCGTTCCCGCTCATCCAGAGATGTGTTGGCAGCCAAGAAGGCATCAGAGTACTGGCTGACAGAGTCACTGAGGCCCGTGAGTGACTTGCTCACTGAGTTCAGGTTGACCTTCAGTAGAGTGATTTCACCTTGGAGTGAGCTGCCTGTCCCTTCTGCTAGCTGCCCCTGGACTTCAGCCACAGTGCCATTGAGTTGCTGTAGCAGAGCTGTGTGGCTGGCCACCTGGTGTAGGAGGGCCTCGCTCCGGCTCTTCCAGGCCTTCACCTCCGACACGAGGTTGTCCAGGGTGGCTGAAGTGGTACTGGGGGTGCATGAGGTCTCCAAGGAGATCAATCGTTGTTCTAGCACGGCCAGCTCTGTGGGCACAAGGGGCCGCATGGACCTGTCCAGTGGGACGCTGTCATGGTTTAGCTCTCCGATTAATGTTGCCAGGCGCTCCTCTAGGTTCTGCACACGCTCTTCTAGCATGGACCCGAAGCCACCCACACCCCAGCCCCCCATCTCCATCCTCAGACAGCAGCTCCTCGCTCCATTCTCTGTCCCATTGAGGGTCTCCAGGCCCTCAAGCAGCCCATCCACACCTCCCTCAAGCATGGCAGCAGAGAGCTGGTCAAGCTCATCCCTGGTTGGGGTGCCGGGGCCCTTGTGGGCCTCCACAACTGCCCTCAGGTTCTTCTCAAGGCTGTCCACACGGGCACTGACCAAGGCCAGCTGGCTGCAGCAACCGCCCCCACCAGCCACACTCAAGCCTTGCAGCTGAGTGCCCAGCTGTGACAGCTCCCGGCGCAGGGCCAGCTCCCGGCCATCGAGGCTCTGGTGTAGCCGCCGGCTGGCCGCCTGGCCCTCCTCACACTGTTGCCGAACCTCCTGCACCCGTAGGTCACACTCACTCTGGATACCTTGCAGCTTCTGCTCGAAGCCATCCAGGAGGCTCCCCCAGAGTCGCTGCAGCCGTTGGTCCACATATTCCTCCAGCAATACCAGGGAGGTCAGCGGGGATGGCGGGGCTTCCCGCAGCTGCTGCAGGTGGGCCTCATGGCCAAGGGCAAGTCCATGCACCTCATCTAGCAGCTGCACCTTGGTCTGCAGCGTGTTGCTCACTTCTGTTACCTTGCTCAGGATCTCACCAAGGGGAGGCGTGAGTGGTCCTCCTGCTCTGTCTGCTGGATTCACATGCCCCTCAGGGATGACATCAAAGCCCACAGGGGCAGCAGGAACCCTGGGGACTGCAGTTTTCTTGTTGGGGTCCACATGGCTGGCCACTAGGCCACTGAGGGTACTATATGCTTGTGCCAGGCGCTGAACATCACCCTCCAGGCGTTCCAGGCGCTCGCCAAACAGCCCTAGGCCTTTCCTTCCTGGAAAGAGGATGAGAGATCTCAGGAGTATCAATGGTCTGGCCCTCTCAGGGTATTACATTCCCAAGAGACTTCCTGTTCTAGGCCTACATTTTCATTGGGCACAACTTCCCATCTGCATACTCCTGTGAGACACAGGCTCCCCAACCCTGCCAGACCTCGAAACTTGGGTCTGTCCCCTCCCTGCCCCTGTCACCACCCAAGAGACCTGGGTACCTTGGAGGGTATCCAGAGTCAGACTCACCGTGGGGATTAGGGTCTGCTTGGCTGTGAGGAGGGGGCCTGGGACCTGAGCCCACCTGCCCTGAGGGAATCTGGGGTTCAGGATTCAGCCGGGGTGGGGTGGCCCCATGATCCGTGAGGTGCTCGGGGCAGCTTTCTCCAGTGAGGCCAGGGCAGCAACGCCAGGTGAGTTCTGTCACTGTCTTGTAGCCAACCTTGTATTTGGGTCTGAGCACCGTTCGGTACCTGAGCCAGGGAGTGAGAGAGCAGGATCTTACACCTGTAGGCTGAGTCCTGTCCCCTGGTGGGCATTTGGGGTCAACCTCAGATGCCTGCATAAAGTTTGTTTCTTTCCCCACCTCCACACCACCCCAGGGGTTTTCTGTTTTTGGTGCTGAAGGTGACAGAGTAGTGTGGTGGGGGCAGGCCTTCCAGGGACTCTAAGGCCACTGAGTGGAGGATGTAGGTAGGAACCCCATCCATCCTGTTTGCTTGGGCAGAAGTCTAGCAAAGATTGAGCGCCAATGCTCCCAAGACCACGTGGACCCTTTTTAGTTCATGTTGCCACAAGAAATTCCACTTGAGCCCCAAGTAGTACCCTAGAGAACAAAGCCCCAAGCCCTGCCCTGTGGATGGGAAGGAGTATTGCCCTGGAGCTGAGGCTGCTGGTCCCTCCCACTGTCTTGCAGCCATTCTTGACTCCCACTAGCCCTTTGTAGGTCCGTCCACTCCTCTTAGCCTATTCTAGGACTCCAGCTCTGGTCTCAGGCTGGTGGGAGGGCACCCCTGATTTTCAGCAGAGAGGGGAAGACCTAAACGTACAGAAGAGCTCACCAGGGACCCCTCCTCACCTGTTCACCCTCTGACATAGTGGAGAACAGATCTATTTCCAGATGCGCACATGGGCCTCTCCAAGTGCAAACCTGTGCATCCTGTCTCTGGGCAACACCCCCGCCCATGCCGCCTGCCTGTCTGGCCTAAGCCCCAGCCCTCTGGCTCCCCCTCTCGTGGTCACCACAGCCCTCCTTGGATCTGCCCTGCCCCCCCACCTCGTGGCATCCACCACCGCCTGAGTGACCCCTGGTTCTCCCCCTCCTCCACCCTCTGCCTCTGTCCCTTCCTCTTAGCTGGGTGCTGCTTCTTCCCTTTCCACATGCCCCTCATCCTCCTGTGGCTGATCCCCTGCCACAACTTCAAAACCTAGGGGATCTGGGGCCTTGGTCCCATCTCATGCTCAGGTGAGCGGTGTGAAGTGCCGGGGCTGCAGCACTGGTGGTTTTGCTCCCCGCTGCAGGCAGAAATGGGGCTCATGCTCGGGGCTCCCAAGCGCGTGGGTGGGGGTGCACTCACGTGACTGTCCCGGGGCACTTGGGCCCCCATCCACACTGCCGGAACTCAGCTTTTATGTAGCTCTCTGCTCCCTCCTGTAGGACGCAGGTCACATTCCTGTGCATAACATAGGCACAGAGGGCCCTAGGAGGGAAAGCGGCCTCCTGGAATATCTGGCCTGAGTCAGGCCCACTGAGGCCCCTACCCTCTATCCTCTACCTGTTGGTCTCAGTGGGTACCAGACTCCCATTTCTTTCTATCTTCTCCTTGTCCCTGAAAGACAGGGCCCTTGCCTGGAATCCACAATACTCTGGGCCCGGCCCAGCTCCACTGCTGACATTCTGACCTTTGCATCCTCAGAGGCTGCCACTGGGCTTGGAGCCATACCAAACTAGAACCCTGGTATGGCTGCCCTCCCAGCCTGGGGAAGAGACCACCCTGGATTCTCCCTCAAGCGCCTGCCACACCTCCCAGCCTCCACCTCCTTCACTGGTTCCAAATGCCTCATCTGTGCCTGTGAAGTTCTGAGACCCCAACTTAGTGGCTCCCTGGAGATCAAGCTTCTCCTCTTTCCTCCCCGTGATGATCAGACCAGGTCTTGCGCCTCCTCCAGGAAGCCTGCTTGGTCTGAGGCGCCCTAGCACGCTGCGTGTTGGCTATGGGCTGAGCACTCTCCCACAACACCGCTCGAGTTCAAGGGCCCGAGCGGACCACTGAGGCCGCCTGCCACTTCCAGAATACCGGACTGGGACTCCGGTACCTCCACCAGCTCTGTGGCCTCCACCAGCTCGGGGCTCCCTAGGGGTTGCTAGGACCGGGGTCGCCTCAGGAAAAGGAGCGGAGATCCGGGTGCACGGCTCCATCTCCTACCCTGAGGAGCAGAGGAGAGATGGGAGGCCTCGGCGGTGCGGGGAAGCCCCGCGTGCTCCCCGCGTGCTCCCCCGCGCAGACCGCCCTTGCTCCGCTCCCTCCACCTGGCCCGCTGCGCCCACAGTTTGCACTCTGCCTAGCTGGAAAATGTTACTTCGCTGGAAAGGTTTCCGCGGGCACTGCCAGGATCTCAGCCGCCGCTCCAGGCCCCCTTGGTTTAGTTTTCTTCGCCAGCCCCGCTGCCTCCTGGAGCACGGCGCGCCCGCCCCGGCACGGGCTCAGTCCGGACACCGCCCCTCCACGCCGCGGCCTCTGGTGCCCCGGGCCTCGATGGCCCACGAGGGTCTGCGCAGGTGGGAGAGGCGGCGCTCGCTACCCCGTCCCTCCCGCTTCCCGCCGCACGGCCCGCGCTTACTTGTGCGGCCCCGGGCGCAGCCGGGGGCGCCATCCCGTCGTGTAGAGGCTGTAGCGGGCGGCGCTGGGCGGGACCGGCCGAGCCAGGAGCGGCGTGCCCTTGCCCTGCGCCCCCGAGAGCAGCGCCGCGACGGCGCACAGCCAGACCGGCAGGCGGCGGCGACCCATCGCGGCCACCGCGTCTCCACCTGGCCCCGGACGGTGGCCCCCGTGAGTGTGCGCCCGCCACGCCGACACCTCAGCTCTCCGGCCGGCTTCCCACAGCCCCTCGCGGCCCCCGAAACTCGCTCACTTAGCCGCCTGGCGCTTCGCGGTGGCTGCGTCCCGCCGAGTGGCCGGCGCTGCTCGTGGCTGGGGCCGCAGAGGGGAGGCGGGAGGCGGGCTCTGCGCGGATTAGCATAAACTTGGGCCCGCGCCGCCGCTCTCCCCCGCCAGCCCCCTCCTCCCCCGCCAGCCCCTTGCCCCAGCTCGGAGCTGGCGCCCAAGGGGCCGTCTGAAAGCAAGAGTTAAGAAGGGGACAGCCCCGGGTGGCGGGCGCAGGCCGCCGCGCCCTCGGAGGCCCCCCGACACGCCCAGCTACTACCTCTATCGCTGGCTCACGGATACCAGAGGAGAGGCAGAGATGCTGACCCCTTGGGTCGGCCTGGGTAACGGGCTCTCAAGGTACAACAAGATGCTCTGGGCTTAAAAGTCCGCGTGCACTCAGGGGCCAGGGCTCCCGAGCCTAGATGTTCCTGTTTTGGGGCGTACCAGCACCACACCCCATCATCTTCTTGGACTTGACCCCAGACTGTCCCTGTTGATTGGCTGCCTCTGTCTCCTCGCTCATCATTGTTTGGGGTGAGAACGAGATCTGATAAGCCCCTACTCCTCTCCCCAGCAGCCTGTGCAACCCAGTTTGGTGGCCAGGCCGCCCCTCTGCTTCTCTGATGGGACCAGTGCTGTTCCAGTCTCCATGGGATGCAGATGCCCATCGTCTCTCGGGCTCAGACAAAAATGCTCTGCTTCTCCCCCAGGGCTCTGGCTCCGGCTTGTTACCAGCATTTGGATGAAGAAAACGTTCAGGTCTTGGCTGTCTTAAGCCAGTCTTCCTTCCTATTTCACTTCTGAGATTTACTGAGCATCCAAGAGTTGTCTTTTGCAGTCATCCTCATTCAACACGATCTTGTTAACTTTCCAATCTGTCAGGCGCCTTTGGAATCCTGATTCTGTCACTCAGCGGAGTGGCACTTCCTGTCTTGGTCTCATCTCCACGGGTGCCTGCAGCCATGTGTCTTCACGCAGGTGGCTGGCTGGAGTATAGAATTATAGGACTCTTGGCCTGTCTGGACAGACCTTTGTAAACCAACTTTGAGAGGTGAATAAACAGCTTTGGGGTAAGGTGATGGTACACAGATATAAAAGGGGCAGCTCTGAAGCCCCCCTCCATGCCCTGTCCTTCTTCCAGCCTCAGTGGCTTCTGAGTTCCTGGGCACAGATACCCGACCAAAGCCAGACTGGTTGTCTTTCTCCTGGGCTTTGAAATTGTGGGACAGAGGTTGAAGGGAATCCAGCTTCCAGGTGTGGATTTCATTAATTTCCTAGGGTTGTAGTAACAACCGCAAATTCAGAGGCTTAAAACAACAGAAACTTATTGTCCCCTAATTCTGGAGTATATAAGTCAGCATCAAGGTGTCAGCTGGGCCACATTCCCGTCCTTTCTTGCGAAGAATCTGCTTGCCTCTTCCAGCTTCTGGTGGCTCCTGGCAATCCTTGGAATTCTTTGGTTCGTAGCTGTATCACTCCAACCTCCCCCTGCTCTATCTGCACATGGCGACCTTCACTGCTTTTTCCTCTGTGTGTCCTTTTCTAAATTCAGCGGTCACTGGATTTAGGGCCCATCCTAACCTTATCCTAAGTAACTATATTGGTAAAGCTCCTATTTTCAAGGAAGGTCACATGCTGGAATTCCAGGGGATGTGAACTTTGCGGGCAAGGGCTCTGTTCAGTCCCCTACAGGGGCCTTTGCGGGTAGTGAGAGGACCACGGCACACTGAAGCCACGGCTCTGCAGGGGTTTCAGGGACCTGAGATGGAGGCTTGGCCAGGGAGAGGAGAGTTGAGAGGGGGCTGTGGAACTCAGGCTGAAATATACACTCATCTGGTGACAAGCCATGGCTTTCCCTGGCTGCTTCCAATTGTCTACCATTTGAGCTCGTTTGACTGGATTAGGCAAGCAAATGATGCTTAAAGGAGTCTTGCACCCTACCTACGCCCCCTTGGAATGTTCTCTTCTATAACTGTGAACAGAGATGCTATGAGTCATTTTGCTGGGGGCAGATACATAGTATCCATAACATGTTCTTGATCTTGTAACCACTAACTTTCTGGTTTGCAGACAGATATCTGAGGGGGAAAGGAATAGAGCTCGGCTCCTCTTCAGAGGCTGGTTTCTGACTGCTTGGCAGCACCGCCCAGCTGGTTCTGGGAGAAATCTCCCCCACCCCAGAAGCTGTGATCTTTTTCCAAGGGGTCCCACCCCTTCCTTTCACTCCCTTCCCCAGCCCCAGATGTGGGGCCCACAACTCACAGGAAGGAGGCTGGACCCTGCTTGAAGTGGGAAATGTCTATGTAACAGGGGGCTGGAAGGACAGCTAGACTCCACCTCCCCCTTTCCCAGGTGGCTGACATCAAAACCATGTTCCCTCTTTAATTGGAACAGTTTGGGGAGCCAGGGCCTGGGCCCCATCCTGGTGGAGGCGGAGGATGTCAGCAGAGGGTGATGCTTAGGGTCTTGGCTAGATGCAGCCAGAGCCTGGGGTCTCCCCGTGGGTGATGAGGCCACTTCGCATCTGCCAGACAGGAAACCTAGGGAGGCCAGCAGCAGGGGAGGGAGGCAGACAGTCATGTTCTTCCTGCCTTAGACTGGAGTTTCTCCACCTGGATAGAGACAGGCGAAGGGGCCACACACAGGAACAGCGTTTGGCCCACCCTCCACTCCTCTGTCACTGGTATGCATGCACACACACACATACTTTCGTGGTCTTCACTGCCCCGTGACAGATGTAGCGTGTCTTTCCTTAGGAGAACTGGAGGATGACACAACCATCCTGCATGGACATAAGAGTAAAGTTTTGCATTTACAGTCCATCCCTGGCCCAGTAGAGACACATGACAGAACCTCTGCTTCCTGCCTTTCTTTGTGGGCCTCTTGGAGCAGAAGGAAAGAATTAGCTCCTAGGGGCAGAGAAAATTCGGGTTCCTGGAAGATGCTTGCTTGGCAGTAAGCGAGCACTGGGCCCTGGCGCTTGGCACCCCATGTGTCTGGGATGCCCCTTCCCTGCCTCCATGCTTCTCAAAATTGAGGTTCCACTCCCCTCTCCAGGTTCCTTTCACTTCACCTAGGCTTTGTCTCAGCTCTTTTATCCAGGGCTCACCACACAAGAACACACGCTTTTATGGAATGTAGTTCTCCTAAAGAGACGGAAATAGAAAGCACTGACTCTGCCAGTTTTCTGGCAGATGAGCCTTCTGCTGCTCAGAGAAACTCAGCCCCTGCTCCCCTTGGTCCAGTCGGTGGTACCAGCGGCCGTGAGGTACAGGCTGCACACACTATCCAGCCCCTGGTCCCTGTTCACCACCCCTCACCGGTCTCCTTTTTCCAAGAGTATACACCTGGGCATCCTTGCCCATGAGGCCACCTTTGGGAGTTCTGGGCAGGAGTGCTGTGTCCAATCCCAGCATGCTCAAAGCACACTCAGCATTTTATTCCAAGTGCACCATCAAAGAAAGGTGACTTCCAAATCCACGTGAGTTTCTAAGGCAGCTGTGTACAGTAACCTCTTCCAACTGGACAAAAGTGTGGCTTGTCCAGAACCCTGGAGTGGGGAGGCAGACACACAGTCTGAAAGTGAGGGCCAGAGAGTCCACAAATCATAAAAACTAGATTCTATTAAGCTCTGATAGGCTTCTATTGAGTGAGAGTGGCTTAGAAGCAATTTAAAAATTGTGCAGTGCTGATGGGTTCTCAGTGTGGACATATGCAAACCAGATGCAACCATGATGCAAATTATATGCAAAATATATGTGTGGGCCTCCCAACTACTGCAAACGCCAGATGTGACCCTTGGGGATTTTGAGTTCAGCTGAGCCCAGTTTCAGGACAGAGAGATGACCTGTACTCACCAGCCTCTTACAGTGGGCAGAAAAAACTAAGCTACCAGATCCTCTATGCTTTGTGGGGAAGAAATCAGGCAGGGAGACATTCAGAGTTTGAATCCCAGGTCTTCCACTTATAGTTGCATGCCCAACCTGGAGTCCTGTCACTCCTTTGAGCTTCTGTTTTCCTATCTGTAAAATGAATATTATAAGGGATAGATGAGATCTTTGGCTAAAGCTCCCATCTACATGGAACATAGCAGAAGTTCAATGAGTAGGCCAGGGTTCAGCATAGAGCCCTTCCCTGGAGACTGAATGTCTTTCTGGACCCTACAGTGGTAACTGTGCCCCCTCTGGCTGTGGGCAGGACCATGTAGCCGGGGGATGCCAGCGTTGGATGAGCCAGGAGTTCACATACTTCTCACCCATTCAGAAATCTGTTAGACGTCTTCCTCAAAGGAGGCTTCAGGTACATATCCCAGCCCACCTTTACCTGGGCAGTTACGCTCTCCTGTCTTTTCTGTTCACTATAAGTACGATAACTGCGGCTACTCACATCTGCCTCTGGTGCTGTGAATCACCCCGGCTGATGGCAGCCACCAATCCTGAGAAGGTATGAACCTCCCACCCCATAGCCAGTGACTGGCTGATACAGGGACACAAAGGCTTCTTCTTCACCCCAGCGGACAGCTCAGAAGTGTGGTTTATATTGCAGAGCCCTTGGATCAGGCTCTACTTAGACTTTACCTGACATGCGTTCCCCCATGTGCCTTTTTTCTCCTGCCCACCTCCTCACATATGGATTTCCCCTGACAGCCACCCCTGCCCTTAACAAATCTCTTGAACCCAGACCCCTGTCTCAGGCTCCACTTCTAGGGAACCGAAGCCCAGACAGGGAGGCAGACCTGCAAGCAAAGGGGTCAGTGGACATAATACAAAGGGCCACAGGATGGTGTGTCCTCAGGAGACAGGCTGGCTAGATGCCTGAGCTTGGGGAGAGTCAGAGGGTGCATCATGAGACAGGCCACTCCAGACTTGACCATGTGGAGTGTCATGGCATAGAGGCAGGAGGGAACTTAGTGTGTTTAGAGAAGACGATAGCACTCTGGGTGGCCCAGACCCCAGCAGAGGTCGGCAGGAACCAGACAAGAGGGGACTTGAATCCATTAGTGAGGGGTATGGACTTATAGACCCTTGTTCTGCATGCAGAACTCCCCGAAAAACTTCATGTGGCTGCTGCTGCATGGAGCAGGTATAGGAGTGGGGGACCAACGGGGCAGCCGCTGCAGCGGTCTGCCACCAGGCCAACAGGGACTCAGGGTGGGGAGCAGGGCTTTCAGAACAAAGGGCTGGTGGCTGATTTGGATGGTGTCTGGAGGATGGCAGGCAGAGGGGAAACAAAGCATTAGGCCTGGGGTAGGAGCGGCCCATGTGTTCAAATTCAGGGAGTAGGGCTGGGGTCTGCATTCCCTGTGCCCTCTACAGCCAGAGCCAAGCTGAGCCTTGAGCTGGGAGGCCTTGGGAAGGCAGCTGCTGACAAAGGGTGTTTGGCTCGGTCGGTCTGAGTCCAGTGGGGGCTGGAGCTGCTCCTGCTGGAGGGGCTGGGGTCTGGGCCTGTCTAGGACAGGGATGGGAAAAGGCTACAGGAGCAGTAGAGCTGCCCAGGACCTGGGGCGAGTGTGTGTGTGTGTGTGTGTGTGTGTGTGTGTGTGTGTGCATGCACACACACACACCTAGACAAGGCCCTGGGAAGGGCTCCCACCCACTCTCCTCTAACTCTTCTATTCACAGGCACTACAGTAAAAACCACACAGGATTACCCGCTGGTGATGGAGGCGGTGCAGCAGGCATGCGATGGGCGGGCATAGAGAGGCCAAAACAGGATACCCTCTCGGGGGAGGGAAGGGCTAGTCGTTGCCATGGAAAGCTCACGCTTGGACAAGCAGAGCCTGACCTTCACCCAGACACTGTCCTTATCGCAGACCTGCTCTGCTGTGACTTCTTAATCCGCTGGGACATTTGCTGGGCACCTTCTTGGTACAGGAAGCACAGAGAAGCTGGCCCCAGGGTGCGAGACTGGGAGGGGAGGAGGTGGATGAGAGTTGGGAGAAGCCCCAGGAAGAGGCAGCGGGGCCTGCCTGGAGAGAGAGGGGGTCTGGGAGTGGGAAGCATGCTCGTCAGAGGGAAGGGCTCAGGCAGGGACACTGCCACCGGGAAGGGTTGTGTGCAGGGTGAGGGATGGGGAGGCAGGGGAAGAGATGCACGGAAATGCCTGGTGTCTAGCCCCCGTGAGTCTGCTCGAGACCACTTCCGACACACCACTGCCCATGTCCTGTCCCTGTGCTGAGCTCGCCTCCAGTCTGGACCTGGATGAGGCCATTTCCTGGCCATGCTTGCTGAATGGATGAACCATGGGTTTCAGAAAGGTCACTGTAGTCAGTGGGTCACTCTGTAGTAAATGGGTCACTCACACCCATGAGGAGGGTGCTCTAGGCCAGCTGGTGCTGGGATCCCAGCAGGAGCTGTTGGAGACAGAGTGGGTGGGCATTCTGGAGAGAGAGTGCCAGGGTCAGGGCTAAGGTCAGAGTCATGGCCCCAACCCTGGCAGGGCTCCAGCGACTGCCTCATGCTTCAGAGGAGATGATGTATTTGGTATCCACTCAAAAGGGTACTCTGCCGGGCCCGACCACTCTGACCCCCACCCTCTAGCAGCCCAGCCTTTTTCTTTAGCCTGGGTCCCACCTACCTGCTCTTGCCACCCACCGTGTGACCTTTGGGGCCTTCCCCAGGCTAAGCCTGTGGACCAGGAGCGCCCACATTCCTGGCCTTGCTAGCACTGGCTGGCAGCCTGCTGTTTTTGGAAAGAGTGGACAGGAGGCCGTCACGGGTGAGACTTGACTCTTCCCTTCTGTCCTGTGCAATGGGGGCTGTGCTGGATGGTGTGCTCCAGCACCGTCCTCCCTGGCTGTATTTCATCCCCACATATATTGTCCTATCCTGCCTCCACCCCCACCCGAGTCCCTGGTCTCATGCAGGTCCCAGCTGCCACCATGGAGGAGGACAACAAGATGAGCAGCCGCCGTGCCAGTCAGAAGGCCATACTGGCGCCCACGCTGCAGGCCAGGGCCTCTGCTCATGGGGAGGATGGAAGGGAGCAGAAAGCAGCCAGAGAGATTAGGAAGCCTGGTGACTCGTGAGGGTTTCCAGGACGACTCCTGGTTTCTGATTTGGGGGCCCTTTTGGTAAGATGAGAAAAGAGGGGTGGCACAAATTTGGAGGGCAGTCAGGTTGAACTGTAGGCTATCCATGGATAACCCAGAGGAAAAGGATATCTGGGGGCAGGAGGACATGTCCATGCTTGGGTGTTCATTTGGGTGCTACTGCTTCCTAGCTCAGGAGATCTTGGGTGTGCTTAGCACAGCCCTCTAGTGGAAGATTAGGAAGTCTACTCCATGTGCATCTCACTGGGGTCCAGGGCTCCTTCTGGAGCATCAGTGGTTGGCTGGCGGTCTCGCTGATCTACCTCTCTCTTCCCAGATAACCAGCGAAGACCTGGTCAGAGAGCATGAAGGGTCTATCAGGCAAACCAGGCAGCTGGCTGCTGCCTCTAGGCTGTCCCTCCCTATTCGGTGGCCTGGCACTTCCCAGGCAGCTGCTGTCCACTGCCCGCGCTTTCAGCTTTGGGTCCCTGGCAGGCCCTCACTCCTCACCCCTTCTTCCCAGCCTCTGTCTTGGCTGAGCTTCCTTCCCAGGGGTCCTCCCTCTCCTCTCCCCAAGACCTCATTCTTCTTTGCCATAATCAGGAAGAACCTCAACTGCTCTTCAAGCCCCAACTGGAGCCCAAATTGTCAGCAACAGAGAAAAGGGCGCTCCTTACCTTGAGGGCTCTGACTTGAAGCACTCATATGCCAGTCAGGCCAGCCTTCCTGGCAAGAGCGGGGAGATGTCTCTGTTCCTCTTCGGGGAGGCTCGCCTTCTTCAGAACAGGCCTGGGCTCAGGATTTCTAATGCAGTGGAAGATGGAGACAAATAAAAAAATTTTCATTACAAAAACAAGACGAATATGCAAAAACCATACCATCTCCCTTATCTGAACCTGGAGAGAAACGAAGCTCACTGGCCAAAGTTAAGATGAAGGAACAAAGCGATGCACAAAAGGGTTGGTGTGGTACATGAAAAAGGCTGGGGACCTTACAGGTGAAAACTGAGGAAAAGGCCTGTGAAGGTTGGAAAGATATGGTCAGAGAAGCAGGAGGAAGGGTACTGGGGGTGGCAGGTGTGGGTGGGGAGAAGGGGTAACACAGACAGACAGACAGACAGACACAGAGACAGACAGAGACAGAGAAATGCAGAAAGAGACAGAGAGCCAAGACAAGAGGGGTTTCCCAGAAACTCAGAGGCTACAGGTGAGGACTTGGACGCTCAGAGGAAAGCCTGGTGCCCTTGGCCTGGGCTGTGCCAGGGTGAGTCAGGGTGAATGGAGGTGCAGGGGTCAAGGGGTGCAGTGGAGGCTGAGGAAGGAGGAGGGAGGGACAAAGTCAAGGGCAGGTGAACGGGAATGAGTGAACTTCAAGAAAGGTGGGAATGCCAGCATGGAAGAGCTGAGATGTTTCTAGACAGAGGCGGGTGAAGCCAAAGAAGGGGAGGCCAGGACTTGGAAGGGAAGGACTCAGACCCAAGGGCCAGCACAGCTGGGGGGCAGAGGCAAGCGGGTGCGGTAGGGGTTGCAGGTGTGGCGGGAAGTACAGATGGCCTTTGCTTCTTTTGTTCCTGTTGTTGTTTACTTCTGTTCCGTTTTTGGGTCTCACTATGTAGCCCAGTGTGGCCTTGAACTCATAGCAATACTTCTGCCTCAGCCTCCTGAATGCTAGGATTACAGGCGTATGTCACCATGCCTGGCGGCCTTTGCTTCTTACCCTAGTTGGGAGGTGGCATTTTCTCCTGAGAATTGGGTAGGGATGGATGGCTATTTAGACGAGGGCCAGAAGAGGTGAGTTTGAAGAAGGGTTACACCCAGTATCTGCAGTGGCTGCAGGGCTGCAAGGACGCAGTTACTACCCACCATCCACAGCCCCCTGCAGCTTAATGGTGGAGACAAAAACATGGCGTATGGGGTATATGCAGGCCTACAGGGGCAGATCTTGGGAGTGTGAGAGAACCCAGAGTGAGGGGGTGGTAAGGATCTGACCAGGTTCCCGGGGGAAACAAATTTAGAGTCAGCAGAATCATGACAAGGTCTTCAAAAACTACCTGAAACCAGATATGGAAATTATGAACCACGACACTATAGTTTGCTTTACGGTTGCCATGCTTTCGTCCTCACCAAACTCCTGTTCAAATTCAGTTGCAAGTGTAATGGTGTTGGGTGGTGGGGCCTTTCAGAATAATTAACGTCTTCAACACTGGATTAGTTCTCTTCGGAAGAGATTAGGTCTCACTAGAGAGTAGGTTGATGTTATAAAGTGCTCCTCTGTCCTCTCCTCTCTTCCAAATGCCCCTGCTTGCTGTTCTTTTTTTTTTTTTTTTTTTTTTTTTTTTGCCATGCATGGAGAAGCACCTGGCCCCGGCCAGAACCACAGCAGATGCCAAAATCATGCTCTTGGACTTTCAGAGCCCTGAGCCAAAGTAAACCTCCTTCCTTTATAAGCTACCCAGTCTCAGGAGTTCAGTTATAACAGAGACTGCACTAAGACAGTGGAAATGAAAAAAAAAAAAAAAAAAAAAAAAAAAAAGTCACACATTTTCAGAAAAAGAAGAAAAAAATAAAGGAAAACAGGAATGTTTGGCAGTAACTCGGCTGGCATTTCCATGTCCCCTCTTTGTCTGGCTGCTGTCCACCTGCCCACCTGCCTGGCTTGTTATTACATGTGCTTGTCACTATTTCCTACTCTTTCATTTTTTGATGCTTTGCCTCGGGTTGCCTGTGGTTTCCATTGGATTAGTGAAGAGCTATCTGTTGCTCTTTTCCACCAAGAACTCACCGGGAATTAAGCAATGGCACAGAGCTTTCCAGAGCTATCAACATCTGGCACCAAAATGAAGCAGGGGGTGAATGATGCTGTTCTAAGCCAGGTGTGCCTTACTGAGTGAAAATAAATGCTGATTCATTTTCTCCATTAAACACACACACACACACACACACACACACACACACACGCGCACACACACACACACACGCGCACACACACACACACGCACACACGCACACGGTTTGGTGCCAGTGATAGGATTTTCGAACCTTTATAATCAGAAGGATTTAGCATTTGGTAACTTTCACCAGTTGTCTGCCATTTAAAAAGTCAGCTGTGGGCTGGGAGTGTAGCTCACGGTAGAGTGCTTGCTTAGGATGCCCAGGGATTCCATCCCCAATGCAGAAAAAAAAAAAAAAAAAAAA
>NW_004955445.1:15546485-15583433 GCF_000276665.1 Chinchilla lanigera | reverse complement strand
AAAAAAAAAAAAAAAAAAAAAAAAAAAAGCTGTGGAAAAAGTAGAATATTGTTTACCAGGTAAAAAGTACAGCTTGTCAGTCTTTATGAAAGCATATTTTTGGAATTGTTGATTGGACACAACACTGAAATCTTTTGGTCAATGGTGGCCAGCACTAATTTCTGCAAATTCTAAATGAAATTGCTAGGAAAACAAGAAATGGAAATATAACAGGGTTTTATGACCATTCAAATCTCCAGTTGTAAAAAATACAGTCATTGGACCCTAGTGTGGGGTCTATGGGTATTTACTATATTGTGATAGGCCTCCTTTTGTAGTGTATGTATAGATGTTTCCATCATAAAGGGTTAAAAAAAAGATGGAACATAGGAAAAAAAAAGATGGAACAACTGACAATAGACACCCGTCATCTTTTTCCCTTCTTATTTTGGAAGCTCTATTACATGCTGTTTTTCTTCAGGACTGACTTTGCCTTTTCTGGATTTTGTAATGAAAAACTTCCAGGGTAACTAGCTACCAGTTAATTTCTCCCACCAAGGGGCTCTCTTCCTTTATTTCTCCTCCCCAGCCAATAAAAGATATTTAAAATGCTTTTGCTGGCCCCCTCTCTCCTTTTCTACTACATTTTGCCAAGAACATGTCACACATTTAGTTGTAGGCTAGCAATGCTTTTTATTGCATCTCTCTTGTTTAAAAGAAAATAATTATTTAGTGTTTATATTACACATTCCATCTGTCTTGGTCCCCTTTTTGCTGCTATAGCAGAATATTCCGGACTATGTAAATTGTACAGAAAAGCGTGTTTGACTCACAGTACTGGAGGCCCAAGACTGAGGGATGACTGTGGGTGACAGCCTTCAGCTTCTTGTTGTGTTGTAGCAGAAGGACATAGTGGTGGCGGTGGGGAACTGATTAGAATTTACCCACTTCTGTGATGATGGCCTTGATCCATTCATGCCCCCACCCCATGATTTAATGATCTTTTAAAGGTCCCACCTTTTTTTTTTTTGGTGGCACTGGAGATTAAACCCAGGGCCTTTGCACTGAGCTATATCCCCAGCCCTTTTAAAATTCTGAGACAAGATCTTACTAAATTGCCCAGACTGGGCTCAAACTTGCCTCAGCCTCCTAGAGTGCTAAGATTGTAGATATGCACCACCATTCAGCTGGTCCTGCCTCTTAATACTGTCACAGTAGCAATTAAATTTCAACATGAATTTTGTTTTCAGTATTGGGGATTGGTACGTGGCCTCACACGTGCTAGGCAAGAGCTCTACCACTGAACTAGTCTCCCAGACCTTTTTAAATTTTGTTTTGAGACAAGGTCTCAGTAAGTTGCCCAGGCTGGCCTTGAACTTGTGATCCTCCTGCCTCAACCTTTCAAGTAGCTGGTATTAGGAGTGTACACCACCATACCTGGATCAGTGTGAGTCTTTGAGGGGTCATTCAAACCACAGCACTGTCTTACCTTTATCCATTTGGCACTGACTTAATCACACGAAGATTTGTGGGTTTGTGCCTCACTGTGGTTTCCTCTTTTCATTTTCTACATCTCCACCATTTTCTCCATTCCATTTTCATTTTCTTCACTCACTGTCTGATTAGACGCCTGTTTTTCTTGTTTTCCTCCTGTGTGAGGAAATTCTCTGGCCCTTTGGCTGTTTGCTCCCTGGTTAGGCAATGGCAGCCCGACTGGTACAGGACAGCTTTCTCTCCATGGACTGGGGAGGTGATTCACACCGTCCTCCAGCACTGATTTTGCTCTGATTCTCCTAGTTCTGCCGACTTGTTTTTTTCGGGAAGCTTGTATGACTTTTCCCTTTAATCATGGAATTTCGGAACCTTCCCAGGTCCTGCGTCGTGTGTCTTTTTCCATCCTTCCTGCCTGGAACTCAAGGCGCCTTCCAATCTGTGAACCCAAGGCATTCTTCATGGAAAGTTTGCCTTCTCATTTTAAAAATGATTGCTTCTCTTCCATTTGTGCTTTTTTTCCTTCTAGGATTTTAGTGCTTACTTTTATTATTCATGAATTACGCCTCTTAGATCCCTGTCCTCCTAGCTGCTTACTTTGCTCTATGCCCTTTCTCTTGTACATTTTTGCTTTGGGTTTTGCATTATTACTTCCACTTGGTTCCCCCAAATTTCCATCTCTCCTCCAATTCATTTTAAATCTAAAACCACATTTCCTCCTTTAGGAAAGAATTTTATTTCTCATCTGATTTTTTAAGAAGTATTCCTGTTGTTTTGTGTTCTTTTTCCTGAGATCTTGCAGGTTGCAGCTGGTCTCTCCCTGCAGCTTCCAGCGCATCGCAGGCTTTTCCTTCCTGGGTGCTGGATCTCCTCAGGCGCAACCTTCCCTTCCTCTGTCTTCTTGCAGCAATCATCATCCCCAAGGCTCACATCCAGCCAACACACTTGCTGTGCCTTGCTGTGCTCCAGGAGGGAGCACTCCTCTTCTGCAGCCGTCAGCCCCCGGGGGCCGGGGGATATGTGTGTCTCTTCAGGACCACCCAAGGCTGCTGGCTGGGCCTCTTCTCTGGTGGGTCCTGTGCCAAGCTCTCTCCCACAACTGTGGCGATCTGATTCTCACCCAGAGTGCTCTCTGCTGCCCATCCCTACTGTCTGGCCCAGAGGGAGACTAAGTCCTGAGCCAGCCCTCTCAGCACTTCGGCCCTGCCCTACCCGCCAGGTCTGGCTGCTGGCTGATCCTGGAGCTTAGCCCAGCTGCTGCAGCACTTTTGGAACTGGGAAAGGAGGGCAGTGGGACTTTCAGGCTGCCATCGTTGGGAAGGTTTAACTAAAGAGAGGCTTGTGGTGTGAACATACGGAATCCTGATTATTCAGGAGGCTGAGGCAGGAGAATTGCAAATTTGAGGCCAGCTTTGGCAACTTGTTGAGGCCCTGTCCAGACAGAGAGACAGAGAGAGAGAGAGAGACAGACAGATAGACAGAGAGAGAGACAGAGAGAGAGAGAGACAGAGACAGAGATAGAGAGAGACAGAGAGACAGAGATAGAGACAGAGGGGGTTTTAGTTTCAAGGATGTTGTTGAGACCACTGAGATCAATTCCCTAGCACATGATTATAAAAATAAACCTGCCTGGAGGTGTAGCTCAGAGGCAGAATGTGTGCTTAGCATGCATGAGACCCTGGGTTTGATCCCTAGCAAATCCCCCCCACCCCTAAATCCTCAAAAAAACAAGCTAAGTGCAACTGCTTTTAATAAACCCCTCTGCCGGATCCCTGACAGCACAAGTAGCTACACAGCTAGCGTGCACAGGAAACTGAGTGGTCTCGAAGGGGGTTGAGGAGTTGCTACACTTCTTTTGGTCATGGTAATGATGTCACCTGAGGAGGAAAGGAAAGAACCTTAAATGCTCTCAGTTCTGTTCTTGGCACGGCACGATATACCCACGAAGAGAGTTTTCCAAGCTTTTGGAAGCAGTGGAGATGAAGTGTGAGGAGGCAGGGTGAATTCTTTCCAGCACATTGTGCTGGGCCTCTCAGGGCATCTTCAGCTGCAAATGAACACTTCAGATGCCACTAGGCCACAGGAAATTGTAGTAAATGACTCTTCGCATCCCATAGGTGACCCGAGTATCCAACTGCCGTCATTGTTTCCAACTCTGAATTTATCTTTTGTTTTACATTTCTTTATTCCATGATAAGTGTCACAGGAATTTTCTTCTAACAAGCTTCAAAGTGAAGCTATAGACATTTTTTTTGTCTTTAAAAGCCAAAAAAGATCATCATCAGAGCTAAATTATTTGCCTTTCAAGGCCACTTGGGACAGAGTGAATAAATTATGCCAAAGAGTAATTCCTAAGGACTTCAAAGTTGAAAAATGTTTCTTTCAGAAGAAAAGAATTTCTGAAGTAAAACAAATGATGGCAATTTGGATTATGCACTTCTCCTACTTTGTCAAAAGAAAAGTATTAATATCTACTATAAAAGATTGGCTCCTAGACCACCAAATTTAAATTCACACTTTGCCAGAAATGATCGTGACAAAGTGAACCAAATTTCTGAACTGCCCCATTCAGATGGAACAAAAAAAACACATGGAAACAGTCAAACACGTGCACAACTTGGGCACACTGGAAGCACTTTGATCCCACAATTGAGAGTGTGCTTTCTGAAACTCTGACAGTGCTACTCCTGCTATGATTGCATCAGTTTAATTGATCATGGCAGCTTGGTGATTTGACACGGTCTTCACCACCCCGCGCCTTGGTCTCAGCTATTATATATGACAGTGCAGAAAGCTAGTTTTCTACTGTTGGTGGCCCAGAAATCCACATTTGCTCCTCCATCCTGGAGAGGTTCTGGCCCTGATGGCTGCTGAGGAGGACCAGTCACAACACAGAACACTTTCTGAGCCTTTGCTGCTTCCTCACTGTGCACATGAGTTCCCTCCACCTTCAGGCAACCCAAGGAAAGGATCATTAGCTTCTTCTCCCTGGGGGGAACACGAGGCTCAGAGAGATCAGTGACTTGCCCCAGGACACACAGCAAGTAAGACTCCATACCATCGCTTCCTGATCCCAGCTCTAGTGTAGCCTCTGTGTCATTTGTCACCACATGGATAACAATCTGAGGCCCCTGTAACATGGATTTGTCTGTATTAGCATAGATAAAAAATGGTGTGCTACCAATTCAATCTCATCTCTGAGAGCTTTTATTCCAGGAGGTACAATGTGTTTTATCAGGATGAACGGAGGCCTCCTAGCGAGTAGAACATCCACGCTGTTGCTGAGTTGACATAAACTGAACTGTTACCCAACGATTCTTCTGTTATTAAAAAAGAACAAACTGCCCACATGCTTAACAAATTTTGGAATATTGACATAATGGAATACTAGTCGGCAATGAAAGGAACGAACCACTGGTTCACATAGCAACACGGAAGAATCCTAATAGTCTTATGTTGGGCAAAACGAGTCAGACACACATCAATACCCTGTACTTACCTTTATTTATATTAAATTCTATAAAAGGCAAGCTGGGCATGGTGGCTCATGTTGTCTATCATTCTAGCACTCTGAAGGCTGAGGCAGGAGGGTTGCCATGAGTTTGAGGACAGCCTGTGCTACATAATGAGGTTCAAGGCCAGCCCGAACTAGATAGAGAGATGCTTGTCGCCGACGCCCCCACAAAAGGAAAACCTAGTGTATCAGTCTGCTAGGGTTGCAAAAGCAGAGTACCAAGTACCACAGACTACGTGCTGTAGGCAATAGAGGTTTGTCTTTTCTGCACTTCTGGAAAAGGTCTAGGCCACGTTGGCATCTCCTGAGGCTTCTGTCACTGGCTCATGAATGACTCCTCCCCTCACTCATCATATGGTTTTCTCTCTGTACCTGTGTCCTAATTTCCATTTTTTTTTTTATGAGGACACCAATCATACTGGGTTATAGTCCGTCCTTTTTCCTAGAGATTCTGAACACCCTTTTTTTTGTACCAGGAGTCAAACTCAGGACCTTGTGCTTGCCAGGCCAGTGCTGTGCTGCTGTGCTATCTCCTCAGTCTATTACCTCTTAAAAAACCCTGTCTCCAAATGCAGTCCCATTTGGAAGTGTTAAGGGTTAGCACCTCAAGATAGATATTTTGAGAGATCACAGTTCAGTTCATTATACCTTATCTATGTTGAAAATGACCAGAATAGTGGCTGCCTGTTGGAGGAGTAGGAATTAGAGACATACACTCATGGGGCACAGGGAACTTCCTGGTGTTGATGATAAACTGTACATCATGATAGGGGTTTGAGTTGTGCAGGTATCTGTATCTGTCAAACTCACTGAAATAGTTCACTTAAGAATTGTGCATCTCGTTCTGTTAATTTTGTTTTAAAGAAAACCAGAAACAAATACCACTTTCTAGTTAATGATGTGCGTTCATAGTGTTAAGGGGTAAAATGTACTGATGTCCACACATGACTTTTGATTGCATGGATGGGATACATAGGTAACAATTCAAGTATAGCACCTTATTAATAGTTTTACAATCTAGGTGATGAGTATACATGCTGTTCAGTTCTTTCTAATTTTCTGTATATTTGAACATTTTCATTATAAACTGTGTGTGGGGGGGTGTTAAGAAAATAGAATTTTTGTTTGAAAATGTGAGCCAGATATTTCTCACAGAGGCTTCCCATTGTCAAGGTCCAATCAGGGAGAACCACCTCACGCCCAAGTCACTTATGTACAGTGCCCCAACCAATGTTCAGTCTCCAGGATGCCTGTGCTCAGGGATGAAGGGGAGGGAGGCAATTCAGGCAGAGGCTTGTGGGTGCTAGGGAGCTGTAGAGATCACCTGAGGTGCTCGAGGAAACTGAGGCCCAGAAACATTGGAGTATAGCTGTTTAGAATCCTGGGAAATCCATGCTCTTTTTTCTGTTTTGTTTGTTTGTTTTTGAGATGGAGTCTCACTATGGTGCCCAGGCTGGTCTCACACTCAAGCTCAAGCGATCCTGCTTCTCAGTTTCCTGAGTGGCTGGAACTACACCATGCATGCACACCACACCTGCTTCATGGTCTTTTTCTCTTAAGTCACAATGATGACGTAGGCTCAGTAAATTGGGGAGTCTGGGGCAGCGCGTGAATGACTTGAACAGTCACACATAGTAGGCACGCAAGTGTTTGCTAAGTAAGCACTGAAATTAAATTAGAAAGGATGTTTGAGAAGATGTAGGCAGCAGGAGTCAATGAACTGCCTGCCTGGTGGGGGCACTCTGCCCGTTTCTGCCCAGCCCACTTCTGGGCTGGCCTGAGACACCTCAAGAAATGGGCTCAGGAGAGGCCACTGGTCCCTGGGTTCCTGGACAGCCAGGGGAAGGGCGCTTTGCCACATTCTTAGGAGAAAACACATCCAAAACAATTTCTTTTTCTAAAAACTCTGTGCTAACGGGTTCCAGATGTCCGTTTGTTATATAATGGGGTTTGTTTTAATAGCGTCAACTTCCAGATGTGCAGCCTGGAATCAAGAAGCCCATTGGCCCCCTGGGGACACTGTGAGCCAAGCTGAGAGCTGCCCGGGGAGAGGCAGCCCTATATGCAGAACCAGGGCCGGAAGACAAGCTGAAGGTGCCTTTATGCTGCCCGCTAGGCTACTCACCTGAAAGGTGGGAAAGGTTCCCCAGGCCTTGACTGTCAGCTCTGACTGTGAGCAGGGACTCCCAGGAGACAATCATAGGAAGGCAGCTCAGGAGGATGTACTTTGCAGTCCCAGTGGCACCAGTCCTCCTCACTGGGTGATCTTTGTTAAGTCACTTGGCATGCTGAGGCTCCTGTCTTTGCATGTAAGCTGGAGTAACACCATTCCACCTGGCATGCTCATCGCAAAAAGGGAAATGAGGTAAGCGGGACAGAGTAGGGTTGGAAAGCCTTGGGCCTTTCGTCCTGGGCAGAGTGGAAAGACCAGCGGCACTGCTGACCCAGCATCCTCCCCCACGCCTGTCACCAACCAGGAGGCCTCTGGGTATCATGGGCTACTTTTTCCCTGGAATGTTGGAACACAGCCAGTGGTGGAGAGCTCTCCGCCTCCTCCAGCAGCTTGTTCCATGGCCCTGCAGCTCCAACAGATAGAACATTCTTACGATTGCTGAGCCAAAGGTGGCCTCTGGGTGACCCTTGACTGGTCTGAGTTTTGCTCTCTGGAGCTTTGCTGAATAGTGTACACCCTTCTCTTATCTGATGGTCCTTGGGTGTAGGAAGACCAGGTCTCCAATCCTTTTCCTCTTAGATGGCTGGAGCTGTAACACCAGACAAAGATTAAGATACTCTGATGAGGGATATTCAAGTTCCCAAACAAGAAAAGTCTCAGAGTCTGAACGCAGTCACAGGAGAGAGGTGTCAAAGTGGGCACTCACTACATAATGAAAATACCCGCCCCATGAAGCTATGATGAGCACAATGCCATTTCAACAAAATTCCAATCAAATGGTGGGGGTTGTGACATAAAGTTCATACGGAAAGTAAGTGTAGAGTAGTCACTGTATTTCTGTAAATGAAGAACAGCAAGGCAGGACCTGCCCTCCCAGCTGCTGAAACATATGGTAAAACTCAAATACTTTAAACAGTACATTACTAGAACCAGAACAGCAGAGAAAGACAGACAACAAAGTCCAGAGATAGAGTTGTCTACAGATGAAAATGTGGAATATGGCAGAGAAATACACTTCAACTAAAACAAATAAGAAATGTTAACTGTAGTTACCTTCAGGGAACAAGGGCTTGATATGGGACTGCAGTGAGTGAAAAAAGAAGTATTTATCTTTTATTTTGTGTCTTGCAGAGTTGTTTGACTTTTCTAACCTTATATCTGTGTTCTTTCTTTTCGTTTTTATGGTACTGGGGATTGAACCCAGGACCTTCTCCCTGAGCTACCTCCTCAGTTCTTTTATTTTTTGTTTTGGAACAGGGTCTTGCCAAATTGTCCAAACTGGCTTGAACTTGCCGGCCTCCTGCCTTAGCTTCCCAGAGTGCTGAGACTACAGGTATATGTCACCATGCTTAGTTATCGTATGTATGTTTTTTGTTTAACTCAACATATTTTTAATGTCATCTAGAGATGTTGATCCTATTTGGATTTTCTCTTCCATACACCTCTATTTGAGAGAAACCCAATAAGTGCTATAACATAATACTAAAGAAGGTATAACAAACTGTTAGTGGGCAGTGCTTTGGGAAGGTGAGAAGGATGG
The DNA here is from genome assembly GCF_000276665.1 of Chinchilla lanigera. Classification (NCBI taxonomy): domain Eukaryota; kingdom Metazoa; phylum Chordata; class Mammalia; order Rodentia; family Chinchillidae; genus Chinchilla; species Chinchilla lanigera. Next base: position 15,574,736 of record NW_004955445.1, on the reverse strand, counting down.
AGTTTTACCTTCTAAGCCACACACTTCCATATTTCTTTTCCCCATTCTTTTTTTTTCCTAGATAGCAACTGTACCTTTAAAAATTGAGCAGAGGGGAAATGAGACTTTGAAAAAAATAAACAAACTAGTGCAGAAATGATGGAGTGCTCTGAAAATGGGAGCAGATAACTGGCTAACAGTTTGGAAAAAATAAATTTAGATTCCTACCTTACACCAAAATAAACTGCAGATGGCTTAAAGGTTTAAATGTTAGAAAAGAATGTTAGAAGTTAAACCATAAAAAGGCCCATAGCAGTCATGCAATTTTAGGGTAGAGAATGTATGAACAGATTGATAGATTTTTTTTTTTTTTTTTTTTTTTTACAACGTAACAATGTGGGGCTTCTTTCCATCAAAATAAAATAAAATAAAATAAAATAAAGGTCAAATTGCAAAAAAATCAAGACATTTAATATATAAAGAGCTTGTATAAGAATTTCTCCTTCATAATTTTTTCCCTGAGCCACAGCGGAGGGGAGCTTGACCACAGTGAAAGCAGAGTTTCCTAGGACAAAGGTGGGGAGAGTGGGGTTGAGCTGGAGCATGCAGGCTGGGAGGACAGCTCGGGAGGGCAGCTCCTGGCCAGAGCTGGGTGCCTTCCCTGTGGCAGGGGTTCCCCAGTCTCTCTGGCAGTCACAATCCTGTCTCATGCCAGTTACTTCCCTGGCTCATGCCAGTTACTTCCCTGGCTCAGCTCCCACTCTCTCCTCTATCTCCACCCAGGACACCTAACACTTTTCCATTCCTTCTCACATAGCAGGCATTTCCCTATTTCCAAGACCTTTGCAAATGCTGGTCTGTCTGTCTGGCTTGTCCTCTCTCATCTCTACATAAAACAAATCTAACTGCTACTCAGGCTTTAGCTCAAATATCCCCTGCACTGCAAAACCATCTTTGCTCCACATGCTCCTTTACCCCACCCAGGGACTCCCCCTTGGGCTCTCATAGCACTTGTCACACTGCATTGGCATTTTCTGCTCATCTGCTTAGGTCCCCTCCCTGGTCTGAAGGACCTCTACTCCCATTCCTGGTGCAACAATCTCCACATTCCTCTGTTAATGGTTCAAGGTGGGGCCTCTGGGAAGTGCGTAGGATTAGATGAAGGCAACAAGGTAGGATTCCACCCCCCATCTCTGCATGATCAGACTGGTGGCTTTAATAAGAAGGGGAAGAGACCTTAGCTGACACACACACATGCTCTGTCTTCTGATATGATACCCTTTACTGTTATGAAGAAGCAAAGAGCCCCGCCACCCAGATACCAGTACCCTGTGCTTAGACTACCCAGCCTCCAGAACTGTGAGCTAAAGAAACCTTTATTCCTTTAAATTATCCAGTCTGTGGTCAGTTATTGCAACAGAGAATAGACTGGGACTGTCCTTACCAGGGGTCTAGAATTGTCTTTCCCTGAGCCTTGTTACCCTCTCCAGGTCTGGCATGGGGTAAATGTTCAACCAATATTATGTGAAACAGTACAGCAGACCAAGGGTGATAGCACAAGGATTGAGCTGACACTCTCCTAGCTGACTTTCAGGTTCAGTCCATTTCTTTTCAGAAACAATGATTTAATTAAAAGTAAGGACACAAGTTATTGAGCTACGATTAAATTATGTCTCATATAGTAGTTGAGAGAGGTGCCAAGTTACAATAGGATCAAAAGAGTCATATATACCGAGGAATACTGCAACCTGAATGCACCTGGACTGCTGAAAGCCATTGCTGAGTCCACAGTGACAGGGTCCCAGCAGGCTCTGGGCCACCACATCCCTGCCCTTGAGATGCCCACAGTCTACCAGGGAGCCACTTGGTGGCAAAAAGAGCTGTGGGAGCGACATTCCAAAGTCTGTGGTGGCACAAAGAAAGAAGTGTGTCTGACTTGCAGGGTGATTACGGCTCACAAGCATGTGTTACGCTACAGGCTCACACACAGTAGTGCTGTGAGGAACTACAATGTTACCCGTAAGGGCAGGATTTGGGTCAGTGTGTTCACTGTGGAGTCTCAGCATCTGGACTAGCACAGCAGGCCCTTAGTAAACACTTGCTGAGTGAGTGACCAGAGTGAGTTCTAGAAGTGTGTCTGGAGATGGTGCTGAAGTTACTCTGGACGCTCGCCTGATGTTAAATAATTTTCTTAGTTCATTTTGCATTGCTATAATGGGATACCTGACACTATTTAGCTCACAATTCCAGAAACTGGAATTTCAAGACTGGGAAGCCACACGTAGTGAGGGTCTTCTGTTGCATCGCGATATGGAGGAAAAGTGGAAGGGAGCACTGGCATGTGCAGGAGCGAGAAAGGACAAGAGGGTGGCGTTGCTTTGGAACAGCCTGCTCTTGTAAGAATGAAACCGCTCGTGAGCAGAGAACAGTGTCAGTCCCCTCAGGAAGGCAAGTGCCCTGTGACCCTCACACTTCTACCACCTCTCAGCACTATTAATCTGGGACCAAATTTCAACATGAATTTTGGAGGGGACAAGCCACACCCAACCATAGCACTTTTCTTCAGTTAGAAAATGGGGTTGTTCCTCATGAAGGTTTGGCCTTCAGGGTATTCAGCTTCAAGGGAGCAGGTCTTAGGCACCTTCAGAGCATGGTGGGGAGGCACAGAGGGCAATCGGCTCACTATGGCACCATGGCAGAGTACTGGGGGTGGAAAAAAGGCAAAAGGAGGAGGGGAGCTCCAAAGAGGGAGGCTCCTGCAAACGGGATCTGGGGCCTACTTTCTCTGGGACCACAGCAGTGGGAGAGACTGCCTGGAGCTGGGCTCGGCCAGCTTTCCCGGGTAGAGATACCATGTGAGAGAAGGTCACGGAACATTCGTGTGAATAAAGAGGACTGGCTTCTGTATTTTGAACACTGACAATGGATCAGGCAGTCATTGCTCAAATTTAGGGCTCAAGAGTATGTAATATGTTCTCAAAATCACCCAGCTAGAGAGTGATAAAACCATAGCTCCATTCCTTCCTTCCCCCTCCTCCCTCCCTCTTTTCATTCCTTCCTTCTTTCCATCCTTCCTTCCTCCCCCTCCCCCCATCTTGTAATGGGGATTGAACCCAGGGCCTTTGCACAGAGCTACCTCATCAGCCCTTTTTAATTTTTTTTTTTTTTTTTAAATTTTCACAGTATCTTGCTAAATTGCCCAGACTGGGCTTGAACTTTTGATCCTCCTGCATCAGCCACCCAGAATGCTGGAATTATTAATTTCACATCTTTCTAATTCCAGAGCCTGACCTTCTTTTACTCTACTAAAAAAAAAAAAAAAAATAGTGAGGCTGTAGGCACACAGCAGGCCTCAGTCAGGTCAGCATAGCACCAGGGCTGAAGGTCAGAACCACTGTTGTTCTGGGGACAGGGCCAGACCAGGGACGGAGGACTGGGGACAACTTGCTTTCCAGGCTTTGTGCCACTGGCGAGACAGTGCACCCTGGGATTGGTGGCAGGACCTGCCAGAGCCCCCACCTCCCGGCCTCCCCATCCCAGGCCTGACCTGACCTTCATCCCAGGGGTGAGGAACTGGCCTGGCTCTTATCCTGGAGAAGGCTGCAGCTGCTCCCGTGGCCCCGGTCCCAGCAGACAAAGGCGCTTTCTTTCCCAGCACAAGGTCTTGATTGCATGTTGTGCTGGATCCAAAAAGCTCCCACAAAGAAAGTGGTTCTCTCCCAGGGTGTGTGTGTGTTTGTATATGCACACACACATGCTCACACACATGCATATGTACATGTATGTTAGGTCTCAGAGACCTGGATTGACAGGGAATTCAAGCCTCTCCCAGCCTCCTGGGCTTGCTCTGGCATGGCTCAGTCTGCAGCGTGCCTCTTTGTGTGTATCTTTCAGTGTCTACTCATGTGTACCAGTGTTTGTATGTATGAGCACGTATGTGCCTGTCGCTGTATCTAGAGTGACTACCTAGGTATAGGTGTCTATGCATATTTCTGTACACATAAGCATATGTTTACGTACATTTGTATACTTTGGCACCTGTGTAACCATATCTGTACCTAACTGCTTTTGGGTGGGCGGGTGCGTATGCTTCATTTATGGGCCTACTGGAGATATTTGGTACTAGGCCCTCAACTGTGTTGCCTCTGGCTGTACCTACCCATCTTATCCTTCCCTGGGCTGCTGCTGGGGGCTCCGCAGCGTCCAAGGGCTCCTAAAATAGCTCTCTTCTCTCTTCCATCTCCTGCATCCGCCTCTGCATTTGGGAACAACCTGGCCTCTTTCAGCTCTGGGAGGAAGACAGGTTTGTACAGCTTGGCTTGGCCCATACACTTTCCAAAATTTCTCTGGCTCCCAGCCAAACTCTTTATAAAAAGGCTCATAGGGAATGGCCTAACAGGAAGATGGGGACCCTGCCTGGGGGGTTTAGGACCCCCGCTGCAAGTCTCAAGATTGAAGAGGAACATCAGTTGCAGAGCTTCAGCCAGAGGAGGCCCCATAGCCCGAGGCTAAGCTTTGTATGAGGACCTCCTACCCCCAAGGAAGAGGACTCAGCATCTCAAAGTTTCATGCCAAGGGTAGCAGAGCTGGGTGAGACCCCAGGCTCAGGCAGCCCTGCACGGACAGGGAAGGAGCGGCCCGGAGAGATGCCGGAAGCTATGCAGAAGCCAGCAGGCAGCTGTGTGCCGCTTCCATCTCCACGGCCTCATGGCTGCAGGGTTGGAAGCCATTGGGGAGTCCAATGCTCAGACTCCAACCAGTGTTTGAGCATGGGTTGGTGTTTCCCCAGCATTCACCTAATTTGAGTGCAGGAGTCCTCAGGCTTGGTTCACACAGCCCCACAGAGGCACAAGGGAGGACCCCTCCACAGGGGTCCCCACAACTGCTACCCCGGGATTTCCACTCTGTTGGCACAAGACTCTCTGGCATCCCAGAGTGTTGAGAACCGTCCAGTGGAGTAAGAATGGATCCTGAGAGGCAGGGCTGGGCACAGATGGCAGTGCCTCTCACTGGGCTTTCAATAGGAGACCTGTGGGCTGCACTGAAGGAGGTGCTATGGCCACATGGGACGGGCAACTTGTGGGATACCCTGTGAAAAGAAGCCAAGAAGTCTGTGGCAGGGACTCAGCTCCAGGAGGCTCCTGGATGGGACACCCTCCAAGAGGCTGGCTCCTTTGGTCCAGTCCCCACTGACCCTTCCAACAGCTTTCTCCTCTCTTCCCCTCCCACTGAGGCACTTACCTGGCCTTGGTCATTCTGATTGGTGGCCTGGAAAATCTGAGTTCTGTGAATGAAAAAGCCTGGGTCAGAGCTGGAGTAGGGGTAGGGGTAGGAATGGTGTCAGGCAGCTGGAGTTGTCTTGGGCTGACCCCTCTGGGTTGGAGCCAGAAAAAGAGGCTTAACACCCAAGGAAAGCTGAGGCCAGGCCTGTGCCCCTCCTGGGCCTTCTTTCCCCTTTCACGCTGAGCTGCAGACGGCTGTAGTGAGCTCACTCACTCTTTGAAGTCCGGGAGGATTCTGGAGCCCCAATGCGCTGGGCACAGAGAAGGGTGAGGATGTAGTCATCATCCCGAGATTGTTATGGGCACCATGGAGTTGTGTGCCTAAGGATGGATTAGGTCAAGTGAACTCTGGAAAACTGCTTCAGTCTGGCCTGTGCATCGCACTTACTCGGACTCCTGATCCTTCAGTTGTAGCCTGCTTCTGAGAGCCAGCTGACATACCAGTGCAGGACAGGAGAAGCATCTCCCTCTAAATAGATATTGCTTCTATTCCCACAAGTCACCTGCTGGTTACATCGGGAGGCTGTCAGTGCCTGTGGTCCTACAATTCTGTTAGCAGCAAACTTGTATGCTTGCACACTGGCCCCAGCCTATGGACAGATACGTGTCTGCCTACTGGGGTGTCAAAAAGCAGAGTTTACTGCACACTTAAAAATCAGAAGATTTTACATAAATATCTAAATTTCCATCCTCTGATGAATGAAATGCCAGGCAACACAGAGCACATACTCCTGCCTGGTATCCACAGGCTATGGACAGTTCCAGCAGCTTCTTGTAGTTATGAGATGTTGTGTTTCTAGTCCTCACTATATCTCATGCCTTAACTCATGCTCACGTCACCCAGAAAGGCACATGAGTTTACACATTTTACTTTATCTAAGAGCCCGTGAACCATGGGTGTCTCCCCATGGACAAAGACCTGTTTCTTAGCTCCCTTTGTGCATGGTTGTACAAGCAGGGACAGATATCCATCATTCTCCAGTTGGCCCATCACAATGGCTACTCTCCTTACTGTTCTTTAGTAAACCCTGGGCTCAGTGTTACAGACTGAATGTTTGACCTCCCTCCCCAATCCATATATTGAAGCCCTAGCCCCAGTGAGGTTGTTTTTGGAGACAGGGGCTCTAAGGGTAACTGAGGCCCTGATCCCACAGAATCAGTGTCCTCAGAGGAGACCCCAGAGAGTGTGCTCTTCTTCCACGTGCCTGTACTGCGGGGATCCCACGTGAGCCCACAATGAGACGGTGTCTGCAAGCCAGGAAGAAAACCCTCACCAGAAACCTGACTGGCCTTTCTGAACCTTGATCTTGGACTTCTGGTCTCCAGATGGTGGGAAATAAATGCCTGTTGTTTATACCACCCAATCTATGGTATTTTGTTATGGCAGCTGAAGCAGATTAATATAAATTCTTTTAAATTCTTTGTACCATTTTGCTCACTAGAACTGATGCAAATTTACTAGGCTATAGTTAGGTAAGCCTTCATCTTTCTCTTTTGAAAATGGTGGTACTTCCTCCGCTTTATCTCCCAGACCTCTGTCACTCATGACAACTCAGTACCAAGAGCACCATCTCTGTGTCACAGTACACACCGTGTGCTGGCACGCAGGTCAACAGGAGACTGGAATGCAGTGCAACAGTCCCCTCTGAGTCTCAAGTCCTGCCACCTGTGCTGAGTTAGGAGGTGGCAATGATTACTCGATCTAATTGCTCTGCAGGTCATCCTGGCCTCCCAGCAGACTCTCAGGTCACCAATGGCAGGGCACACCCACTGCAGGAGCCAGGAAGTCCCCAAGCCGCTTCTAAGCCCAGCACCTCTGGCTCATCAACTGTCACGTCTGCAGTGGGAAGGGGCTCGTGGGGTGTGCTTGGTGCTCGGCCACTGAGTGCGGGAGGAGGGACAGGGGCTCTCCCTTACACTACAGTCTCACTTGCTCTTTGCTGTCTTCCTCTAAGCTCTGCTTGTTACAACGTGGCTTCCAGGAGGCCTGGGCCAGGGCCCTGGTATGGGCTTGGAGCCGTTTTGGGACCAAGTTGCTCATGCCTGGCCTTCCAGTTCCCTGGACTTCAGTTGGGAATGTGACCACTGGGTTTATCCTCCAGGCCCGCCTTCCTGGTAGGCTTCCCCATGGTCCACTCTGCAGGTGGGCCAGCCTACAGCCATGGACTGAGGACTCTCTTGTGTGGGTCTCCTTCCCTAACCATGGACAGTACTGCTTCCTGTTCTCCTGTGTCTTGCCACCTCTGCTCTTCCTCTCTCTCGCTGGCATATTCAAATCTGCCCTCTCTTGGCTCCTTTCTTGCAACTCACAAACAAGACCCAGCAGTGCTGGGCAGCTCCAACTTTTTGCTAAAGTGAAAGAATGCGCTGGGGCCTTGAGAGTGGCCCCTTGAGAGGCCTGCCTGAAGTCCAGCGCTGCTTTGAAGTCTGTTTTACCTTGCAAGTAGATATATGCATCTCAGATTTTACTGTATGATTCGTATTTCTACAAAACCATGTTTGAGTTTCTATCAAATATTTTAAATGATTTAGTTTTTGTACTGAATATATTAATGGAAATGATGTGGGACAGGGGTCAGCAAATTTTATTTATGAAGGGTCAGGTAGTAAAATATTTTAGGATTTATAGGCCACAGGGCCTCTGACAACTATAGTTTTGCACAAAAGCAGCCACAGAAAATCTATAAAGGAATGATTGTGGTTAGTTGTGCTCTGTTAAAGCTTTATTTATGGTCATTGAAATTTGAATTTCATGTTCACGAAATTTTTTTTCTTTATTTCTTCCATAGTTTATAAATGTCAAGCTAGTCTAGGGTCTGTGGCTTTATGTACAAAGCCAACACCACAGCAAGGTTATGGTAGTTTGGAATGAGATCTACCCCGATTCTTGATTTTCTACTCCTTGGTTGTACCACTGAAGGCAGGTGACCACCGACCCGACCTGGGTCCTCATCTGCGGAACATGTATTAAGACAAGCTCAAGCCTGTCAAAGCCTGACACGGTGGCCTGCAGAGCAGGCACCAATCAAGCAGTGCTGCGGCAACTTTTAGTGCTGCATGTGTGGACAGCATGGTGGGTGAGGTGTGTGCAGTTTCCCCCTTCCATCTCCCTTCCGTCACTCAGGCCCTTCTAGATGAATAGTTACCCAAGCCCCTGTCATCCCTCTTTTCACCAAGGGGAGACACTACTTCTCACATGGCCCTTTGGGCCTAGGTTGGTGAGTCTGAGCCTAGATACCAAGATGACTGGGCTGAACCCCAGCTCAGAGGCCTCTGAATACTGGCTCAGCGGAGAGAGAAAGGAAATACTTCCCTGAGTTAGTGGCCTCTGGACTGCCAGCATGGACCACAACAGCCCCTCTACCCTGTTCCTCATGTGTTTCACGCTATTTTATCACATTTATACTGTGGAGGGGCAGCTTGCCTCCACCCTGGCGTCCCCATGGATCAGATTACTGATCTGTAATCAGTCCTGGGCTCTTGAAGCTGAAGATGGTTGGCTGGGCAAGTTGTTTAGTGTCTCTGGGTCTCAATTCCCTCATATACATTGAGGTAGTTTCAAAATGTTATTGTGGAGCCGGGCATGGTGGCGCATGCCTGTAATCCCAGCGCTCGGGAGGCTGAGGCAGGACAATTGTTGTGAGTTTGAGGCCAGCCTGGGCTACAAAGTGAGCTCAAGGTCAACCTGAACTGCACAGAGAAACCATGTCTCAAAAAGGCAAAAAAAAAAAAAAAAAAAGTGTTATTGCAGGGATCAAGAACATGGCCATAAAGCACTTTGGACAAACCCTACCTAGAGGAAACGCCTACTACAAATGTGACCTGTACTATGGATGAAATGTAGGAGATCTACATTTAATTTGATTTCCAGATAAACAGCAATTTTTTTTTTTTAGTATTAGTTTGCACCAAATACTGCACAGTGTATACTAAAAATGTTGTTCTGAAACATAAATTTAACTGGATGCCTCTTCTGTCCCCCAAGCCTGGCAACTTTACATGGAGGGAGGCTTCACATCTCTGGGTGTCTCCGTCCCGAGCTCCACAACGGCCTCTTTATCCTGTTAGCCCACCCAGAATGTGGCCTCACAGGGCCGTGGGTAGAGTCAGGCCAGAAAGCTTGTTTCCTGCACTGCTTGGAGCCCAACCCCAGATCCCCTCTGTACTTGCCTTGGGACCTGGAGCAAGCTCTTCTTTGCCCCTTCCACATTCTCGATGTTCCTCTTTCCGGTGGGACTGGTAATCCTCACTCACTCGCTATTTAAAAGGAGTAAAGATAAAGGATTTATAACAGAATGGGCACAGTATTAAGCACTTGGCACTTTAGTCAACTCGACCAACAATCCTTTAAGTACACATTGTAATTATGCCCATTTTACAGATGAGGAAACAAAACTTGAAGACAGAGGTGTTGTTGCCTCCTCCCCCTGGAAGCTGTATCTCTGTCAGGGCCTCTACCCCCTTCCCTTTTCCTCAGTCTAGCTCTTCCCTTTGTCTTCCAGGGCTTGGGCTGGGGATAAGTCAGAACTCCAGCACTGCAGTAGTCTGGGCAGCAGCAGCTTATCACAGCCACCCCTGTTCCCACTTCCACAGTGACCTCACGGAGCATCTTCCTAGTATGAAACAGTACTTAAGCTTACCCCTCCCCACTTCCCAGCTCATCCCACGATACCCTGCAAGTATGGTGGCCACGAGAAGCATACAGTATGTGCCCTGCCTGGGGCTCTGCCTTGGAGCTCCTGAACTACACAGGCTGGGCCTGGAGAAGCCGAGAACACAGTCAGTCTAGAATCAAGGCCTTTGTCACTAGGCTGACTTGAGAAAGAAGTCTTTCTGCAGTTTCCAGGTCAGGAAAATGAACAGTAATTCTTCTAAGAAACCATTGCAAGGAATTGTGTGTAAATGAATCAAGCATAAAATTTTCCAGAGGGTGTGACGTTTTCAAGTGTTCCATTTTTCCCAGTGCCAATTTTCCTGAGTGCAATCCCTTGTCCCAGTTTTATAAAAGCCAGGTCTGGGTGCTGTCTCCTCCAGCTATGGGTCTAGCCCTGGCTCTGCTCTCTGGGGTCATAAGATAGCCTTGGGAGCCTGCTGGCTTTCCTTAGATTGGCTGCAGCCTCCCTCTAGCCAGCTCCCACAATGCTGTGAGGACAAGAGAGGTCACTTATGGCAAGCACGCATGACGCTAGCCCAGTGTACTGGACTAAACGCACATTCTGCCCATATTTAAGGATGTAGGACTTACTGGGACTCGGTCTGAGATAGAAATGAAACCAAGACTTTACTAGTACTTATTCTGCCTAAGTTATTTCTCTATCCAGGAGGAAGACTAAGTCTTGATTAGAGATCTATAAAGCCTGTAATACTTTCTTACTTGAAAAATGGTAGCAGAGGACCCCTAGGTCTTTCTCTAACAATACCCTTACGGTTTTCAGACCATTCTTGCACCCATCTGTCCGCACCTGGTAGGAATCCAACAAGGTGAGGCTATGTCTGCTCAGCCTTAAATGTGGGTTTGCTGCTTTCCTGCTGGCTTCAGCGATAACTCTACCCAGCCCTCCTGGGGCTGAGGAGTCATGATTCCCAAAGCTAAGGACCATAAAATTCTTAGACAGCCTTAAGAACTTCAGCTATTGAGGTTTTCCTGTGTCTTGTGGACCTACTCCAACCCAGACATTCTACCTCCCTTAGAAGTCGGAGGTGCATGCTCTGAGGCAGGACACCTGGTAAGCAGTTGAGAGTGCTGGGAGGCTTCAGCTGACAGTGCTGGGCCCCGAGTGTGGGAGCAGGGTGGTGTGCTGCCAACTCCCTTCCAGGGCATGTTTTAATCTGGTCCTCTGGGAGGGTGAGAGACAGGTTAGGTCAATCCTCAGGGCTGAATATTCAGCAGGCTTCAACAGGGTGGCCAGCACAAATGAGGGACGCGGGGCAGACAGCAGATTCCTTGAGTACTTACGATGCAGTTGTAAAATGCCAGGCTGTAACAGATATGCAAGTGCCACTGAAGTCCTCAAATACAAACTGGACTTTTCCACTTTTTTTTTTTAAATCCAGGATCAAGACCACAGACAATTTATTACGTGAGACATGGGGTGAAGAATGATCAAGGAAAGCTATGGCTGTGAGTGACATGGAATTAGATGAAAAGGCTCAAGTTTGCTGAAGAGAGTTTAAATTTGGCTTTTGCTCTTAGAAATATCAAAATAATCATAAGAAGCACTTATGCCTTACAGAGCAAGTAATCCACAGAGTGTCAGTTTCATTTTGCAAAAACAGGGTCACAATAGCAGTCAAACAGAAGCCTGAACACCCGAGTTAACATACAGGTTTGATAAGATATAACAAGGGGTTGCGCATGCTGGTGGGTTTCTACGTCAGATCCACATTCAACCCTGTGACTTACTGGAGGTTTACGTGAAACCTGGGGAAAGCGGCTTTTCCATACAAAACAACACAAGGACAACGAAGAAAACCAGACTCTGCTGGATGTCTATAATACTCATCTGCAGTAAGGCTTTCAAGATACAGGAATTTTTATAGCATTTGTATTTTAAGGATTTAGGGCAAATACATTTTTTTTTTCTACTTGATAAAAAGAAAATTAGTACTTAAAAGGTTCAAAAATATATCGATTGAGTGATTTTTTTCTTTTACATAAATAAATTATATTGATTTTCAGGATTTAACAGCTGAAAAAACCCTTTCTGCTTCCACTGGAGGCAAAATGAACAAAATGTTAGTTAAATAGAGAGAGCAGCATTTCTAAGAAATCTGTTGTCAGCATTATAGACCATCTACACTATGAGAGCGTCATTAAATAGGATTTATTCAATTATCAGATTCTGTCTTCTCATAGGATCAGTTATAGCATTTCTAGTTTATATCTCTGATTCAAAAAACTGGGACTCTGCTTTTGGAAAATACACCTGATTGATTTTCTTCGGTCACAACTTAACAGACTTCTTTGAGATGCTCATTTTAACATTTACATAATTTATAATTCCAAATGTAGAAAAGACAATGACAAAAGCATCATAAATAAATAATGCAAACTGAAGTAGTTATGTCAAACTTTTGGACCTTCTGATAAATTAGCAAAACTGTAACAGAAACAGTAAAAAATACAGTAAATTGTGACAAACACAAAGTGAAACTGGTACTAGTAACACTCGCAACACTTCCAACAGCTCTGCAAGCCCTGCGCCCCCAGAGTGCTATCTGTGATCTCTTTTCAAGTCTCCGAGCATGAGCTGTCCATGAAGGAGAAGAGCATCGGGAGGGATGTGATGTACGTGAGCGAAGGCGAAAGCAAACGGGAAGCGCTGCTTGGGTGGGTTCCGCCCCACTCAGTCCCGAAACACAGGCGAGCGGAGGAACCACAGGGAGTATTGCTGACTTGCGACAGTCTCGGCTAAGTGATAATTTGGAATTTGGGCTCGACTGTAAGATACAAAGAGTAAAGCAATAATGGAGAGAGAGGGGAAAAAACTTTTCACAGTTGTAGTGTAAAAGATGGTATGTGCATTTTGACAACCTCAGATAACCCTGAAGATAGAACCTAGCAAGTGTTGAGCAACTATCTTCTCCCAGGCTCTGGAAGCCTCATTCCTGAAGAACGAAAGCGCAAATAAAAATCCAGTAGGATTCTTTAAACACAATGAGGCAAATTAGTGACCAGAGAGGTTTTCAGGGGAGGAGGTGGAGCAGAGTTCTATCGGTGTGCTTGTGAAGCAACGTGCAACTCTGCAAGAGTGTGAGCGAGCCCCTGCCGTACCCCAGTGGCTGGTGGTAACTCACTGTGGGCGAAGCTTTCTCCAACTTAGAGTCACCTTTTAACTGGGGAGAGGGACGCTATACACAGACACAAAATAATGCCTAGACAGCTAATATTTTCTCTTGCTGCAGGTATCTAAAAAACCATGAAGGGGGAAATTATATTACTAACAGTAAAGTTTTTGTTTTTTTATAAAGAAATCAATATACGCATTTTCAACCATTAGTTATATACTTTGGACTATACTACTCACTCAGAAATCATGATAAAATAGGGACGTATTTTAACACAAAAATACACACCAACACTTTCTTTTTCTGTGCTTTTTGGTTTTCTTGCTACATTTTCCCTATTCAACCTAGCTCACGAGAAAAAGAGCTCTTCTTTGCATCTGTTCTTCGGCCCTTCAATGGCAAATCCTTGGACAGCTTTCTCTTGCCATTGTCCTCAGATAACTGGGAAACTTGGAAGAAGAGGGGGTAGGATGTGTCACCAAGTACTGTATTAACTAGGACTGCTGGAATGAACGACTGGATAACTGAATGAGAATTCTGTGCCTCCTAGACTAGGTAGACGACACTTATCTAACGGAGTGGCAAGACCCTGCAACTATTAACATCTGTTACCATAGTTCTCAGACAGGAAAATAGGTAGGTCATATTACTCATGGAAACACAGGTTCTTATGAAGGTGGAGTGAGGGAAGTAACAAACCTTTATGGGATAAGAAACAAGTCACAATAATTTCTTAAATGAAAAAGTTCTAATTGGTGTCACTGTTGGAGTCCTTGAGTCCCCCTTCTCCAGGCTGTGTCACATGTTGTCTCTCTGGGGGTACAGGGGTGCTGGATTCGGTGCAGTTCTGATCAGCGCCTGGCTCCCTTTCGCACCCGGGAGCAGGCTCTGGGTTGGGGTTGGGGTTGGGGTTGGGGTTGGGGTTGTCCCCCTTTGTTTTCTTCTTCTTCCTCTTCTGGCTCTCCAGACCAACTACCTCAGAGTGTCTGGCCTGCTGCATGGCCGGCAGAGCCATGCCCATACCAGGGGAGAGAAACATGGATGGGTAAATGAGTCCAGGAGACATTCCCGGGATGAGAAACGGGTTAAAAGCCACAGGGCTACTAGTAGTTATTGCGGATTCAGACTGATCAGAAAATGGACTAGGACCAGGCTTGTCTTCAGCTAACGTGTCTGCTTTTACATCATGGCCGCCGGGTGTGTCCTCCGCAGTCTTTTCAGTGGCTGCCGTACCACTTTTCGTTGTGCTTGAGAGTGACGCTGGAGCAGTGGACGTGCAGGTGGTTGCCATAGGAGGATTGAGGAGTCCCCCAACACCAAACATCTGGGGCACTGTGGCCATGCCTGGCAGCATCATGGGCAGCATGCTGAGGGTGCTTTTTACCTCTTCGCCTGTAGGCATGGTTGCAAAGCCAGCTGGGAAGCCCACCAGCCCAGTGAGAGGGATGCCTGGCATATTTCTCACATTCTGCAATCCTACCAGGTCCATTCCTGCAATCAACCCATTCATGAATAGAGGTCCCATTCCAGAGGGAGAGTCTGCCACAATGGCTGGCGCTTTCAGGAGCTCACTCCGAGGCCGCCGCCCCCTCCGGCGGGGGCCTGCATCCCGAAGTACAGGCTCACCCAGGGTATGATTGAACTTGTTTTCTGGGAGAAACCCCTGAAAAGGACAGAGAAACACAAGATGCGGAAGGTTACTGGATTGCAGGGGTCAGCTTGGGGTGATGGCTGGGGCTCTGCACTGTCCCCAGCTCCATGAAGGGCTCACGCAGGCCAAGAACATTTGGTGGCTTGGGAACAACCAGGGTGCCCATCACCGCCCAGCAGTGCTTCCAACACTCTCACTGGCAGGAGCAGGGTCCACTGTGTGAGAAGCTGGCAGAGAGCCAGGAGTTGGGAGACTGGCATTGAAGATGCACTGGGTCTTGCTGAGATTCAAGGCTGTGACCCTTTCAGCAGGAGGCAACATTCACGTTCGTCCTGACACAGTAAGGTTCGCATCGAAGCAACAAAGCACAGAATACGAAAGAGGGTTTTGGAGCCAGACGGACCCTAGTTTTTACATCCTGGCTCTGCGGCACTCTTGCTGTGGGGCTCAGGAGAGTCAGTTAACCTGTCAGTTTTGGAGAAAAACGGTAACAATAGCTATCTTAAAGTCACTGAAAGTGAAGTATCTCACACATCACCTGACTCATAGGAAGCAGTGCTTACTTGGGACTACCTGTATTTTTCTTCTCTTCATTCATTAGTAAAAAAGCTTCACAGTTAGCAGTTCTGCTCACAGGGCTCATGGCGTTTCCAGTATTACACATTTGGACCCTTCCCCATCACACATCAGGAAGATCATACCGCAGGGAACCAAGATATCACAGTGCCTCAAGGGTGGCAGTGAGCAGGCAGCAGCGTGGTGGCATGGAAAGCCCAGCTGTGGCCCTGCATCCTCCTTCCTCTGAGAAGGTGGCTCAGGATCTTAAGGGCAGTAAAGAAGCAGCTGGGAACTGGCCACCTGGAAAACCAGGCCTGAGCAGAGAGGTAATTAAACCAACCACTGCAATTATGATAGATCAACCCCTGAATGTGTTTCACAGATGATGTGAACCACCTCCATCTCAAGAGGACAATGCTTTCCCCACTGAAAGGACTTCCTGCCCACAATCCTTGTGCTCCTCTCTGGATAACGCACACACCCCTTTCTCTCTATTGCCCTCCATCTCTCACTACTCTTTATTTAAAGTAATACATGTCCCCAGGATTTAAAAAGTGACTTCAAACTGGGTGGTGCAGTGGCACATGCGTAACGAGGCTGGCGCAGCAGGATCACAAGTTCAAACCCAGCCTGGGCAACTCAATGAGACTCGGTCTCAAGACACAAAATAAATAAAGAGGGCCAGAGGGCTCAGCAGGAAGGCCCTGGGTTCACCTGCCAGTAGCTTCCCTCCACCTACACAGAAGGTGACTTACACTCATGTTGTTGAGCAGACGGTCTTCTTGTACGGAAGAGGAAGGAAAAAGCCCTTCCCTTTTAGGGCCTGGGAGGAAAGCAGCCTTTTCCCAGCCACACTGAAGAGCACTGGCCCTTCCTGCCCAGCTGTCCCCTTCCTGTGGTCCAGCTGCAAAGGTGGTGTGACGTTACCACCTCCTTGATTCAAGCAATGATGAAGTAGGAAGTTCAGAGTGGTCTTGATGGGTCTGAGGACGCTGCACTCACATTGAGCACGGTATCCTCGCTGCTAGGCTGAGCTGTGGAGCTGGCAAAGCAGTGTGAGGTGTGAGAGCTCCCTCGGCCTCCAGTTCCGGGTGTGTAAGGAACTCCTGGCGCCTTTTCAGGACTCTGCTTTGTGCAAACGCCTTCCTTTCCTGCCAGTCTGGAGTGAGTGGGGAGTAGGGATCTGGCAAGAAGCAGCTGAGGCTCCACTAGCCCACGGCTTCCTTTCTGTCTTTGATGGTAAGAAGCAGGGACCCGGCTGCCCTTCTCAATGGAGCAGATACTTGGGGCGATAAAGGGGGTGTGGGTCTCACCAAGAGATGCCAGAAGGACAGAAAGACAAAAAACAAAACAAAACAAAAATCCACCAAAAAACAAAACACACACACACAAGAACCTCTTACTAGGACCTGGAGTCCCACAGAATGTGGAGAGAAGTCCGGAAAGCGAAGGGCTCAAACTGGGGACTGAGTCTACTTAGCATTTTCCCATGAGCTGATTTATAAACGGATTCACATCTCTGGCATTTCCCATTTGCTTCACTCTCTTCTCCCAAAATGAACAAAGGAGTCAAATGTGTAGAAAACTCAACAACGTTTTGCTTAATCGGCAGTCACAAAGATAACTGGCAACGCTGTCTTCCGGCTCTCAGGGAGCTCTGAGGACGCGTGCAGGGGGCTCTAAGGGGAGAAGCTGCTGGGCCGTGTGAATTTCCCAGGCAGTGAGTGGTCCGCAGCTGGGAAACGGGCACAGAGTAGTGCTCAGGAAGGGGCGGCTGTTAACAGAAGAGTAGCAGGAAAAACAGCTGCTGCGAAAGAAGCACCTACCAGGTGCCAGGCACCAGTCCAAGGGCTCAACCGCATGATCTCAACTAATCATCACAACCCTGAGTCACTACTACTATCACAGCCACTTCACTGAGGACTCCCAGATGTGTGAAAATAGACGCATCTGAACATTCCTCAGTCTTCAGACAGAGTTGTTTTTCACTTGTCTTTCAACTATCCAAAAGGTATTCATGAAAAACTAGCCCATTACGGGCACAAAGCTTTATTATTATTTTGTTTGTTTGTTTGTTTTTTTGGTTTTTCTCTGGTACCGGGAACCGAACTCACAACCTTGCGCTTGCCAGGCAGGCGCTTTTGCCGCTGAGCTACATCCCCAGCCCCTTGGCACAAAGCTTTATGATGGTAACTCTGAGGAGAAAATTCTTAAAAGGCCTTGGTTTATTATCACAGAGCTGGAAGGAACCTATCTAACAGTCACGTTTGGTTTCCCTTCCCTTTCACTGACAGAGTGACAAGGATTCCCTCGGTCAGGGACAGAGCAGGCAACAGCCCAGGGCTCGTTCCACACCATGTTCCTCTTCTTCCCAGTATGAGCAGCTACTTACAAGGTGCAAAGCTGGTTTGTTCTGGAGTGTGCTGGAGACAACCCTGGCTAGTTCTTGTTCCTAAAGAGAAAATGTGAGATCTAACAGACAGGACCAAACTAAGAAGATGATTTTTTTACCGGTCTCTCGTGAGTTCGTCAATGCAAACCACCTCATTCCAAGCCAGCCATTCTGCCTGTCATGTGCAATTCTGGGCCCTTTTTGGCTCACAACCTTGGTGTAGGGCCCTAGCCAGGTAAACAGAACCTCTTCCTTGCCTGCAGGGATTCTCTAAGGCCCTCTGCCACTCACAATTAAGGGCCAGGGAAAGGTACTGGGTAATGTCTTTTTTAAATACACACACATGTTCCTTTATAACTCTGGGAGGTACATGTTTGATATCAGAAGTCTTTCTGTTAGGAAGAAATCAAGCTCAGCACTTTGATCAAGCCCACCACCTTATTTTCAAACAGTCTGCCATAAACTGAGTTTCTCATCAGGCTATCTAAGCCTAGATAACTCATTTAAGACCAGCCTATGCCCCACATGACCTCTGGCCTTGCTGGCTCGTCTTGCTTGGTACACAGAATACTCCTCAGGCATCAGGATGTCCTCAAACATCCATTCCCTGCCTTTGATGGGAGTCCCAGTTACAGAGAGAATGTAGGGTCCTCTCAGAAATGAAAGCTTTTAAAAAAATGTACAGGCTGGTCTTTTCTCTTCAGGTCTAGAGAACTATAGCAAAAAGGCTGGGGGTGGAGAGGAGCTCTTCATCCACACCATAGCAAGAAGGGTGCTAACAGAGGAAGTCAGCATTTACCACTTCCTGTGGAGGGGGGAGCTGCTCTAGCCACCCAGCTGCTGCCCACCCCAGGCAGGTGCCCCTCCCAGCAGCTCAGCGACCACACACAGTGTCCAGATTGGGCTTTGGCAGCTCTCCCTCTTGGTAATTATACCCTGGGAGCAAACCTGCTTCCTTTTCCAGGGGAGGCAGAGACAGCAAGGAAAAGGGGAGCCCGAACATTCAAGCAACACCAGAGGCAAAGCCGCTTTTCTAGATGACTGCATGGGCATATTCCTACCCAAGAATGCTTCCTGACACACAACGTTTACTCCAGCTCTAAAACTCTTCAGTGGAGGTTACAGAACGGTGGCAATCAAAGCTTCCTTACTACCCCCAGGACGCTTAATGGGCTCATTCAACAAACATCTACTGGGTGAAAAGACACCCAGAAACCAAATGAAATGTGTAGCTCCTCACTTAAAATTCCCCAAAGCAAACCAGAACAGAAGCCAGTTCTCAAAGACACTTTTTGGTCTACAGCTATACCACTCTGAACATGCCCGATCTCGTCAAAGACACTCTTTGAACAACTGGTGAAATCTGAATATGGATTAGATATCACAACTTAATAATCACATGCACATGCATGGAAATAATTACATAGGAACATGTTCTTAGGGGATGCATGTTGAAGTATTCAGGAGTTGATGTATCTTTTTTTTTTTTTAGTACCAGGAATCGAACTCAGGACCTCACACTTGCCAGGCAGGCGCTGTGCCACGGTGCTATATCCTCAGCCCTGGAGTGATGTGTCTTATCTACAACTTACTGTCATGTGGCTCAGCAAAAACAACAATCATATTACTTATAACCGTATTCCTATAATTTACATATACAACTATATTAAATATGTGTGCATACATATAGTTAATGAGCAACCCCTGTGCAGCAGGCATTACAGAACAGGCTCCGTGCCTTCTTGTAGCTTTATTACACCAAATCTGTGGACTTCTCCCATGCGAACTAAAGCACACATAGCAGAAGGGCAACGTGACCTCAAGAAAGGAGGAAGGGAACTCCTTGTGAGAGTGTAATGTGTTTCTAGGAAGGACCCGGTTTCTGCCACGGACTAAGTACTTGTGTCCCCCCAAATTCATACGATGAAGTCCTACATACAAAGACATAAAGAGATGATGGCTTTGGGGGGGGTAATTAGCTCACAGGGCTCCACCCTCACAAATGAGATTAGTAATCTTATAAAAGACCCTGGAGAGTTTGTCTGTCCCTTCATTCATGTGAGGACACAGCAAGAAGATGGCTGTTTGTGAGGCTCGAGCCTTCACCCAAGGCCAAATCTTAATCTTGGGCTTCTCAACCTACCTACCTACCTACATTCCTAGCTTCCTTCCTTCCTTCCTATTTTGGTACCTAGAATTGAACTCACGTCCTTGCGCTTGCCAGGCAGGCGCTTGTGCCACTGAGCCATATCCCTGGCCCTTCCCAACCTTTAGAACGATGAGAAATACATTTTTGCTGTTTATAAGCTGTTTGTTACACACACATCTGATCTGATGAAGAGTTCCTATGAGAAGGCGGCACGTAGAACACCCTGAAGGCTTATGTCCCAGGAAGAACTGTGGGACATATGCAGCTCACCTGGAGCTGAATGGAGGGAGGATGCGGCTCTGTCCCTGCTGCTAAGGCTGAGTGGCCCTGAGGGCCTTGTGGACAGATGTTCCCATTCTTGCCTTCCTGCAGAAAAAGGGCCTTCGGAGCATGGAATGTGCTTACTTAACAAAGGAGAAAAATGCATCTCCGAGAGGAAGCTGGTTTGCAAGAAGAGCTTAGAAACGGGTCTTTTGGAAAGTGTCAGAGTCTGCAGAGCAGGGATAAACACTAACTTCCACGGAAAGTGAGGGAAATGGTTAGACAAGAAGAGAGAAATGAGAAAGTCAAGGGGAAACCACACAGCTACCAGACATGTCTGTGAATCAGGAGCACAGGGGCTACAATGAGGTAAGGAGCTGGGGGCCTTGACCTGAGGACTCTGTGACACGCTTGCCATGGACTGAAACACAAGGTGAAAGTTGAAGAAAGACAGGATAAAAACAGAAATCTGCATATAGCACAGATAGGTCCAAGAACGGGCTGGTAAAGACATTTTCTGATAATAAAATAAGAAGGAACAAAGAAGGATACCTTTTCCCTGGTGACAGACTTGGGGGACTGGGCCAGGCCTCCCTCTGGCCGCGGTCATGCACACTGATGAGCAAGAGCAGTTGTTATGGAGCTGCTGGGAGAGTGACGAATTCTTTGGGAACATTAAATAACTTCTACAGAAAGAGGAAATGACTAGAGTGGGTGGTCTTCTGCAGCTAAAGTAAGAAATCACACGTGGGCAATCCTACCAAGAACTTGTAGTCAGGGAAGCTGCAGCTGGTACAGCTCTGAAGAGACAGTGTTTGGAGAGCAGGAGTTTATACAGCAGCCTGGGAAGAGCAAATGTCCCCACTGGGATTTTCAGAAGCTCCTATTTGGGCAGGATACACTCTGAGGAGGTTAAAAGCTCACTGATGTGCAATCTGCCCATGCTTAAAACATCTGCAAATAAAATGTTATTGCTGCCCTCTAGAGGTGATAGTTATTTTAGTCCAAATTCATACTCATCTGTAAACTATAATTAACTTAGATTCGTTATACTCCAAGTATTCTGCCGATGTCTTTGAAGTCCCTTCCAGTCCCATGATTCTATAATAGGAAAAGGGTAGTGCCCACAGTCAGCTGTTTTTCATTGCTAGTGAGGATTCACTAGGAAGAAACATCTGAAATGGTAGTCAAAAACATTTGGATAAGACATAAAAATTTCCAATAATGCAATTTGTTAAAACACTGGAAACACACTGCTGGCCAGGGTTAAACTTTCTTTTCCTTGATAATTCTAAAAATAGGAAAAAACCCAGGCATGGTTTAATTGTTTAGGAGATAAAGTTTGAAAAAATGACAAGAGAAAGTCATACTGCTGGTCAAGAATCTCCTGGGCACCATGTATCACTGTTTACCAACTGCCTGTGCTGGCCTCTTTTCCTCTGCAAAACGTTACCCACTTCCCAGCTACCTGCTTCCCAACTGGGGCTTTCGCTTATGTATGCCGTGTGCAGCTCAGAGAGGATGCTCCCCGTGTCCCCACACCCATGACCTTCTTCCTACCCTCAGTCCTGGCTCCTTGGGGACAGCAGGAACCCTCTCTTCTCCACTCAGAGAGCTGATGTCTAATTTTCCAGGTTCTTTACAGCGTGGCCTCCTCTGCTTTGGTCTGTCTGAAAAATTCTAGGAGGCAAATGGAGACCATATTACAAAACATTCTGTCACGGAGTCTTCTGAGAAGAGAGGTGGTTTTTAGCTGGTTTGGCTATTTTCTCACTGAGGGCCCTCTGCACAGAACCCTACTGCCAGCCCTCACCTAGGCTTTCTCTTCACGGAACACCAGCATTTTTGCAGCAAGCTGGAAAACAGGCTGTGTGGGCCCTGGGCCCTTAAGATTAGAGCACTCAACTTACTCAGCAGCTTCCCAGGGCACTGCTGAATCCCCAGCCTGGTCTTCAAATACCTCTGCACTGCTACCCACCCAGCTGGTTTTGTATGTCATTGAGAGGGTTATACACCTGTGAATTCATTCTCTTCTTTCCTGTGTACTCTCTATCTATGCATCTTATCAGTCACATGTACCCTGGATAAAGATAAAGTAGATGAGCAAGTGAGAAAAGAAAAATCAAGAAAAACTTATCAGCTCAGGAGCCTCCTGAAGATTCCTAACTGGAAGGCATTAGAGCAAAGGCAGCAACGTAACTTGAAGGCAAAGTCCCAAAGCAGTAACTGACTAAGAATGGAACTGCCCACCCCCTGTGGTAATATATTAATTAACTTGGAACATTTTCATCAAGTGGTAGAGTTCATACAACCTAAAGACTTCTCGGTGAGTTTATAACATCCTGTGGGCATAACATTTTGGGGGCAAATGGGCCGAACTTCGGCACTTTTTTTTCGCCTCTTAAAATTGTGCATATAGACTATTTGGCACAGCGTTCTCATGTGGGCTGTAACTTCTGCTACTGGAGGATTTAACAAAAATTGAAACTTTAAAAAACAAAAACATTCCAAAACAAAATTAACTTGAAAATGACATTCTCTATCAACACAGATTTCTCCCAAATAGCTTCCACCTTGTTTCCCTCAGCATGTGCTGATCAAAAACGGCCCAAGTTAGGTAGAATTTAACAGCAGTCTTAGGCAGCACCAACAAACACTTACTGCCCCAAAGCCAGGAACATCTAAGGAGTAGTCAGCCTGCTGCCGCAGCCAGTCAAGCAGGCTCTTGCTTGGAATGGTTTTCTCGGCCTGGCCGTTGGCTGCTACTGCTGGCTCAGGGGCCGAGGTAGCAGGTCCTGGGCCTTCAGGGTGTGTGGTGCTCAAGGTGGCCTGTGCTGGGTCTTCATGGACTTCCTGGACAAAGGGAAAATGAGAAGCAGGTAGCAGGGAAGACACTGGAGTACATTAGTTAATTAAAACAGAAGGAACACTTGTAAAAGTTAAATATGTAAGGTGTTCTTTAAACTTCCCCTGGGGTTATAGGTATGCACCACCTCAGCTGGCTGCCACCTATTTCTGCTGACACGGCTGGTGGAGTGCTTGAATTAGATCCCTGCACAATCCCAACCGTACATACTGGATGCTCCTTCCACTGGAGTGCCCTTCTCCCTCATCCATGCGCTACGCTAATTCCACTGTGATTGCTACAATTTATTATTTTTATTTTATTTTTTGTCTTTTTGACAGGGTCTCGTTATGCAGTTCAGGCTGACGTTGAGCTCACTTTGTAGCCCAGGCTGGTCTCGAACTTGCAAGGATCCTCCTGCCTCAACCTCCCAAGTGGTGGGATTACAGTTGTGCACCACCATACCCAGCATTTTATTCCAATTTAGTCTACTGCTATCATCATCACTGACTGTCCTAGGCAACAATGGCTTCTCCAGATCCTGTCCCCATAACACCCTGGTCATGACTCTCTCATGTAACAGCAAATGCTACACTATGATTTGGTCACTCATTCTCCCTCTCCAGTTTGAATACCTGTCTTACTCATCTCTGGATTACCAATGCCTATAGTGGGGTCCACTTACAAAATACAAGGCCAAAGCTCAATCAGTGTCTGCATTAGTACCTTTAACCCATTCACCAGGGGGCTCTAATTCGTATGTTTTGCTGCTGGGCAGCTCTGAACCACTGGAGGTACAAGCCATCTGATGGGACAGTCACGCCTGTATCACTGGTGGTTCAAGCTGGTGGAAATGTGTTAAAAAACACTGAAACTAAGGAAACAAATTTTAACCTGTCATTCCATTGTAATTCTATGAGTGTCACAAAGACGTCATGGCTTTCTACTTCAAAAAAATGTAACTTCTTGAGAGACTAGCCAGGGAAAGGATCTGACATTTAAAACTCCTAAATTATATAGAAAGTCTAAGAAGAAGATGTATACCAAGTACTATGACTGAAGCAGTGAAGCTCTTAGGATCTAGAGAATAATATCCTTGGTTTGAGTTTCCTGCTTGGTCACTTAGCAGCTAGATAATTTTGAGCACATTATTTAATACTTTTAAATTTCAGTTTACTCCTCTATAAAATCTATCTTCACAAGGTTGTTGTCAAGATTAAATAGGACAATCATGAAAAATCCTGACCACAATGCCTGCCACACAGGTACCCAATGAATAATGGCCATTATTATTGCTTTTAAAACATGGTAAATAATTCCTATTTTGAGGCTCAAAATTCAATACATGGGGACACTCACAACATTAAGCATTAAGCACATTATGAAGGAGATTTCCCCTGGTCATGCAGTTTCTGGCAACAACTGTTCACGAAGATCCCGAGTACGCACGCGTGCATGTATGGACATATGTATGGCGTACTGGGGATTGAACCCAGGGCCTATGCACTGAGCTACATCTCTAGCACTATTTTATTTTGCCTCCTGCAGTCCTTACGCCTCAGCCTGCCAGACGGCTGGGATTATGGGCGTATGGCACCACATCTAATGTCTCAGTTTACAGTGCACTGTCTCAGTGTGGTCTCCGGGAGTCCTCACAGCAACCTTTTGCATAGCTGTCGCTCCCCACTTTACAAAGAACAATGTGTGGCCTACTCTGCTGTCACCCAGTATCAGACAATACAGGTGGGGATCTACATTCAGGGGGTCCTGACTCCTGTTCCTTCTACATCTTGGCTCCTAGAGAGCCTCACTAGGCAGGAGAACCAGAAACTCAGCCCTGTCTTCTTGCTTTGCTTGTTCAATTGTCAGTGGCCCTGCCAAGACACTGGAGGTTTTTGGTTGCTTCTATTTGAAATGACAAGACCTTATGGTTCGTTTCTCCAGGTTGTATGCAGATTAAGGACCAATAATGGCTAGTGTCTCTCTACTTCTAGAAACGGTAGAGGGCAAGTATCTCATAACGAGAAAATAAATAGGCCAACCAAAATCGGGATACGAGATCCACAAACCAAAATACTTAAGTGTCTGAGGGAGAAGGGTTTACTTCTCTCTGTAAAAGGTCAAAGTTTATACTTAGTGGCCTTGCATACTCACCAAGATTCCTGCCTGAAGTGTTTGCTCCTTCAAAAAGATGAGGTCCATCCCGCCTTCAACATGTTTCCGTCTTCCCCTCCGCCTCCTCATGGCAGCATCATCTCGTCTGAGGCTTCCGTTGACAATCTGTCCAGTCACTGGGTGGATCAGGCCAGCTTGCAGGATCCCAGACAAGTCCATGCCAAGGGCTCCTTGAAGTGAACCGATAGCCCCAATCTTAGGGGTGTTGGCACTCACTGGGAAAGGGGATGTGGCTCCTGGGGACCCCTCTGATGAGCAGGAGAGGTCTATAGCTGACTCTCCATGCCAGCCATTGAGGACGATGGGGGGGTGCCCGTGGGTGGCAGAGAACTGTTCTAGGCTCCGAGCCTTGGCATCCCTCTCCACCTCAAACTCATAGGGACGTCTGTGCTTTTGTTCATCTTTTGTGAATACTGGAGCTAAGAAGCTCTCCTGTGAACACACACATGGCAAAAGAAGTTTGAATGCCACTTTTGTGGCTGAAGTAGCTCTTTCTCCAGGTTTGATTTCCCCACTCATCTTCTTAGAAGTTCTATGAACTCAAGCCTCCTTAAATGTGAGTACCACACCATCTGGATAGCTTGTTAGATTCTACTCTGGCGGGCCTAAGAGTCTGCATTCTTAACAGGTACCGGGATGCTGAGAAAGTTGCCAGTCATAAAGTACACTTGCAGTTGCAACACTGTAACTCTGATTCTCAGCCTCAGTTGTAAATAAGAATCATTTGGGAAGTTAAAAAAAAAAAATCCCAATACCCAGGCCATAGCCCTGACCAATGAGAGTCAGTAGCTTTTCAAGGTCCCTGTTAATTTTGACAGCAGTCAAGTGTGAGAACCAGTGTACTAATAACTAACTTCAAAAACATTCATCATGCTCAAACAGAAATATTCAATCTTGCCTTGATTTCCAAATTTCTACCAGCTGCTACTGCTCTCTCAGTCATCCAACGGTTGAGTACATCCATCACTCCTCCTCTCTATGTATTCACTAGTCATCAAGTTTGTCCCTTTCTTTGTATTCACTCTGCCTCTAACTGTGCATCAGTTTCCCACTTGGTCTCCAGCTGAGGCACGCCTCTCTCCTCCCATCCCCTCTCATCCTCTGCCAACCTACAGACTTCAGCTGAGTGCAAAACCCTGCTTTTTTACCTTGTGCTCTGGTCCTAAACTTCTTAATAGCTCTACACAGCCTACAAGATAAGGTCCAAATTCTTCAATTAACAGTAATGGCTTGACAAAAACAATATATAAAACCCAAAACCCCAAAAAGCCCACTGTCCATTCAGTAGGCACCTGGTGAATGAACAACTCATCTATGAAACGGACTGTGGCCACAATTTCTTGTTCTGTGATCCACACCATCTTCGTGGCCTTACCTTTTGGACCTGAGCTGCCAATGTCGCACCGTTGCTGAAGCTGTGTTCTGCTGCTTCTGGCTCCGGGAGACTGTTCCGAGAACCAGCGCTGTTGACTAAGACTGGGGTGGACAGTGTGCCCGAGGGCTCATACTGCTGGCTAGATGGCCACTTTCCCTTCAACACCACATGGCAGATGCTATCTAGGCGATTAATTATCACACGATCCTGGGGAAAAGGACACCGGCTTTGAGAAGTAAGAACCAAGTTACCCAAATTCGCAAAGTTCTTTGAGATCAAGGGTCAAATTTTCTGACCAGAAGGAGGTGACCAGAAAAGAGCATTCAAATGGGAAGGGGACCAAGAGACGGAAGGAGCAGAGGGAAAGGGGGTAGAGGCTGAAAAAAGAATTAAGATGCACTACGTGCATGTACCAACTTCCCACAATAAATGTAACTGTTATGTACTGCAAACACGCACTACTGAAAATAATGATTAAAAAATAAAAACAATATATGTGAGTGTGGGGAAAAAAGAAGAGCCATCAAACATACCACTTTATAAGCCTTAAAAGTAAATTTCTAGTCTGGACAATGAAGAATAAATTAACAGTGTTGAAACAGGAGTACAATTTGACACATCCATCTTATGGTTCAATTAAGAGCATAATCTTTGATGCTAAATGTTACATAACTAATACCCTTTAAAATATTGAACATTGCTCAGTTTGCTTCATAGAAACACTTTACAAGGTTTGAAACAATCAGAGCTAAAAATGCTTGAGGTGGAGTGTGCAAGCTCTGGGAGATACCTTTGGCCACTCCGAGAAGGAGTAGAGGGTTTTCTCCTGCAGCAGCTGAGCAATGGTGGGAGCTCGAGCCTCCTGTGGGTCATCCCCAAGGTCTCCGGCAATACCCGAGGCTGAGCTCTTGCTCTCCTCTTCTGAGTATTTCCCTGGATAGTCTGGGAAAAGAGGTTAAAAAACCACCTAAGCATCTGGGAGTTATTAGTGATCTGAGAGATTAGGATATCCGATTTGATTTTTCCTGAAAATTAACCCATTTTGTGCTATTTTAAACTGAACACTGATGATCGTATCTTCTATTTCCAGGCAGGAGAACTACATTAGTGAGACCATAAAGGCAAATCCTGGTCTATGGTTAACAAAGCAAGTCATCTACTAATCATCTGTAGCCACACCTCAATAACAAAAGAAGGGAGAGGGAAATTTCTATGTATCCAAGAATAGGAGGAGGTGAGGGACCATATTTCTGATCAGTACAGCAGAGAAGAAGGTGAGCATTACAATGTTTTATTTCGTATTTTTATTTTTATTTTTTTGTTTTTTTTCAGGTACTGGGAATCGAACTCATGACCTTGCACTTGCCAGGCAGGCCCTGTGCTGCTGAGCTAAACCCCAGCCCCTACAATGTTTTGACACATTTGTTTGACACAATGTTTTAACACATATCTCTTCAGAGATATGGAGATTTCACTTCCGGCTGTGCAGTATCCTGGGGAGCTGCAGAGACCCCTTACTATGAACAGGCCTTGTAAGGCATGGTAGACTTGAGGATAAACGCGAACCATGGCCTGCTCCCCATGTTCTCACAATCTCACAGGGGAAGACAAGAAAGCAGTAACAATAAAGGAATAACTGAAATTATAAACCATGACAAGTGCTATAAAGAGGAATGAAAAGGGGAATAAGATGGGGAATAAGAAGGGAAGAATCTACCTAAGTAGGCTGGTACAGAGGAAGGAAGGGGATTCTGTGTGTGTGTGTGTGTGTGTGTGTGTGTGTGTGTGTGTGTGTG
>NW_004955445.1:15469712-15546191 GCF_000276665.1 Chinchilla lanigera | reverse complement strand
TGGACTCAATAGAGCACCACTGAGTGCTCTGATAGTACTGCAGATTTCTTATCTCCAAAGAGAGCTAACCTCCCTGTACCACCTGTCCTGCATTTCCAGTGTGTGAAGAATCCCAGCCAACCACTGCAAAAGTACTTCTACAAGCACTGGTGCTGGTACTCAGTGCTTACTCAGTTATCACAAGGATTAGCAGGTCCATGACTGGTAGTCAAGTCTGCTTTGAGTCAGGTAAGGCTGGCCCGACACCAAAGAAGGAAGTGGAAAGTTCTTTTCTTCTCTCAATACATTGACAGAAGGGGATATAGCTTCTCTCAATGGGCTGGGGATATAGCTCAGCAGCAGAGGTGCCTGCCCAGCAAGTTGCAAGGTCCTGAGTTTGATTCTCAGTTACCCCCAAACAAACAAACACAGATCAATCACATTTACATTATGCTCATTTGATTATTTTGAGTTTGCAAAGACTGATTATTTGATGATTTTTCCTACAACAGGGTTCAAAAAGCAATGTGGGGTTTTACAATACAACACATGGTTGACCTCCTTAGAGGCTGCTGCAGGAAAGGCCCTTGCTGGCTGGCCCAGGAGTCTGGCTCACCACCTCCAAGCTTTCTTTCTTGGCTTCATCCAGATGGAAGCCTTGGCAGCTAGAAAAACCATGGGGCATGGCTGCAGACTGGCTCTTCCTGGGTTGGTGGATCCCCAGTTCCATCAAGCTATTTTTAGTTTCATTTCTCAGTCCTTACTCTACCTAGCATGTAAATTTTAATTTGGGTTTGTAACTGTTCTTTCCCAAGATAGTCATTTATCAGTGACCAAAAACAAAAGTAGGGGGAATTTAAAAATAAAAAGCCAGACAACTCAAAGGCTCAGTTTGTTCCTTATCTCTCTTTTCCTGTGTAATACAGAACCACTGTCCCATGAAAGAGAGGTGGTGAGGGTTTCACTCCTTGAGAGCCACAATGAACACTAGGCAGACATCACAGGGTTGACGGGTTGTTTTTGTTTTAAACATTGGCATGAATGAGCAGTTTTAGGGGCCGGGGATATAGCTCAGTGGCACAAGTGCTTGCCTTGCAATCGCGAGGTCCTGAGTTCAATTCCTGGTACAAAAAAAAAAAAAAAAAAAAAAGAGCAGTTTTTTTCACCCTAGAATATCCTCTTGAATCTGACGAAATAAAACCAAGTAAAAATTCATGTGTTGTTGTTCCTCAGGATTCCTAATCATTATATTTGCACAAAGCATGAGGAATTTCAGGGCCACCTAGATTTTTTTCTAACATTATGAAACTCCTTCTAACTTGAATCTTCATCTATGATTTCTCTATTTAAAAAGATCGTATATTTTTTCAGTTACTTATGATTTTTTAATTCTTATTTGTGTTGAGCTACTGAAAGGAATCTAAACCAAATAAATGCTGCTTTCAATTCTCACCTGTTTTTTTTTTTTTTTTTGGTACCGGGAATTGAACTTAGGACCTTGCACTTGCCAGGCAGGTGCTTGTGCCACTGAGCTTTACCCTTGGTTCCCTCAATGACTATCTTAACCCCTAACCAGTCTAATTATTTAAATAAGGATGACCAAAAAACTGCACATTTCAACAATTTTTATAACGGAAATATGAAAATGACAATTTAATCAAATGCATCCAATAATTTTTCTGTGTATGATATATCTTTAAACATTCAACACACAATGCAACGCTACAATCTGAGCAGTGGTATTTACTCTTTTTCCAAATTCTTTATGCATTACTGTCTTCCTTTGAATAACACACTTCACACTGTCATGTTGGCCTTTCTTTTTTCCCTGTGGGTGGTGTGATTTTAATAAAATGTCTACCCACTAAACATAATGGGTAAGACACTGATGAAGGAAGTCTTGTTTGGCGTTTTGCTATCCTGTATTTTTCAGTTATTTGATCTATTAGACCTATCTAATCCAAATTATAAATGACTTCTTGAACCCCCATGTTTTGAATAACAAATAAGTTCCATATTGTTTGGTGCAGAAGGTGCATAAATATTTTACAAGAATATTTTTTCCCTTGCTTTTTGATTACAGGACACTTTTGATTTTGGTCAACTCTTTCAACACTACACATAGAATTATCATAATTAGGGCCGGGGATTTAGCTCAGTGGCACAGTGTGTGCCTGGCAAGTATGAGGTCCTGAGTTTGATTCCCAGTAGCCCCTAAAAGCATTATTATAGTCATTGACCACTATAATCATTATTATAATCAAGTTCCATCATTTCTGTATTATGAATAACTGACAATAAGGAGACATCTTTTTTGTCTTTCCATTTCATAACACAGACTTTTCCTCTCTGATATTTTAGTATTTCTCCCTTCCTCATTTTTTTCTTTTGCAGATCTTTCAGCATTTCCTTCCTATTTGGTCTCAGTGTCCCAAACATGTCTGTTTTGCATTATGAAAGAATATCACTGAGTTCTGGAGAAGCACAAAAATCATATCTAATGTTCTTATGATAAGAACTTCGATAGATTGCAACACAAGATTATAGGTTATTTTTCACAAATAAACACAAATTGGTAAAAGAAAATAATCAGAACTTATTAAATTTCACCAGAAACAAACATCAAAGGCAAACACAATGTTCTAAATAAAAAAGTATGCAAAGAACAGTCCATATAAAACAAACAGAGGTATAAGCTTATCTCCTGCAAACAAGAACTGACTGGTTAAAACTGTGAAGTGGTTAACAAACATCAACTCATCTATCTGGAGGTCTTGTAAATTACTGGCACATATGTTAGTTGCAGGTCTCTGAAGTCCTAAGGCTGTACTACTCAGCTTGGAGCAACCGCCCCAGTGCAAGAAGACATCACTTCCCCTACATGCCAGAGCATAAGTGTATAAGCCCTGTCTAGATCACATGGGTTTTTTTGGTACTGGGAATTGAACTCAGGACCTTGCGCTTGCCAGGCAGGCACTTATGCCACTGAGCTATATCCCCGGCCTAGATCACATGGTTAATGCAGTAGAAGGGCTGTGACTGTCAACAATCACCCTTAGTTTTCTGCGCTATTCTAACTTTCATGACTTTTGGTTTGAACACATAGTAAAAGTCCCTTTCAGAAATCATAAAACTAGTGACCACTCTACCCATGTTCCTTCTCTCTCCTTTCACGGAGGACTGGTTTATCCAAAGTACTGTAAGATTCTACATACTGTACCTTGACTCTGGCAGGTTCCATCTCTGTCATAGTCATCTTTATTTTCGAAATCCATGTCTTCTGACTTGGGTTCACTTCCTTCGGGAGCGTATGTGGAGAAACCTTTTTTTCTTTCTGCACATTCTTTCCAAGGTTCTTTTAAAAGCTCAGGCTTCACTTTAAATGGCTCTGATGGAATAGTAGTGGGCTCACCTTCCATGGTGGTATTATTGGCTTTGCTTTTGTACAGGTCTGGGTGATAAGCCTTGGGTTTCTCTACTTCAAATTCATCATTCCCGAGGCCGTGTGCCCACCTTTCCACGTGTTTGCAGTGGCACTGACAGGACGCTGGAGGAAAGGCCCTCGGCGGCCCAGGAGTTTGGCTCACCACCTCTAGGCTTCCTTTCTTAGCTTCATCCAGATGGAAGCCTTGGCTCTTTTCCCTTGGGTTGTTAGCAGTGGGACTGGTGAGATGCAAAGCTTCTGGCTTTTCTCTGGTGCCTGCTGCCATGGCTAAAGTTTCTTCCTCATTTTCATCCTCTTCCTCCTCCTCATCACTCTGGTTCTGACTCAAAATCAATTTAGTTTCTAAACTTTTGCTTTGTAATAAATCAATTAATTTCTGATCTGATGAGAGGTTTCTTTTAGAGTTACAGACACTGAGACTGCACATATCTACAAACCCACTTTCATTTCCTGCATCCAAGGCAGTGGAAGGTAGGCATTTGGCTTCCAGCTGCCCCAAGCTTTCAGGTCTCCGCCCTGCCTCACCGCAGCAGCGCTCCCTTTCCTTTGAAATAGGTGTCAACAAATGTTCTCCACTTTCGATGTTCATTTGAGCTACTCCTGCTTCTATGGTATCCATAAGAGAAACTGCAGCTATTTCTGCCTCACGGTCACCAGGCCGGCAGCCTGCATTTTTGCTTGCTGAGATCACAACAGTATCTTTTCTGCATTCTGTGTTGATTACTGGGCCTTCCTGAAAAGAGCCTGGCTCTGGGCTGAGGACCTTGTTACCATACATCATGTTCTCCAAGCTCTCAGGCAGCAGACTTTCATCATGGTTGATAGAAATAACATCCTGAACTTTAGAAATAAAATTGTCACAAGTCACATCAGGAAAGCTGCCTCCAGGCAGACCCAGAGGATCATCTCTGCTTTCAATTTTCACCAGGTTCTCAGGTTCACTCTCAAGAGACTCTGAAGTCCTACTCATTTGAGCATAGGTAAGAGATTCATATAATTTGGAGTTGGTCTGGTAAAGACAACAGAGACTGCCTGGTGCCTGAGTATCAGTTCTTTTATGCTGGGCATAGTTTCTGTAGGCATCCAGGAAGGACAGCTGGGGGTCATTCATGATGTAATAGTCAGTACGGTTAAGCCCGTGTTTGGCCGTACCGATGAGCAGGTCTCGATCATGCTTGCCACACTCCCACCAGACTGGGAGGTAGAGGCTGGGCCTGCAGAGTTGGAGGCGCTCATGCAGCTGAGGACACCTGAGCACCTGCTCTCGGACTTTCCGTAACAATTCAATGCGGTACAGAGTTCTTGCAGCCCGTTCCTCAGTGATGGGTTCAATGTAGACGGTGGCATCAGGGGGACCTGGAGAGGAAGGGAAATATGGAGACTGTCACTTCAACTGGATCTGAACACTTCTTGCCCTGCTCAGCCCTTCCATTGTTGGCTCACAGTTTAATCCCCTGGGAGTTTTATATGCATGGGCCCTATTAAAATTTGAAGCTAAAAGGGAATGGAAAAAGAGCAGGAAAACTTCAGTTCTGTAAGAATATTAGTTCCCATTTAGTATGTGCCCTCTGTATACCAGCTACTTTGTATTGTACATGTTATCTAGTTCTCATAGAAATTCTATGATACATCATCATCACCAATCCTGTTTTAAGGATGACAATATAGGTTCAGATTAGCCACTTTGCTCCAGGGGCCAGAACCAGAATGTGAATCTAGGTTTTGTCTGTATAACTAAAGGTCTAGACCTTTCTAATATACATTAACTAGTCTACAGTAGCACAAATGTGAGGCTGAAGAGGGGCTTAGGGGAAGCTGTTCCAAATTACATCCTGGATGAATCTACAGGACAGAAGCAGGGTGTGGTGGCGCATGTCTGTAAGTGAACACATGATAAAACACTTAAAAGTTATTAAAGTCTAATATAAGCAAGGTACAAAGATCAAAGTAGGGTAAATCTCAATATGATTTAAAAAACCTTTTAACTTTGGAAAAAGTAAATGGTAGTCTCTAGTTTTTTGAGACAGGGTTTCTTTATGCAATGTAGGTTGGCCTCAAACTTGCAGCAACCCTCTTGCCTCAGCTTCCTAAGCACTGGAATTATAGGTTTGCACCATCAAGCCTGGCTTGTAAGATTTTACTTAGACCAAAGTTACATCATTTGGGAGAGATATAGCATTTTAAGTGAGGGTGAAACCAATTAAAAGTACACGAATTTCTAAGAACCTACATGTGTCTACCTGAACTCCTCAGGTAGACTATTTTGAGAGCGACAGCTAAAGGAATTTACACTTTGAACACCAGCATGTGCATTCCCTGTCTCAGCTAACACACTGACAAATGACTTCCTCACCACCATCTTTCCAGGCAGGCAGACGACAGACGTTCCGGCACATGGCCACAAAATTATAAAAATAGTGTTCCAGGCTCTCATCTGACTTCTTGTCCAGACGGGATATGATGCGGAACTGGGTCCAGTCGAAGGTTTTCTTCTCTTGATCGTAAACAACACCAAAGGAAGACACTGTTCTGTAGAAGTCTGCTTGCTCTCTCCTGGTCCACCTTAAGATTTAATCAGAGTGACAGGAACTGTTTTCTCCCCCCATCTATTTTTTTTTTTTAAGAAATCTAACTGCTTATTGAGCACACGGGATCAGAACTCGAAATCAAGAGAGCAAGTGGAGCTAGTTTATCTTACTGTGTATTTTTATTTAAATTAAATTGATCTGAGAGGCTTATAACAAAAACATGCTATCACCTTACTCCCAAGGAGGGAACTGCTTTCAAGTCTTCAGTGCTTCCTTCTGCTATTTACTTTTCTATTTCAAGGTCACGTGTGCAGATTCCGCTCTCTCCTGAGCAATCAACTGCCTACTTAATTTCCATTTGTAGGAAATAAAGTTTTAAAATACTACATATGCTTAAATATCTATGACAACATGGAATCACAGGATCCTGGAAGGACCTTCTAGCCCACTGAATTCAATCTCTTGTCTTACAACTGAGGAAACTGGAGCCGAGAAGGGCAGAGAAGCATTATCTCAGTACATAAGTCCTGACTCCCCATCTCCCACTGGTTTTCTGTAGATGAGTTGCCCATATCAATTTTTTCCTCTGGGACACAAAGGTCTTCTAGTCTTTAAATCCTACAGGATTAAGGTCATGACTGGGGATGGGAGAGTCACATGCCACAGTCTTTATGAGGTTCCTGGCTGTCACGGTCTCCATCCTAGCTAGGATGGGAGGTGGCTGAGGGCTCAGTGGGAGAGTGAGAAGCAGGGAGCGGCTCTGCTCTTTTATCTGCAGCTAAGACAGGAGAAATGTTTTGAAGTGGCAAATTTTAGAAGGTCAGGAAGAATATAGAAAATTACTTGGATTTGCTACATGGTGTTTCTTTAATTCACTGGATGCTTCACTGGAAGGATAGAAAGAAAGACTCAAAAGAATTGCAGCTTTGTGATATGTTCACTCCTAGTTTGTGCTGGTCTACTGTACCCTTTCTAGCTTAATTCTTAGATGAGCAAGTAATTACTGATAACTTATACCTACCTTCTAGGCTTGCATGTGGTGATATTCATTGCTCTCCAAGTTTTGATAAAAGCAGCTATAAAGATAGCTTCAATGCACAATATATCCTCTGCTGCTAGAAGAAGTAGGGGGTGTGAAGTGGTCTCATGTATGCCAGAGTGGTGTTTTTAAACCATATCCCCACAGACTGGGGTCTGACTGAGGGAAGATGTCATATTGGGGAAGTCATTAAAGTCTGGAAATTGTGAGCAGAGGGTGTCCCAGACTGCATCAAGCTCTTGTTACCATGACAACACCATCACTGTTGAGGCCACATTTAATAAATTCTGGAGACTATGTAACTTTACCAGAGAGCATACCTGCACTTTCCCCTCAGCTATCAGCTTTACTTTTTGTTATTTGTACCCAGTGAACAGCTCAGCATGCCCTTTTGGCCCTCGGCCCTTACCTCTTCTGGGTTTCCTTGTTGATGAGGTCCATTTCTGAGGTTCTCCTGAACATCTCCTCCTGAACCCAGTATCCCTGGTTACCCGGTCCCAGGATTTCAGGTCTGCAGAGCTCTTTACGGTTGCAGCGCTGGTAGATAGTGACCAGACGCCGGAGACGAGCTGTGAGAGCGGATGAAACTGGCCAGGGTGATTTGTCTGGGTCGGAGCTATCCTGGGCTTCAAACATCAGTGAGGACATTAGTATTTATATACAGAACTAAAAGCAAGAGTTTGGTTTTGTTTAAATAAAAACAAAGCTGACACTGTAACTTAAAGTAGTTACTGCTTTAACAATCAGCCCAGCACAGCAGGAAGGACAGTTTTATGTGGTGGTCTGCTGTTATCTGTCCAATAAAACATGTCCAGTGCTGTGAGGGTAGAGCTGATTTGAGGACCTTGCTCTACAGCACAGGAATGAGCAAATTCTTTATTGCCTTTTCCACACAGTACCACGCATTTCTGTGTAGTTGGTCTTTCTGTCAAAGCCTCTGTTAAGTTTGAATTCAGAAAAATAAGTTTTCTAAACAAAACAAAAAGGCAATAAAATTGAATTCCTTTTTACCTGTTAAGATTCCATCCTAACTTAAGAAGTCATTTTATTCTGCATGTCAATGTCAGGGAGATGAAGGCCACAGCCATGTGTGACTTGGGGAGTATAAAGGTCAATTTACTAGGCTTTTAAAAAGCGTATTCTTAAAAATAGCATTTGTAACACACATAAACCCCAGGTAACTACAAACTTAAACTATTTTTCCTCGTCTTCAGAAGGAGACAGTCTCACCTGCCCGGCTGTCATCCTTCTTTTCACCAAAAACGCCTTCGCCACCGTCACTGGAATTCTCCTAGAGGTAAAGGAAGCCATTCCATCAGCAAAACTGAACTTAGAAGAAACCACCTCCAAAGGGCTCCATATGGAAGAAGGAGCATGCATGAAGGGCAGCCCTGTGTATGGACATCTCAGAAACCAAGACCGTACTTGGTAAATGCAGTTTGAAAGGTGTTCTTGTGAACACCTTACAGTTCTTGGAATAATTTTTTCCACCCAGAAATCAGCTTAAAGAATGATGAACTGGCACAGTCTCCCTGGCAATTATATTTTACAAGCACTATTTTAGCTGTGAATTTAAGTATTTGCTTTATCACCATCACCTGTAACTTAATACTGTCATTTTACAAAGAATGTGCTTGCACTTTTGTTTTTTGCTGTGAAAAAGCGTCATGCTCATAATTAGCTTCACAGCAACAGACACTATTTTCATAAAACATGACTGTTCCAGACACGAGACTAGCTGGTGGAAACCCCTAGGAATTTAAAGTTAAAACTACAATTTAAAGCTCCAAGTGAATCTGGAGTAAGATCACAGGCACAGAGCTTATTCACAGAGCTTGTCTAACTGGAGCTAAAAGATCCTTTCACAACCCTGTCTTGGTCTTAGGAATGGAGCATTACAAGATCCTTTATAAGAGCACCATCTGGCCCTTGTAGGAGACTGGGGTTGGGAAAAAAGATCACACTATTTTCAGTGAGACTCTTGTAACACTAAGCTATGCTTTCCTACTACTATCATTTTACCTAAATGATGGCACAAAACAACCTTAGGATTCAAGACTTTGCCATTCAAGAGTATGGAGTTAGAGAGAACAAGGGTCAGTAAACCAAGCCCTACATTCATTTTTGTGTGGCCCTCAAGTTAAGAAGGTTTCTAACATTTCTTTCAAGTGTTACAAATAAGGAAGAAGAGTATGTGGACAGAGACCAGTACAGTGTAGCTCAAGACATTTACTATCTGACTTTTTACTGAAAGCATTTGCTGCTAAGGTATTGGAGACCAATACCTTGATACAACAGGAATGAACTGATACATATGACTTCCAGCAGTTACAGTTCAGATCACTCTCTTGGGCCCCTTGGTACCAAGAAAGGAGCTGAAAGAGAAAACTTTAAAAAGGTAAAAAGGAAGAGAAATGCATTTTCTGAATGCATTTCTCTCTTATGTAGAATGATGAAAATAGTTACTAATGTTACCAAGAACTGTGCCAAGAACTGTGTACCAATAACTGTGTGTAAAACCTTTTATTTGGTTTAACCGTTTTAGTTATCTGAACTAGCTCAGGAGGTAGAAACCATTACAGTCTTCATTTTTACAGATGAAAACAAGTCTTAGAAAATTCAGTAACTTGTTCAAGCTCATCACATGGCTAGTAAACTGCACAGCTGGGATTCAAATACAGGTAGTTTAATTTGAAAGTCACACACTTTCAGCTGCCAAGCGATCTAAAAAACGGGCAACACGAGAATCTCAAATGACAATCTGTTTTGGAGAGTGAAAACATACTTAAAACTAGGGAGTAGTGCTAGCTAATCTCCCCCTGCTAGGCCAGAGCTGCCTTCTGCCACCTAATGTCAGTGAAGAGTGGAAATTACCATTTTGAAGGGGCACTTGAGAATGTCACCTCATCCTGCCCTATATTTAGGCAGTTACACAAAACAGAAAACCCCAGACCGACCTGTAGTGCCTCATATATCTTCCTACCAGAGAAAATCTCATTAGAGATACCCAAGTACTTATGAAGATCCTTTCAATGCTGAAATTTACAAGTATAGACACTTTCAGTTGAGAAATGTTCTATCACCTATAAAACAAGGGCAGTGGGCCCTGGAATGACCACGTTCCTCATCATAACGCACTGGCAGCTAACATGCGACCACCGTATCCCAAATCCATGGGTGCAGGCTCCTAGCTTGGTGTGAGCTAGGAACACAGGGGATGCAGGTTTCCTTTCAATGCTGAAATTTATAAGTATAGACCATTTCTGCTGGTGTACAGTTTAACAAACATGAATGGGCTTAGGTGAAACTCAAGTATAGAAAGCTTTTCTGTCCTGACCTCTCAGTGGTACTTCTCTCTAGAAATTACTTTATGGAGAAGAATCAGCTTAACAGTGGCTCAAGTGAAAAGGATATGAGACTTTTAGTTATTAACTATTAATTAATCGTGGAACTGGGCCACCAGAATGCTAGGCAAGCACTCTAATCCTGGGCTGTAACTCCAAATCTTACTACTTTTTACTTTGAGACAGGGCCTTATTAAAATGCTAAGGCTGTCCTGACCTTATGATCCTCCTGTTTTAGCCTCCCCAGTTGCTGGGATTACAGGAATAAGTCATGATGCCTGGTATGAACAACCAGTTTAATGTGTGTGATATGCGAGAGCACAGCCAGTTCTAGGTCACAGAAATTCGTTGGTATATAGAAGACCCTGTATCTGAACTGTGCAGTTTAACATTGAACACTTCAACTTCTGCTTACAACCAATCATTTCAGAGTGAGGGGCCCTGGAGTGCTGACAATGGAGAGTTAACAACAAGGGTCATGGGTTGGTTACAACACACAATTCTTCTATCTTTCGGACATGTGTGGTTTGCAGTCTGACAGTCCACTGCTCTCTAGCCTTGGGAAAGTCTCTCTCATTTTCTTTCCAAAATAGAGACAATAATGCTTTTTTTATAGGGTGATTGTAGGACACAAATCAGTAGAAACATGTAAAGAATTTAAACAAGTGCTGGTACAAAGCAAAATGTCCATCCATTAAATGATATATGGGACTGAGAAAAAACTGACAAGTAGTTCAACTACTAGATGATCACTTAACATTTCTCTTTCAACTAATGTATGTGTTATAAAGAAGCTTCATAATACAACAAGAATAGTAACAGTCTTCTGAGCACAGGTCAGTTGTCAGATATTGTACTTGGTGGTTCATATACATTTTTTCACTTACTCATTTTAACAACTCATTTTATACATGAGGAAACTGTGGAATGGGGAGGCTGATAATGTGGTCCAAGATTGCAAGAAGTTATTAAGTGGTAAAGATGGAACACGGTGTGGTGGTGCACACCAGTAATCCCAGCACTCAGGAGGCTGAGGCAGGAGGATCGTTGTGAGTTTGAGACCAGTCTGGGCTATAAAGTGAGCTCAAGGCCAGCCTCAGCTGCACAGCGAGACCCTGTTTCAAAAAGACAAAAAAAAAAAAAAAAGAGGTAAAGATGGAATCCAGGCCCAGAAGGTCTGACTCCAGAGGATGAGCTCTTAAAAGAAGTGCTCTGGTGGGCAAAAAAACCTCAAATTGACTCAAAAGCACTCTAATCCTTATGTGCTGCAAACATGTACTTAAAAAAATCAATCACAGAATGAAGAGAAAAAAAACGCAAAGTTAAAAAAAATTTAATAAATGGTATTGCAACAAAACAAAACAAAAGCACTGTTGGTAACTCAAGCAAGTGAACTCCATAGATGGAGCTCCATTTCCTTATCTGAAAGGGAGGGGCCTAGCCTCCCTTGCTGTGGGGGCCTGTTTGGTCTTGTCTTGGTTGAAGTGGTGGGAGGAGCAGGGGCAGGGCATGTCAGGTGGGACCTGCAAACACAGTGATTTCTTCCACGGCCTTTCAAAAGCTCAGGAACAATGCAACAGGTGATGACCTGTCTTCTTACAATTAGTCAAACAATGGTGCTTGGCTCCCGGACTATAATGGTAAAAAAGGTAGGATCTTCATCTGGACCCAGTGTATGCTTATGAGACACAAACAAGTAGTCAACATGCAGTGTGTTTAGTGCCTTTAAACACAGTGGGAAAATAAGAGTCACCAACTCTACCAGGCCCAAATCAGGTAAAGGGAAAGACATCAGAGCGGCGCCCCTTGAGCTGGCGCACAGGAGTTTGCCAGAAGAACGCAAAGGTTCTCTGTGCAGAAGCAACAAGATATATGAAGCCAGAGTCACAACGTCTCCCTGTGGTTTTCATTTTGAAGAAAAATCAAGTATCCCACCTTTGCATACATTTTACTCAGAAAGCAGATATACATCAAATGTCATAAATTTGAAATAAAGGATTCTGATGGAGTGGCATGGCACTAGGACTGAACCCAGAAAGCACTACACTAACTACATATCCAACTGTGCTTTTTATTATAATTATTTTTTTGATTTTGACACAGGGTCTTACTAAGTTGTCTAGGCTAGCCCCAAACTCATCCTCCTCCTGCCTTGGCCTCTAGAATAGTTGAAATTATAGATGTGCTACATGCCTGGCTTTGAGGAATTTATTATGGAGAGACTGCAGGATCTATAGAGAGGCGTGAGCAGAGGAAACACTGTTTTTGTGTTGACTGTCTTGTTTGTCAGCTAGCTAACACTGTGTGAGTTCCCTCTTCTCTACAAATGGGATAAGGATCACGTCTAACTAAAGAGGAAATGTGCTTCACAAGTGTGAAAATATTCTATATT
Organism: Chinchilla lanigera; assembly: GCF_000276665.1. Classification (NCBI taxonomy): domain Eukaryota; kingdom Metazoa; phylum Chordata; class Mammalia; order Rodentia; family Chinchillidae; genus Chinchilla; species Chinchilla lanigera. The sequence goes on along the minus strand of NW_004955445.1, from coordinate 15,533,464 downwards.
CAAATATCACTACTTGAGTTCAAAGAAGCCTTAACTTCTTAATTCATTTAATTTGTTCAGTAACAAAAATGTTCTTATAATGGGATCTGACCATGTTGGGCATAAGATTTCCCTGTAATTTTTTCTGATGCCTCATTGGAGTCATGACTTCTTCCTTCTGTCCACAGACTTTCTGTTTGAGAGTACACTTGAGACCAAGCAGAGCCACCTGTAGAAGAAACTATGGCACAGCAAGGATACTGTCATGCTACAACGTAAGTGTATGAATGAAAGTTGTGTCTTACTGTTATTTCTGATAACAGAGATGTTGTTCTGTCTATACACATAGAGGTTTGCTAGACTTCGTTTCTAATTCTAGGCTCTACTTTCCAAACGCAAATATTTAAGACCAAATGCTTGTTTTGTTCTGTTTTGAGACAGGGCCTCATTATGCAGCTCTGGCTGGCCTTTAATTTGCTATGCAGCCCAGGCTTCCACGTAACTCACGGCAATCCTTCTGTCTCAGCCTCCCGGGTGCAAGAGTTACAGGCATGACCTACCATGCTGGGCAAGACTAAATGCTTTAAAATGTCTCTGTAGGTTTGCTGAATCCAGCTGCAAATTTTGCAGCTGGTAATCATTTACTGATCAAAGAGCTACTGGCATTAAAACAGAGAAAGTAGACTAGATCATCTTAAAAGTCTCTCCAAACCTGAACATCCTGTGGTTCTCTAACACCAGATTTTGAAAGGACACCTACAGAGTGCTCTGTAAGACATTAGAGTAGAAAAGGCTCTGAATATGATATGGTATGAAGAAACATAGAGGAACTAGGAATAATTCATCTGAAAAGCAATTTAAAGGACTAACATAGTAGCCAGTTACAAGAATATAAAATCCTATCAGAGAGGAAGGAAAGAAGTAAAATACTAGAAAGAAAACTAGTTGGTAGGCCTGGCATCGTGGTGCATGCCTGTAATCCCAGTACTTGGGAGGGTAAGCCAGAAAGATCATTGCAAGTTCGAGACCAGTCTGGACTACAAAGTGAGTTCAAGGCCAGCCTGAACTGCATAAGGAGACCCTGTCTCAAAAAGATACACACACACACACACACACACACACACATACAAACTAGTTGGAATTCATGGAACCAACTCCACGGAGGCAGATTCCTGGCTCAGTAGAAGGCAGTACTATCCAACAATGAAATAGACTTCTTGAAAAGCTGGCATGCTCCTCATTTTCCCCCTCAAGGACTTGGGATTACCCTGACAGTGACACTATAGAGGGAAGGGCACCGAAAAAGACCACTTAGGCATGTGCTGGGGCTCTTTTCTATGTCTAGGTCTACTTAACTGTTCTAATCAAGAGGCTCTTTGACAGAATACTTTGAGTTTCTTTAGCTCTGATTCCTGAGAAAGAAATGCCTAATTGGTGACTTCAGCACAGAAGGAAGAGGGCGAGAGGAAGCCGGGTAAAGCAGCAGGACTGGTTCAGCTGTTGGCCACTCCTTTACATGCTTTGTTTTAGTATGTGACCCAGGAAGTTAGGCTGGATCTCTTTATAATCTGTCCATCTTAAAATCTGGGAGAAGCCATTCCTGAATCCATTTTCTTTAAACTATACCCTCCTGCCCAGGTTTTAAGGATCTGAAGAATGAAAGAAGCAATATAGGCATAAATCTTGTAAATGAATACATGAGTAGTTCCGGAGTTTAGTCCTACTATAAAGAAATGAGTTATTTTTACCTACTGTACCACAGCCTCTTCAGTGTCCTCCTGATCGGCCAGTCAGGCATGCAGACTTCAATGTGACAGCTTTCATAGCCAGGCCTAGCCTACAGTTAGTCTGCTGGGGGCCTCTTCACACAAACTGCTATGAGAGCAAGGTATGTACATTTGAAATACTTCCTACTTTCCTATGAAAAGAATACTTGACTAGAAGAAAATACTAAAATATCTGCAGAATCTCAAATTTTAACTTGATCTAGCAGCCAGGAAAATTTGGCAAAGTCCTTTAACTTCTAGGGCCTAATGTATTCTCAGCTGTCAAATGAGGACAATGATATCTGATGTGTGTAGTTCATGTCTTTTTAAGTGAGGATCAACTTAAACAAATGGAAAAGGGGCTTGAGAAAAAGTGAAGCTCCATACAAGATATTACTTTCATTTCTTTGGTGTTAAGAGTTGCCTTTATGGCAAACGTCTTAAATTATAGACAAAAGAAAAAAATGATCTAACCTACGGACTGGAATGACAGAGCTTGAGTTTTAACTGTCAAGACCAGAACTCAACTTCTTTCAGGTCCAGAGCCTGAAACTTCATGCTTCAATTCGCTGCTTCTCAGATCTTGGGGATACAAGGAAACATGTCTTCAAAAAATAATTATTTCCCATTTGGGACAGTGTGTCATTGCTACTATTATAGGAATCAAAGCTGGTAGAGGCCTAAGTAAATACTACACGTTCTACAGAGTTGAATCAGTAGAGTAAAAGAGAAAAGTATGGACAACTCTTCGGTGCTGCTCAGGAGAAGAGATGACCCTGGAGTCATTCTGGGAAGTGGTATGTAGGCCTCTGGGCTCCAGAATCCACAGCACTCTCACAGACACATCTGCTCTACTGCTCTGAGCAAGAGAAGACCTGGTCAAATGCTGCTGCAGCTAAGATGAAGTTTCAGTGTGCCTGCACAACACCCACAACCTTTACAATGCAGTGAATACTTCTGTTCTAGGGCACGCACATATCCCTACTTCTCATTCTATGTCCAACTAAAATCCAGGGACATTAACATTACACAGTAAACAAATATAAGAAGACTCTGAAAGGTAAAATAAGAAGGTAGGACAAACTAGGGACCTCAACTCAAGGAACAACATGGTGGTCAGTTCCTTGGATTTTCTTTTGCCTCATGTATTCTGGATTTGGAGGTGAAGAGGTCAGTTACCTAGAAATGCCAAAGGGTGTAGATTAAACAAACAAGCAAACAGCTCCAATAAAAGCCTACTCTCTCTAGCAAAGGACTCTGAAAAAGCAGGTTAAGAATGCAAACAATGTAAAGATAGTAACTGCTTTACTCCAGCCCAACAATACAGAACTATTAACAAAAGAAACTAAAAACACTCCTAATGATGACTTGAGCCCTGCCACTTGATGGGAAAATCAGCAGAACTTATAGGGTCTTATTTGGAATTGACATTCTCTATTGTAATTCTGTTGGCTTGCTTTTTAAATTTTTTTTTGTTTTCACTAGAAAGCAAAAGCTGATGTGCAGTTCTAAATGTTCAAAGTGTACAAGCTGCTTTTTTACAATAAAACTACCTGTACACACTCTCTCTCTCTCTCTCTCTCTCTCTCTCTCTCACACACACACACACACACACACACACACACACACACACACACACACGGGCTCACCCAGCAAAAGCCAACTTGGGAGAGCTCTGACTTCTGCCTTGCTCAGGTTCTAACAGGACAGCCACTGCCTTGTTGGGGTGATGCTAAAAGAAGGTAAGTAGGAACCAGGACTTTCCCTCCTCAAAAGTAATGAGCCGTCCCACCTCAACCCATGGTGTCAGCGAAGACAAAGTGCTCACACAACAGTAATGAGAAGCACCCCTTACAGGTGGTAAAGGGAGCAGGCCTCAAACACCAAGGTCTGCCCCCATCTCACAGAAATATGGTGGCCCCTCCATCCCTGTTTACCTTCAGAGGAAGTCAGCTGAAATATTAAAATTTAAATAAGATCTAGAGCCTCATAATAAAATACCCCCAAGATGTACAGGTTTCAATAAAAAATTACTTAGGAAGATCTTAAAGTAAAGAAGAAAATAATCAACAGATGCCAACCCTAGGATAACAGAAAATTACTGACCTAACTTAAAAATCATCAAACATAGCTCAGTGGCACGAATTAGATTTCTGGTACCCTCCTCCCCCAATCATCAATAAGCAATTGTGAACATGCTCCCTAAGCAAGCTGTGGCAAAGCAACCAAAATCCAAAGAAGAATCAAAAGGAAATTGTAGATATAATAAACAGAAAAACCCCAATAAACAAAACCCCAAAAACCACACATTAAAAAATCCTTGGCAGGATTAATCACAGCATGGAAGAGAAAACAATAGTAAATGTGAAGGCAGAATAATAAAAAGAAGTGTGAACAACAAAAAGAAATATCATAGCTAAGCTTCTGAGAAACAGACAAAAAAGTCTTAAAGGCAGCAAGAGAGAAAAGATACCTTATAAAAAGGGAAACCAATTTGAATGCCTGCAATTCTCAGAGGGGTAATGTGGGGAATACAATGATCACAGAATGTTTTATGCATGTATAAATATTTCAAAATGAAGCTCACCATTCTGAATAACTAATATGCACTAATTTAAAAAAGATGTTCTGAGATAAATAAAAACGCAGAGGATCATCACAATCAGATCTACTCTAAAAGAAGAGCTAAAGAAATTTCCCTAAACCAAGACAAAACAAAAGAAGAAACCCTGGAATACCAAGAAGAAAGAACACAGTAAACAAAGATATGGATAAATATAGTGGACATTCCTTCCTGAGTATTCTAACTTAATTTGACAGTGAGACAAAAACAATACATTATCTGATATGATTCTGAATGCATGCAGAAGAAATACTTAAGACAAAATACTTAAGAAATACTTAAGACTTACACATGAGGAAAGGTAAAGGGACAAAAGTACAAGTGAGGTTTCTGCACTTGAAATGATGGTACTGGTGATGTGATATGTTATCCATATATGATGAAATATAATAAGAAGCTATAAAAAACATACACTCTTGTGCTGTGCAAGAATGCTTCTCTCAACAACAGACCACATATGCGACAGTGGTCCCACAAAAGCATAGTGCCTAGCGGCATCGCTGCCACCTTAGTCTGAGAAAGTACACTGTGATGCGTGCAAAGCAACAGAAGCACCTAGTGATGCCTTTCTCAGAAAATGTCCTCCTTGCTAAATTTCACCTTAATGTAGGTAAACCAAAACAGAATAAAAATGTTGAAGTAACCCAGAGAAAGTCAGGAAAAAGAAAACAATAAGAAATCAGAGAAAACAATGAAATGCTACACTTAACCATAGCCCTGGGGGCATTATCACAGATTTTTAGAAAAGGTGTGTTATGGGGGTGTGTAACACTCATGTTTATTTTTTGGGGGTATTTTTATTGATGAATTATTAATTTTAATTTTATGGGTTTTATTATATTAAACAATGTGTACTTAAGAGCAAAGTAAAATATCAGTAAAACAAAGTATTAAATTTTCAGTATGCAATGTGTGTAGAATAAACATCAACATGTTCAACATCAACTGTTTGCCTGCTTACAAGATCTAAAAAATATCAACGGAAATAAAGTCTGTTGTGAACTATAATGAATATACAAACAAAACTTACCACAAAAATAATCTTTGCTTCAACTTTCACACCTAAGGCAGTCTTCACACATGACAACAGCATGTTCCATAAACACGCGTCATTTACACTGACAGCACATGTACTTAACTTTCCTTTCCTGTTTGACAGGTCATACTTGTCACCTCTCTTTGTCTTACTCTTTTGTCAGGAGTTTCCTATTATATTATGCAATGTCCATTTAGCAGGAAAGTGAAATATCAATAAAATTAAATATCAAAAATATAATGAGTGTTCAGAATAAACATCAACATTTTCTACATCAACTGGTTGCTCACCAAATCTAAAAAAACCAGCAGAAATAAATTCCTATGTGAACAATGAAAATACAAATAAAACTCTACCATAAGAAAATCTTGGGCTGGGGATTTAGCTCAGCGGCAAAAGCGCCTGCCTGGCAAGCGCAAGGTCGTGAGTTCGGTTCCCGGTACCGGAGAAAAACAAAAAACAAAACAAACAAAGAAAATCTTTACTTCAGTTATCACACCGAAGGCAGTTTTCATACGGGAACAGCACGTTCCACACACAAGTATCACTTACAATGACAACACATGTATTCTGTCTTCCTTTCTTTTTTGGTAGGACATCTTGCTGGTCTTCTTGTTTTCTTAGGAGGTTCCTGTGATGTTTTACTTGTCTGTTCACTGGTGTCTGCTCCAGAACTTTTCTGAGGAGTTCTTTGGGCAGATACATACTGTTCTTCCACTGTTGTAGTTGATCATTTATCAATTCCAGTCCCAATCCTCTAAGAAAAATTCTCTGTGACATTTTGTGCTTGTTACTTTCTTTGTAAACTATGAAACTATTTATGCCTGGTATGTTTAGGATGGAGTAAAACACAATCATTAGCCAGTGCTTTGTGTCTTGAGTGACATGATAGTTGCCGCATAATTCCAACAGTATCTACCCTGCCTTTTATTTTGCTGTAAAATATGACCATTTCTGGCTTCATTTGTGTTGAGGATTTGCTATCAATCTTCTTCTGCTTGTTTGTTTTGAGACACGGTCTTGCTATGTACTCCAGGCTGCTCTGGAACTCACTATGTTGCACAGGCTTACCTTGAACTCACAGGATCCTCCTGCCTCAGCCTCCTGAGTGCTGGGATTATAGGCGTGTATCACCATGTCCAGTCTCACTATCAATCATCATCATGGTGTAATGTTGAGAATACCAGTACTACTTTGTTTTTCTTCACCATATAGGAGGTCAATGTTATTATATCTTTCTGAAATCCAAAGATTGCATTATACATTTCTCTATTGTGAACTTGCAACAGCTTTTCAAGAATCTCAGCTTTGTTCTTGCCAATAAATAGTTCCTGCAGTGGTTTGGTATTCTTTTAGCAAATGCAACAATAGGTAAAGAGTAAACCAACTGCTTAATATGACATTTATGTTACTTTTTCAAATAGGTAACAACAACTTTGTTTACAATGTTATATGGTTTATTACTACAGAAAGAAAGACCTAGTCACTGAGTTTTAAGTTGTTTTTTGGTACCAGGAATTAAACTCAGGACTTTGCTCTTGAGAGGCAGGGAAGCAGGTGTTGTGCCGCTGAGCTACATCTCCGGCCCTCACTGAGTTGTAAGGATACATTTCTTTCTTTCTTTCTTTTTTTTTTCCCCCCAGGATAAATTTCTAAATTCAAGATGTAAAATGTCTTCACATATACTAGGGCATATATTTTTATACCATACTTGGGAGGTTTACTTGGCATATAATGCTGAAAGCATCAACAACCACAAAATGATACAAGCTGTTTATCAATTGTCATGTACTCTGGTGGTGTATAAACTGCCTGACAATTTGAAATGAAACTTTTAACAAATGAGGAAACAGCAGTCAAATTGTCAGACATTTTCTTTCTTGTTGTTTTTGTAGTCAAAATGTAGCAATTTTGATGGAAACCAAATCTCTTGAGGGTCATCATTGTTCTAAAAATCTCAACCCCACATCTATTACTTCTCCATAAATCCTTTAGATTCTGATGATTAGAATGATAAAGTCCTTTATTAAAGGCTTTTAGCTCATAGTGAGGTACCATGATAAATACATTTGTGAGTATTACTACTGATGCATACAGAATGTTTCCTTGTAGTTCATTATTACTGCATTTCAAAAAGTCTTGTACATACCCTGTTATAAACAATTTCCAGCACTGAATGGCAGTGTGGGCATTCTGTCCAGTAGGTTTCACCCCTGGCAAGAACCTAGTAACATTTTCTAACACTGGATCTTTCATGTACACATGACCATCTTTGCAGCATTCTGACTAGTCAAATACTTATTTACATTACTGTTTTCTTCCTCATCTGAATCAGGGTCTTCATTCTGTCCTTCTCTGTCATATCTTGCTGTCTTCTTTAGCTTATATGATCCAAGTCATCATCAGTAGCCAAGTCATTTGATGACTCACATTCAACCCCCTCCCAAAGCTGTAAAAGTAGATTTTCATGCTAATTTTACAAGAAAAATCAAAAGAAAACGTTTAATAAAAAAATTATAAACATGTACACAAAAATGTAACAGGGCACATCATGTGGGTAAAACTCACCCATCTGCATTCTGACACATTTGTATGCACTTTGCACTTGTAGTATCAAGTGGCTGAACACAAAGACTGTTTCCTGCATTCCCGCAGCCAGCTCCTACTATGCTACAGTACATACTTTCATTAGAAAGCAGCAGTATGGGCATCTGCAGCCAGCATAAGGAACCTAGAGTTTGCATCATAATGACATCATCCGTAAAAGGCATGAAAACACCAACTAGAAGACAATGACAGTGTGCACTAAACAGAATGATGCAATAAAATGAAAGTAAAAGAATGGAGACGTTTTATTTACGCAAACATTAACCAAAAAAACCTGAAAGTAGCTATACTAGTATCGGTACATGTCAAAGTACAAAATTACCAAAGCTAGAGAAAAACACTATATAGAAGTACTAGGGTCAGTCTACCAAGAACATACAATCTTAAGATGGATGCCTCCGGTGTTTAAAACCGCACAATGCGTGAGTCAAAAACTGACAGAGCTGAAAAGGATAAATAAATCTATAATTATAGTTGGAGACTTTAATATTCTTTTCTCAACAACTGATTAAACAACTAGACCGGAAATCAGCAAGGATACAGAAGAATGTAACAACTCTATCAACTATCGAGATAATAACCACCATAATACGGAACATCTCACTCAACGAAAACAGAATACACATGCTTTTCAGGTGCCCATGGAACACATACTAAGATACAAATTGTACTAAAAGTACAGTCAATTTTTACATTAAAAAAAATTATTACAATAAAAGACACATTGCCATGAATCCCCTTCGAAATATTCCTCCTTGCTTTGAACACACTTGCAATTTTTTTTCGTACCAGGAATCGAACTCAGGACCTTGCACTTGCCAGGCAGGCGTCGTAGACTTGTCATTTTCTGAAGCAGTCCTGGAAGCCCTCTTTCACGTCTTAGCAAGGAATGATTAAAAAAATACAGTGAGTTTGGCTGGCGAGTGTCATCTAACAGAAACAGTGTGCCCCTTTCAACCTTACAGGATCTAGGACACTGACCTCAGAGACTTCCATTCTTACTTGCAGTAAAAATGGCCACAAAAGATAAATACTTTAAACTGATTAAGGATACTGAGGCAGCCACCATACTGTAACTAAAGAAAACTAAGAGGACTTCCAGAACTTCCTCAGAAAGTAGCAAAGTGGGATACATGTGCTTAAAGAGTGGGAAAGGATTTTGGGAAGGATTAATAGCAATATTTCCTACTGTAATAAATTCAAATATTCACCGTATTTTTTAATCACATAGCATATATACATCCTAGACCATAAAACAAACCATAGAAGAATCTAAAACAAAATCATAGAGTACGTGATCTCTGATCAGAATGGGATCAAGCAAGAGATGAAATAACAGGTAACAGGAATAGCTCCAAACACTTGGAAATTAAATGATAAATGCCTAGATAATCCATAGGTCAAAAGAGGACATCTGCAGAGAAATTTTTCTAAAATACATTAAACTGCAAGAATGAAAATGAAAGTAAAAGACAGCAAAATTTGACCCATACAGCTAAAGCAATGCTAGGGAAAATTTGTAACACTAAATTCATACGTCAGACAAATGGAAAAGTTTCAAATTAACCTTTTCAATTAACCTTTTAGCGAAAGGACCCAGGCAAAAATGCCAGTAATCCCAGCTTCTTAAGAGGGTGAGGTAAGAGGACCATTACGGGCAATTTAGTGAAACACTGGCTCGAAATAAAATTTTAAAATAGGGCTAGGGTTGTAGCTCAGTGTTGCAGCACTTGCCTAGTTTACACGAGGCTATGAGTTCAATCCCTAGTATGATAAACAAAAGTCTAGGAAAAGATGAGGAAAACAAAACCAAAGCAATCAGAAGGAAAGAAAGAGCAGAAATAAAAGTTAAAGACAGACAGGTAAGCCAGGTGTGGCGGTGCACACCTGTAATTTCAGCACCCTGAGAGGCCGAAGTGGGAGGATCGCAAGTTCAAGCCCAGCTTGGGCAACTTAACAACTTAGTGAAAGTAAGTCTTAAAAATTAAAAAAGGGGGGCTGGGGATTTAGCTCAGCGGCAAAGCACCTGCCTGGCAAGCGCAAGGTCGTGAGTTCGGTTCCCGGTACTGGAGAAAAACAACAACAACAACAAAAAAAAAAATTAAAAAAGGGTGTGGTGGCACATGCCTACATCCCAGCACTCGGAGAGTGAGGCAGAAGGATTGCCACAGTCTGGGCGACATAGTGAGTTCAAGGCTAGCTTGAACTAAATACCGAGACCATGTCTCAAGAAATAAAACAAAACAAAACAGAATTTAAAAAAATAAAATAAAAAAAGGTTGTGGAAATAGCTCAGTGGGAAGATCCTGGGTTCAATATCCAGTACTGAAAACAAAAACTAACAAACAGACAAACTCCCCCCAAAATCCACCACAAAACAAAATTCAGAAAAACAGAGAAAAAGCAATGAGACAAAAAACTGGTTCTTTAAAAAAGATAAGATAAACAAAGAAAAAAGACACAAAAATCAAAATCAAACAGTAAAGCCCTATAAACCTTCCTAAATCTACTATTAAGAGGGTAATATGGAAATGCTATGAACAACTCAACACATAATTTGACAGTGTAGATGAAATAGACCAATTCCTTAAAAATACAAACCATCAGAATCCAACGTAAAATAGATAATGAAATTCATAATTTAAAAACATTTCAAGAAGATATCTCTAGACCCAGATGGTATCAAAGGAAAACTTTACCAAATGTTTAAGGAATTAATGCCAATTCCAGAGAATTTCTACCAGAAAACAGGAGAGGAGGGAACACACGATTCATTTCATGTAATTTATATTACCGATATGAAAACTAGACAACAACCCCTCATGAATATACTAATATTCTTCATGGATGCAGACATAAAAACTCTTAATAAAAATATATATATTTATTTATTTATTTTTTTTTTTTTTAGTTTTTTTCCGGTACCAGGAATTGAACTCATGACCTTGCGCTTGCTAGGCAGGCTCTGTGCCACTGAGCTAAATCCCCAGCCCCATAATTTTATTTTTTATTTTATTTTATTTTTTTGGTTTTTCTCCGGTACCAGGAACCGAACTCACGACCTTGCGCTTGCCAGGCAGGCTCTTTGCCGCTGAGCTAAATCCCCAGCCCCAATAAAAATATAAAAAGAATTATACATTGTAATAACGAGTTTATGCTAGTGGTATAAGGCTGGTTCAATACTCAAAAAAAAATCAGTGTAACATATCATATTAGTGATCTAAGTAAGAAAAAAAAAAATCACACCGTAGTATCAATTAGTGTAAAAATTGCATATGACAAAATTCTACACTGATTCATGAGAAAAACTCAGAAAACTAGGAATACAGGTGAATGTCCTCATCTTAGATAGAGATCTCCAAAATTCTATAGTTAGCAGGGCATGGGGGATCACGCCTGCAATCCCAGTATTTAGGAGGCTGAGGCACATGGATTACTAGAAGTCTGCGGCAACTGTGGGCTACACAGTGAGTTCGGGCCAGCCTAAACTACACAGCAAGACCTAGTCTCAAAAACAACCATAAAAGAATATTCTGTAGTTAACATCACACTTAATAGTGAAAGACAAATTTCTTTCTTTTAATATCAGGGATAAGGCAAGGATGTCTGCTTCAGTACTCTCATTCAACAGTGTTAGTTGTTGAGGCAACAACGAGGCAAGAAAAAAGAAATAAAAGGTGTGTAAGTCAGAAAGGAGGAAATAAAATTGTCTCCATTTGCAGATGACATGATTGTTTACAAGAAAAATCCCAAGAAACCCATGAAAAAAGCTCCTAGAACTGAAAATGAGTCTAGCAATGCTGCAGGATACAAGAATAAACATAAAATATTCATACTTATGTACATTAATAATGAACATGTGCACAATGAAGTTAGAAACACAACAACATTTACAATTACTCTGACAAAAATGAAATATCAATGTATAATCTAACAAACATATAGAGGACTTGACTTGCTGAAAACCACAAAATGTTGATGAAAGAATTGTTTTATTTTGGTACTGGGAATTGAACTCAGGACCTTGTGCTTACCAGGCAGGTGCTGTGCTGCTGAGCTATCTATCTTCCCAGTCCAATGAAAGAGATTTTAAAAAGAGTGAAATAGAGAGATGCATAATAAGATTCAATACAGTAAAAACAACATGATAAAGATGTCTATTTGATATAAGGGTTTAATATAATCCCCACCATAATCCCAGCAAGAATTTCTGGAGATGTAGATAGTTTTATTCTAAAATTTACACAGAAAGACAAAAGAATAAGCAAAGCTAAAACAATTTTGAAGGCGAACACAGTCAGATGAATTAGTCTGCACCATTTGAAGACTTAAAATATAGCTATAAAATCCAGTTTCTGTTGTTATCAGAGGAACAAATAGATCAATGGGACCTCAGAAAACCCAGAAACAGAGTCACACAAATACACCAAATTGATTTTTTGATAAAGGCTTAAAAGTAACTCAATGGAGAAAAAGAAAGTCTTCAGCTATAGGACACCAACAGGGTTAAAAAAAAAAGGCACAAAGAATCTTGATCTAATTCTCTTTACCTGTATGAAAATTAAAGTGGATCACAAACTTAAATGCAAAGCTATAAAACTTTCAGCAGGTGTTTGACGTGATACTGCAAGCAAGATCTACAAATGCAAAAATTGATAAGATGACTTCATAAAATTAAAAGCTTGTGCTCTGCGATGGACAGTGTGAATCATATAAAAATGAGATAAATCCCAAAGTAGAGAAAATATTTGTAAACCATCTATTTAACAAAAGACTAGAATTTAGAACCTATACAGAACTTGCTAAAACATCAAAAGTAAAACAAAGAAATGGTCAAATTAGAATGTGGGCAAAGGACATGAAGAAACATTTTGTAGATATAAAGTTGGCAATTAAACACATAAAACAACGTTCAACAATCATTAGCCACTTGTGAAACAGAAATGAAAACCATAACAGGTATCACTACACCTATCAGAAGGACTCAAGTAAAAAATACTACACTAAATGTTGGTGAAGACAGAGGACACAGAAGAATGTAAAATGGTATAGGACTCCAAAATAATATTTAGGGCCTTTACACCAAGGCCCCCTCACCCTTAAATTTTGAGTCAGACACTTGTTAAGTTGCCCAGACTGAGTCTGAACTGTAATCATGCTGCCTCAGTCTTTTTAAAAAATTAAAACATGTAACTACCATATAACCCAGCAATTACAAGCCTGAACATTTATCCTATAGAAGTGAGAATATATGTTCACACAAAAATCTGTCTGTAAATGTTTATAAAGGCCTTATTTTTAGTTAAAAATTTGAAACTTGAGGCAGTATGATTGCTGCAAATTCAAGGCCAGCCTGGGCTATGTAATGAGTTCAAGGCCCTGTCTCAAAAAACCAAAAAACAAACAACCCAAAACAAAACTAAAACCAAAAACCCACACCCAACCAACAGAAAACAAACTGAAAACAAACCAAATGTCTTTAAGGGGATGAACAGCTAAACTATGGTTCATTTATTATATCATATTACTCAGCAATAAAAAGGAACGAACTATGGTTGATACAGAAAACCTAAATGGATCTTAAGGAAATTTTTTTTTTTTCTCTTTTTGAGACAGGGTCTTGCTATGCAGTTCAGGCTGGCCTTGAGCTCACTTTGTAGACCAGGCCAGTCTTGAACTCACAATGATCCTCCTGCCTCAGCCTCCCAAGTGCTGCGATTATAGGCATGCACCACCACGCCCATCTTTTAAGGAAATTATGTTGAGCAAAAAAAAGCCAATACTTAGAGGTTACATACTGTATGACTCCATTTACAGAACATTCCTTAAAATAAAATTAAAGAAATGGGATTAATGGTTATCCACAACAAAGGGGTGAAACTGAAAGAGAAGCAGATGTGGTTCTAAGACAGCAAAACCATGATCTTTGTGGCTGTGGAAATGTCCCGTGACTTGACTCTATGGATGTCAGTATCTTTGTTGTACTAGAATTTTGCTATATGTTACTATGGAGGTTAACTAGATAAAGGGTTCCCACGATATCTTTGTATTGTAGTTTACAATTTCATCTGAAATCTACAGCTATCTGAAAAGAATAAAAATGTAATGCCGTCTGTGTGTTTAAAATGTCCTTAATAAAATCCTGGTGAAAATACCATGCCATTGCAGCGATGCAGTAACCTTCCCCAAGTCCTCTATCACCAACATGAGGATTTCAGCCTGGATATCAAGATAGGGTAGATGACCAGTACAGCACGTGACTCACCGTTTGTTTCTGGAGGCCATCTAATTTGTCTTCGGTGGTGTCTTCTTTATCCATGTTGCCTCTAAATAAAAGTAACCACACCAGGGGTTATTTTGTCACCATTATGCTTATAAGAGAACTCCCACATCAGTAACTAAAGGGAGTATTAGATTGTTCCTCCACAGGCACTCCAAGTTTTTAGTTTTTCCTTTCCTTTTATGAGAACTCAAGGGACGCGAACAATGAGACAAACTATCACCGAATGGTACCATGACGTCAGTGGGCAGTGACCTCTACTCAAATGAGATGGCAGAAAGAGGCTGGAGCCTCAGGATCTGCTCCCGCAGATTCTGAAGCTGGCTACTTAGTGATGATACTATCAGAGAAAAGGCCCCATTGCTCATCAAGAGCTGTCTGCATATAAGGCTCTGATAAAAGAACAAACTGCAGACCGAAGGCTGCACTAACCAGCTGAGGCCTGTGATGCGCCAACCTGAGACAACAGAGGGCTGCATCTTCCCAGAGAATCACTTACACCTGGCAAACCACTTTCTCGGAAGGGAGCTCTGTTTCTCATGCTGAGAAGGAAAGGCATTTTGCTTTGTCACCAGACACTTGCAGCTAGGTTAGCTACCTAAAGTCTTTCTCATAACTTAACTATTGCTGACACCTGTTTCTCATATTCCTTTTAAAACTGACTTGCAAACATTCCTGTCCCAAACGTGCTTGTCCTTGCCAGTGAGGTCCTAGAAGCAGGAAATCTCCTACCTTCAGGGCTTAACCACAAAAAGACAGCTACCCCGCAAAAATGCAATCTCTATCCCACATGCAGGTACCTTACCCAAGGAGCGACTGCCCTGAACCAATGAATCTGACATAGGATCACCACTCATTTGGACTTTTGTTAACATCTTCCAAAATGTATTTTATTATCTGTCCACAGGAAATGACTTTGGGGCAAAGAACATCGTAACAGCTAGTGTTCACTATGGATTAGAATAGATGAAAAATTTATGTCACAATTTTCTTGGTCTGAGCAGATGGCTAGGGGCTCCTGGCAGTGCCAAGCTCTCATAGCTAGGCCTGAGCTCTCACAGCTCTTGGCAATGTGAAGTAGTATCTGCTACTTTTAAGGAGACAATTGGGCCAAAATCTTAGTAAACAGAAGCTAAGTAATAAATATTATGTTTTCCAAAAATATGTATTTCCAGAGAACTATAGTTTTAGTTACAGCATCTTTCCTGAGATTTTTTTTGGGGGAGGGGGATGCTGGGGATTGAATGCAGTGCTTTCACACTGAACTATAGCTACAGTCCTTTAGAAATTTTTCTGAGATAGGGTATCACTAAGTCACTAAGTGACTGGGCTTAAACTTGAGATCTTCCTGCCTCAGCCTTCCAGAGTGCTGGGATTACAAGCACATGTAACACACTGACTGAATTTTATTTAGATTTTGGGGTTATGCCACCAGAAAATAAAACTCAGCCAAAGGGGACACTTCCATAAGTTTTTGCATACTACCCAATGGCAAGCTGAAATGCCACAGGTATGAAGCAGTGGTTCCAAAATCTACCTAACTCACGGACAGCGCAATCCTTAAATAACATTGGCATTGTAATGAGGAACTTCAAGACGGCTGTACTTATTGCGCCTCTTCTTACTTTCTGCCGGGTATGAGAGGTCTGAATTTTTCCTTGGCAACCATCTGACCAGATGAGAAGTGAACCTAGTTAACAAGTTGGACAGGATGATGGGTAGGCTAGGGAACCCACGAAAGACAGAACTGGTATGTGGTTCAAAGTGTTTAAAGTCTGTGGTATAGTAGGTTAGACCCAAAGTAGCAATCTGGGGAGGAAACTGCAGGGCAGTGAAGTTTAAAGATGACAGTCACGGAGGAAAAGATACAGACTGAATATATGCAGAAGGGCTCATAGGTTGGTGGCCGGTTGTTACATCAGAGTGAGTTTTATGGGGCTTCTCACCTTTCAGGAATGTCTGATGTCCCATCTGTACCACCCTGCTCTGCTGAAAGGGACTTCTCATCTGGCATCCCAACTTTCTCCAGGAAGCAGAGGGCTGGGTCTGCTCGCATGGCATTGTACCTCTCATAACCTGATCAAGCAATAAAGAGACATCAGCGATGAGAAACATCAGTCAGAACTCACCAAATCTGCCTTGGGCCCTAGACAGCCATTTTGTTTCCCTTGTTAGGTGAAAAAAATTAGACAAATCAATCATAAACAAAAAATACTTATGTAGGATTAATGAGATCCTATGAGACTAGGATAATAGGGAAGGATCCTTGAACTAAAAGCACACACCTCTGAGCAGTATCTAACCAGGACTGAAAGCTCATGTAACCACTTATTATCTGCAAACAGATGCAGGTCCAGATTCTCACCAGGTTACCAGTTTTGGATAGCGAAGGGAGTTGGACAAGTTGGTTTTATAACCTCTCCCTCCTATCTCTCAACTCTCAACAACTTATTATGTCCTAACTGGGCCTTATTTTCTTACAGACCATTCTATACCATGGGTTACATAGGAAGACAGACAAAATAATGGGTGTGAATAAGGAAGGGCTGAAACACAGAGGACTGCTGTGATTGTTTATGGGGTTAAAATGGACCTGTTGCCTCTATCCACAAACTCAGTGTGAAATCCTAATCCACAGTGGCCAGGGCTTTGGAATCGCTCCTCACCACATCCCCAAAGTCAGCAGATGGAGCATCTGGGTGGAGAAGAGGGACCTCAAAAGGGAGGTGAAACAATGAAAAATAACTTTTAACTTGATAAAGTCCAAATTGAGAGTGTGTTCTTTTACTGAATCTCATATACTTTTGTAAGAAAGCAGGATTTGGCTGTGGAAAGGATCCAAACCTACTGTCATACTAAACTATCTCAGGGGAAATTCCTTTGTAATTATGGAGCTCTTTTCGATGCTTCTCACAAGGTCCATCTCTTGCTCTGTAGTATGTGCAGAGACCCCATCACGAGGGACAGAAGAGCTGACTGTAGACAAGGATCAGCTTGCTTAGAACAGACCTCATTTTACTTTGCTAAGTATTTTTTGTTGTTGTTGTTCTTATATCACTGTGGATGCAATTCACCTCTAGACAGCACCTGGTCCTTTTTCTCCAAGGAGTTGCTGGTATTTGATCTTTTAATTCAGTGCAACTCCACAAGACAGGTTCTTCCCGTGGAGGTATAAGGCACTAGAAATTACAGTGCCTCATGTTCTTCATTCATTTATTCCTCAGGGCAATTATCTGATTACTGTAAGCCTCTCTCACGAGGCTAAAGGCTCCCTAGGAACACAATCTCTTATCTTTTTCTTCATCATCAAGTATTAACTATCCAGCACATGGCCGGACATTGTACACAGATGTTATAATTGATACACTGTGTCAACCTGAGCAGTCCAGAAGCTTAACTAAGTAAGGCAGCAGTTCTACATCCTGGGGTGAAAAGGACATGCCCTTACCGCTCTAGGGTTTCATTGGGTCAACTTGAGAAGTTTAGAAAGTTAACTATGTGACTCAGCTCGGAGCCAGAGTCCTTACCCTGTATTCATCCTGAGCCTGTGCAAGAGGAGGACACGGAGACTATGTGAGTGCGACCGGCCCCCTGGCTGGGGGTAGCCTGCTTATAATATAAGGGAGGAAAAGAGGCTTGTGCCCTTTTTTGCTCTTGCTGCTTTTGCTGTCTTGTGCCATCTTGAAGTGTTGCCCCTGTGCCGTGCCACACTGCTTTGGAGCCAGCTGATTATAACCTGAAACCTCCACAAACTGTAAGCTAAATAAAGCTTTCCTTCCTTAATTTTGGGCGTTGGGTATTTTGTCTGAGCAATGAGAGAAAAGTAACCAAGACAAGAGACAACTGACTAGATGAGTCAGCTTTAGTGATTCTCTTCCAATTATCACTGCAGGAAGAAGCTTTATCACCCTGTCCCTATGTTCTGCCTTAGTTCACATAAAACTGACAGATATGAAAGCTTTCCTCCACTCTCCCTGTACTACCGCGGGGGGCAAGCTGTCTGTGTGTTCCGCCTTCATGCTCTCTGTGCTTGACAGAACACGAAGCAGGTGGATCCTCCACGGTACACTTCTACTATGTAGACTTTTTTCTTGTGTGTGTGTGCCTGATGTCAGGACAGATTCTGTGTTTCTATTTCTTAATTAGTTGTAAAACTGAAGATGAGGAAAAGTGGTTGATTCAGTACCCTGGAAAACTGTATCAACCGTTCCAAGAAAATTCTAGCAGAGCAGTAATGACAAAACAAAGACATAAGCAGCAAAGGTCTTTTGGGGAGAGGCTTCCTGCCTATTTTCAGTTAGCCTATAAGCTCCTCTCTTAAGAATACGAACAGAGGGCCGAGAAGATGGCTCAGTGGCACAGAGCCTGCCTGGCAAGTACAAGGTCCCGAGTTTGATTCCTGGTACAAAAAAAAAAAAAAAAAAAAAAAAAAAAAAGAGTATGAACAGAAATACTAAAATCTGTATTTCTGAGGAACATTTTATAAATTCAGGCTGCCCCCATTGGGGCAGGAGTTAGCTAACACAATTTACAGCTGTTCAGAGCATCACTTAGACTAGGCTTGCTAGAGGGACCTCGTGGTGGTGGTATAGAGATGCAGCTATGGTAATATTCCCCTCCAGCAAGCATGTCTGTGGTGGACTGAAAGATCAACAAAAACCCCAGTCTACACACAGCTGAAAATGTTTGTCGCACTACCACACACACTTAACCGAGGGATGGAGGTGACATGGAGCAGGTTTCCTGATACATAACCCCTGAGAAGTGTATTATCTACCAGTTGATAGAAATACAGCCAGTCCTTAAAACAGTGACAGAAAGGAAGATAGAGGCACTTATTTTGAGGTTTTCCAAGTGATTAAAAATCTCTCTCAGTGCCTTTAATTTCCTGGTTAACATAAAGAAAACAAAAAAAACCACATGGTCCATGCCTTCTCTGCTTAGATTTTTAAACTGACAGGGCGAAAGCGATACACCAAGAACCCGTAGATTATCTTCAATGACCTCAGAATTCCACATACATATGAAATGGTAAACCCTAGCATTTTCCTCATTTATTCCTTCTATCACGAACACTGAGTGTCGATTCTAAGCCAGGCACTAGCTCAGGCACCAGGACCATTAAGAGTGAATGAGAGGGAGGCAGTCTCCCCTCAAATGCAAACAAACACGCAAGGTAGAAAAACACCAAGTGAGTTCTTTGTGACCACAGGGCCTCTTTTGAAGTTTCTCTACATATTTACAGCATCGTCATGAGTTACATATTCATCTGCTCAAGACTCCAAGAGGGCAGGGGTACAGCTCTGCTTTCTAAGATGAATGTTTAATAGGACTGAAGAATTTTGTAGAAGCAAATGAAGCTTAATAAAAGAATGCCTGGATCATTTTTCCCAGGGGATCTGATCCAGAAGGGAAAAATTTTACTGCAATACACACCATGCTTGAAAACACCAATGAGAAGGGATTTATCAGCCTCAGCATCCCACCAGTCCACTGGGATCTCCACGTAGTCAATGTCAGGCAGAGGCACATCCAGTTCCCTGTGGAAGGAAGGGCACAGACTGCTTTGTGTCTGTTCCTTCAGCACAGACACAAAACAATGCAAAGCTATCGGCCCTACGCTGGTGTTCGGCCAGATTTCTAGCTACATGTTGAGATGCTGAAGTCAAGACAAAGACAGGCACTCAGAAGGCTGGGCTCACCTAGGGCTTTGCATCAGGGTCACCTGGGGAACTATCTAAGCCTGCATACTTCATTTTCCTTCCCTCCTCTTTTTCTCTTTTGGGGTTGAGCCCGAGGCTTTACACTGACCTATATCCCCAACCCCTTTCTATTTGAAGAGGAGTCTTGCTAAGTTTCAAGTTGCTTAGGCTAAGCATACACTTGCAGTCACCCTGCCTCAGCCTCCCAGAATGTTATGATTACCAGCATGCAGCACTACACCTAGCCAGATTCTACTTTAGTCTAACAGATACAAAGCCTTAAAGTAATGCCCAGAGAGCCCATTGTTAGGTGGTACCGAGATCCCCTCTATGTAAAAGGTAACTCTGATGTGCACCTTTAGTTGACAAGCACAGCCACTGATATACTGGTCATAGAAGGTAGAATTTTCCCCAAATAGCAGAACTCAAACATGACTGAATGCTTACAATAATAGTGTCCAACTCATCCCGGGTAACATGTTGCCTCAATACGTACAGAACTCAAGTAGTACTTGAAAACAAGAACCTGCACCAGTACAGCTGTGATATAAAGAGGGTCTCTTAGAGGACCAGGGCCTCAATAGGTGGCACTTTCTGGTAATGGTTTCATAAGAGTCTATTGGGTCTAAATTGATCATAAAGTTGCACGGCTGCTACCCAAAGGAACAAACATGATTTGCCCCAGGATGCAGATGAGCACAGATTAGCAGTCCTGTTTCATCAGCTCTCTGTACATTCGGTTCCTGTTCTGAGAGCATGGACCCTCAGGCTCACTGTCTTCATTCATCTGAGAAGTCCTTGGTCTTTGAACGTTCTGGGGCTTGGGACACAGTGGTGAGGATGTTTACCTGGATGGCTCTTCCTTCTCCCTCCTCACTGCCCGGGATGGCTTCTTTGCAACATGTGAAAGTCCTTCTTCGATCAGGCTGCTCTGATTGCGATACAAGCCTGACTAACCCTTGCTAGGCCTACTTCCCTCTGTGAGGTTAGTGTTCCTTGGCCCCCAGCTTTTCAGAAAACTACTGTTCTGCCCACATAGTGGCTAAATGACTTTTCAGAGACAACCGCTGTTCATGCCTTAGGGCAACTGCTCTACATCACAGCATTAAACATCAGTAAGACCAGTGAGAAGTGAGAAGAAAGCAGAGGAAAGGAAGGAACAGAATGGGCAATACTCTGTCCTTCCTCTATAGAGTAACACCTGTCTGTATGTCTAGAAAGCATATGATGGACAATGAGTAAGCTATTTCTGCCAGGTAACACTTGATATAAACCATCAGGTTGAATATTATTCTATTTATATGATCTGCACCTTTCTACTAAAACACAACCCCCTATCCCTGCTATAAATTACTACTGTGCCTCCAGAAGGCACAGTAAGTAATAATAATCATTGTGAGGACTGGCTCTAATCCCTGTTTTCCCTGGTCAGGATACCTACGCTTTTTTCTCCTTTACTGCTCCAATGACTATTAAAACCATTGGCACTGCCCAATGGAAATGAAAAGAAACCATGGTCCAGGTAATCTCAGCACTCCCGGTGTTGTCTAGGAATGACCAGAGTAGAGGGAAAACTGCAGCTCCAGGGAAGGCGAAGAAAGTTGTCTGGTGATCCCGTCTATAAATTGTGACTTTCTGACAGCTCCGTTAAGTAGCAGCAGAGAGTTTTCATTTCATGAAATCTTGGGAGACTCTCAAAGATGTAACAAATCAAACAGGTCATATGATACTAACATGATTAACAAAGGAGAAATACTCAAATGCATTAAGAACACTAAGGCCAAATGGGACTCTGGGAAAAAGTTTGTCTATACCTGGCAGACTAAGCCAATCAGAATAACTGACACTCACTGTACGAAGATGAGCTAAAGTAGAGAAGTGACTGTTTTAAAAGCAGTCTTACAATAGCATGGTGGGTGCGGAGGGAGGAAACCTAAAATGTCCCAAAAGCTGGGTTTCCAGAAGTCTATTTTCTTGCTTCTTTTACTTGTACACATCCTGATCATCTTGATGGAATGTTCCTTCTCTCTGCCCACCACTGGGGTTACTAGTGCTGGGCAATTTGGCCAGTCACAAACAAGCACTTCATGTCCATTCTTGGACACTGACAGCGAAGGCTGATTTGTATTACCTGGCAGGAGCTCCCTCAAATGCTTTATCAGCTGCTTCTCCCAGGATTTCAGCTTTTAGGTAGTACAGCATCCGGACTCGCAAAAGGACTCTATGAAAGGTGAACACATTAACGTAAACACATTAGAACCCAAGACTGTCTGTGGCCCCCACCCCTAAACTGACACTGGGAAATTATGGGCATTCCTATGTAGTTTGTGGTATTAAGTAATACGCCAGCAAGCACCAGGGGAAAAAAAAATACCATGTACCAGTGGCAGATGCTACTATAATCCATCCTGTCTTTCCCAAGAAAACAACCATCTCCTTAGTTATCTGTTGCATTGCCCTGTGAGTCAATGTCCTCTGACCTTTCAAAGAGTATATCCCACTTCCACAAGGCCACAGTGACCCTGGAGGCATAACTGGTGTCTAAGAAGCCAGTTATCAGTGTGAGTGATGTTGAAGGGCAGTGTTTTCAGCTTTCCTCATACAGAATAGAATGAATATTTAAAAGGACAGAAGTTACTTTCTACTAGTACTAGGTCTTCTCTCCAGAATCAATTCATTTTGATTCTGCAGAGGCTATGCTCAGGTTCCATGACAATATACCAACTATGGTTCAGACAAAGCAATTAAATATTTGTTGGGCAACTACTATATGCCCTGCACCATGCTGGAGGCTGTGAAATATATAACAAAGTAAACAACTTAATCTCATTTTGAGGAACCTACAACAATGCAGTTGTGAAATGAGACCAACCATGGGAAGCATGAGAGGACAGAAGATGACTGTGAGGGCCTCTGCTAAGAGTACTTAGCAAGAGCGAGTATAGAGGCAGCCGGCTGTTCAGGAGGCACTTCATGTTCAAGGTCCAGCAGTCAAGAGAGCTGGAGAAGCACTTGTATTGTTTTTGTTGTTTCTGTCTTGTTTTGATTTTGTCTTCATTGTTGTTTTGTTAGTTTAATTTTTAAAGTTAAAAAAAAAAAGAGCTGGAGAAGCACTTGCAATTCACTAAACATCAGTCAAGAGTGAAGGCTAGCCACCAGAAATAGAAGTCTGTTTATATTCTTAATACTTACAGAGGAAATGACCTCCAGAAAATTTGTTTTAAAAAAGGGACCAGAAACAGTATGCACAACATGTATTGTTTTAAGGGAGACGAGAGGAGTCCACAGATACACATATACAGGTACGCACACGAAGTATCTCTGTCAGAACCAGGTTAATGGGCTGCCTCTGAAGAGGGCAACAAGGGAAAACAGATTTTTATTTTTTTAAACATGTGCGGACCGGGGATATAGCTCAGCAGCACAAGCACCTGCCTGGCAAGCACAAGGTTGTAAGTTTGATTCCCGGTACTAAAAAATGTGCCCAAAACCAAAAAACCAAAAAACCAAAAAAACAAACATGTGTATGACCTACTTAAAAAAAGTTAATAATAAAGGTCATGTCCTCTAAAAAGCATAATTTCTTTTAGATCTGGACAAACAGTGCCACTGTAGGTTCAAGTTATAAATGAAGACACACAAAGTTAAAACTTTTAGACTGCAAAGAACCCTTATGTCTGTTATCAGTTCTTAACTCAGCTGCTGATCAAGTCAAACTGTGATTTTCTTCCTCCTAAAGCCCAGAGAAGAACTCTAAGCATTTATAACCACTGCTGACCCTTATTCCTGGCTGGTAGGAGCTGGTGGCCTCCTAAGTAAGAACTGAAACAGAAAGTTAAAGTCTTGCCTGTGAGATCTAGCTCCATCACAGTGAGGTTTTCCTGAGGATGTAAGACTGGGAGAGCTAGTTCTGTCTCTCTAAAGAGAAGCAGGTATGCTGATGTTTGCCAATATCTGCAGCACAAGAGAACAGAATCTACTTATTCAATAGTACCTACTTATTCTCCAAAACAGAAGTCACTCATTTCAGAGGGCAGATGGACAACTGCTTGTATAGAGCCACCTCTGTCCAGACTGAGATGATAAAGCCCAGTTTGGAATAAAGCCCAAAGAAAAGAGACAGTAGGGCAGGTGTGCTGCATCTTGTTTCAGCCAAACAAAGGAATACATTAATATTTTGGGTGGCAGCATCTTTTTTCTTCTTTTTTTAAAGACATGATATTAATGTGAAATATACCTTTGTAAAGTACACTCTGCATAAATGTG
Source organism: Chinchilla lanigera (assembly GCF_000276665.1). Classification (NCBI taxonomy): domain Eukaryota; kingdom Metazoa; phylum Chordata; class Mammalia; order Rodentia; family Chinchillidae; genus Chinchilla; species Chinchilla lanigera. The sequence continues at coordinate 15,509,205 of NW_004955445.1, read as the reverse complement.
ATGTTGATGAACTGCACAAACAGAACACACCTCTTTGTGTCTAGCATCCCGATTAGGCAGTAGAACATTTCCCCGGAAGTCCCACTGGAATCCCATCCAATCACTGTCCTACCCCCAAAGGAGAAACCCTATCCTGACTTCTCTTGCCTTGGACTTAAAGTAGTTGATTTTTAACTTTTTCTTTTTTCCTTTTATTTTTTGAGACAGAGTCTCGCTATGTCCTTCAGGCTGGCCTTGAACTCACTATATAGCCTAGGCTGCCCTCCTACTTGGCGATCATCCTGCCTCAGCCTCCTGAATGCTGGTATTACAGGCGCAAGCCACCATGTCTGGCTGCTTTTTAACTTTTGAAAGTTCTTCTGATGGTAATTTTATGCCTCTAAACCAAATACTACTACTAACAATCCTTTAAGAATGCTTACTATGTACTAGGCATGTATTACCTCCCTTAATTTTCATCACAATGCTAACAGGTATAACCTATTTTCATCACTTTGTAGACAAAGGAAAAAAAAGCATATAGAGGTTACATAACTCACCTGCTAGTCAAATAATTTGGCCAGGACTTAAATCTAGACAATCTCGACCCTAAAGCCTATCTTAACCCTTACCTAACACAGGATGGCAGTAAATTTGTTAATTATGACAAAACTCTTCCAATTACTACTCAGCTCTTGGTTCATTTTATTACATCTTGCAAGCTGTTGGCAGATTAGATTTTCTTCTCAAATTTTACTTTTTAGTCACAAGTCTCATTAGCTCAAGAAATCCTGATGCTATGTGCTTAATGGGTCTCATTTTGTAGTCCAAGCTGGTCCTGAACTCACTATGTAGCCCAGGCTGGCTGTGAACTTGGAGCAATCCTCCTGCCTTGGCCTCCTGAGTGCTGCGATTACAGGCCTGTGCCACCACACCTGGCTTCAGCATAACATTTTATCCCATAATGTTCTTGATAACTACAAGTGTGTGAAGCCTTCTTACTGCACACTAGGAATGCTGGGAAGGCAACTCTTGTATGGCCTACATAATCCCTGCTGGTAGTACCTGGTTTCCAAGGGTCAGATATACTGTAAAGAGATGCAAATAGCCCCCATGCAAAACTGTCACTTTTTACGGCTGAGTGTCATAATCCCTAAGAATAAACTACTCAAGAACACAATTTTATTTTTTTTCTGTTTGTACTCCCTTCTGCACTTTAGCTGTTAGCCTATGAATATAAAGACTAGTATCTCAAAGCCAAGCCTATGACGTAACTGGAGGTCATGACGGCAACAGAAAAGGAGAGGAAATAGTAGCTGCTATAGGGTGCTGAGAGTAGTGGCCACTGAGGACAGTGTTCTGCCTTTGCTAACATGATCCCAGAGGCAGAGGGGCTCCCGAATGGCTTTGGAGAGTCAGATGAGACAAATCTTCAGACACAATGCATTGTGGGAGACAAGACATACTGTTAAAGGAGTCTGGGAACCTATAAAGTAAAATGAATTCTGATCCGGCTTAGGCCACAGGCCCTAGCCTGTTTTTGAGATCTTGCATAATAAATAGTAGAGGAGAAGTGGCCTTCCCGTAGAGTTTTCAGGAGCTAGACAGCCTGAGCAAGGCTTCCCCAGGTAATAGGAGGGGCACACTCACTTGTTACAGTGCTGCTTGAGGTGTTTCTTGTAGCCATCATCATGCAAGACCACCTCAGGGTTGCAGGTGGTCAGCCAGTCTGCATTTTTTAGTTCTGGGAGCAGCAGCTGATTCTTCATCTTCTTTCCTTTCCTCCCTCTAGGGACTGGGGCAGACAACCCTGAGAGAGAAAGTGTAGGGCACATGGATAAGCCCATGGGTATTAAATCAGAGTTGCACTAGAGTGGGAAAGAGGCAGCCAACACAAACTTAGTAGGCCCCGGATGACAGGCCCTACTCAGTCCACAGGCAGCGAGTTGATGTATTCGGTCTCCTAGTCAACTCCAGGACCCTTGAATCAGTTGGTAAGATTTACTGAGTACCCTGTGAGAACCAAGAACAGCATACTACAGCTTGTGTGCTTAGGACCGTTATGATTTTCCTTATGGCAGGAAGGAAGATTACATTTGAAATTAGGAGAGCTTTGGTCAGTACAAGGAAGAAGTACAGCACAAGTAAAGGCACAGAGGTGGAACAGGAACAGAATGGTGAAATGCAAACGGTCAGTCACACAGCTCAGGTCTGAGTTACTACCTTAAGGTAGGAACCCTGTCACATTCGTTAGCGGGCAGGACTGCATGTGGGAAACTGCCAGAGGCCCAACTGTCTTTAAATAAAACACAGGCAACAATGGATGATCCTGAGGGACAAGTGAGAGCATCACCATCCTTCCATACAGGTACCATTCCAAAATATATCCAGAAAGAGAAGTCACCCAAAGCACAGCAGCGTGGACTCACGAAGGAGAGGAGGTGAAAGTGCATGGGAGCTCTTCTACCACTCACCTGAGTGGTTCTGGAGAGTCTGGGCCTGTCCATCTTTCGTAGGTGTGATTAGTTCCCAAATGAAACTCTTGATCTTCTCATCCCCCTTATAATGTTTGACACAGTACACCAGCAGGGCCCGGCAGATCATCTCCATATCCTTCTCATTCAGGTGCCACTTGAATCGCCCATGAGTCAGGATGTCCTTCCATCGGCCCCAGCTGACAGTAGAAATACAAAAGGGTATTGGAAGGAGGAAGGGCGGTGCATTAAACCTCCACACAGCAGGATAAGCAAGAGTCAAAAGCATGTTTCATCTTCTTTTGGGTCTGTTAATCACCTTGTGAGCTTTTTTCCTAAAGGCCTTTGAAGACTGCATCAGTGCAGCACAGCAAATGCCACAAAGGTGATCGGAACACTGGACACTGAGAACTTCATACGGTTGCTAGGTTATTAAGAACGGATGGACCAAAACACTGGAAACGGAATAAGCAGAACTGAAACAGTCCAGCTGGAGCCTTCAGAAGCAAGGGTGAGCTTAAAGAAGCTGAGCCTTCCATTTCTCCAGAGCCAGAGCTCTGCACATACCATGCCTTGACTATAACATCTGTTGCACTGACTCCTTATATATCCTTGGGGAAGAAAACTGCAGGAAATCAGCACCAGGCAGCAAATTAGTATCAGAGATTTGCTGTGACAAGCATTTGAGAAAAGCATAGCACCTCTACACTATGACTGCAAAGCACACAGTGACTCGGGGATTCTGGGTAGAAAGCACAGCTCTCTCTTGCTCCAGCTGATCTTATCAGCCCTGTAACTACAGGGACTTTGGAGAGACACAGTGAACAAATCTCACGCTGAAAAGTGGGAAAACAACAGCACTGTCATATCAAGAAAAGCCAACACCTACCCAAAGATGAGCAGGTTCTTCTCTACTCGGAAGCACTCAGCTCGGAGGTAGCGCCTGGCTTTGTCATTGAGGCGTCTGGATCTTGTGGGTCTTTCATCTGAGTCACTGTCTAACTCTGAAAACTCCATAAGCTCATCCTCCTCAAAAGAGTTGTAGTGTTTGGTCTGCTTTCTTACACGAGGCCGGTCGATCACTAAGCTCTCCTAGAAATGAAGAGAACTGTTGGACAGAAGGTTCCCCTTTTCTCCAGTGTTTTCACAATGCACAAATATCTCTTGCTGCTATTCCTGAGGGCACATGAGAGAAAGAACCACCCCCATCTCATCCCCTGGCAGGAAACACTCTTCAAAGCACATCTGTTGTCTCCACGACTACAGGAAAAGCAGAAGGAATTTTCTGGCACTTGCTCAAGCTGGCATGTTCCCGGGCCCCTAGGGCTGTTGGCCACCATCTGCTGTCATTCTAACAGGGGTATGGGTAGGTAAAGTCTGTGAGTGCCCAGAGTGGCAGCCTGCTCTTGCCAAGAAGGACAGGAGTGGTGAGCCCCAGCTGTTCAGCCAGCATGAACAAAGCAGTCTATGCTCTGGAGACAGGACAGGTCAGAGAATTCCATATGCACGGCGACTTTCTAAAGATAAACATACATCCTTCTGTTTCATTATCTGCCTGCTCTGGTACTAACCACTGACCTCTTGTCTTTTGCCCAAACACAAAATCCCTAGCTCAGGAATCTCACTCATTCTGGTGGCTCCCCTGGTCATACCCACTTCCTTCTTTAATTTTATGATTTCCTTTTCTTTACCCTTTCTCCATTTCTTCCAGGGCCAGGATAAACCCATGCACACTCTTTCTTAGTCCAGACAGCCAATTTTCAGCGTCACCCCTGCTTCAATGAACTTGCTTCCCAAGTTGGAATGCTCCCACTGCTTTTTGCTGCCTATAGGGCAGGAGCTCTTCCTTTCCCTCTCTTATCCACATTCTGCACAAAGAGTGGCTTCTTGATTATGACACTGTAAAACACTTGAAGCAGATTACTAAAAGAGATTCAGAATCTTCTTATATAAGAGGGGAAAAGAACATTTCTGTTTAGAAAAAGGATGTTGGATTAAGCAAATGTTGGAGGTCTCATGGAAAAATAGCTATAGCATGATGCTGGCCTCTGACTTAGTTAGATGTAAGTAGGGATTGTCTCCTGGATTTGGGGACCCACAAGAGTTCAACACTCACCTAAGACAGTTGGAAAGGATACGTACTTATCCTAATGTGAGGTCACAGGTCAGAACCCGAGGTAGGGAAGGTACACTTTATGGGTGTCTCCCAGTTGGCTGGGTACCAATGCCAGTTTTATTTACAAATATGACATCCTGGCGGTAGCATAAGCTTTACCACCTCATTTTTCCACCTGTGTTGGTGAGTTCAATTACTTTGCCCAAAGACATACTCTGCTTTTATTTCAGAAACAGTAAAACTTGAGCACTGAGAAACATGGAGGAAAAGCCAAAAACCTTTTCTTTGTTATGTTTCTTTTTTTTTTTTTTTGGTTTTTCTCCGGTACCAGGAACCGAACTCATGACCTTGCGCTTGCCAGGCAGGTGCTTTTTGTCGCTGAGCTAAATCCCCAGCCCCTGTTATGTTTCTTTTTTAACTTTTTATTTACTTATTTATTTTTATCTTTTCGAGACAGGGTCTCACCATGCAGTTCAGGCTGGCCTTGAGCTCACTTTGTAGCCCAGGTTGGTCTCGAACTCGTAACAATCCTCCTGCTTTAGCCTCCCAAGTGCTAGGTTTACAGGCGTGCACCACCATGCCTGGCTCACAGGAAGTACTGACACAGAGGTAAATACCACATGCCAGGGATTGTATGATGGCATGAGACAGAGGCTGATCTTGATCTGTTTGGTCAGTCCCAGCAGTAATTCCTTCTGTGGAACCTTGCAGATCTCCAGCAGACTCTATGTCCCATCAGGTCACTGCAGAGTCACAACAGCTAACATTTGTAAGTGCTGTGTATGTGCCCAGCATGTTTTAAGTGTGTTACAGTAGTATCTCAGTTAAGAACCAAGACTTAGGATTAAATAATGACTTCAGTGGTACAGAAATTTATGGTGGGACAGCAATGAAGTAGTCAGTGAAATAAAATATGTTGTACCTTTTCATTCTTTGCTTCGGTGTCCAGTTCAGCTATTTTAGCCCATTTCTGCCAAAAGTTAGGGTCATCTAAGGAAATATCTGTCCGGTTTCCTGAAGCCACAAAGCTAGCCTGTAAAGGAAATAAGAATCAATAAACTGTGCTTGTATAAGGTACAAAGAAAACAGGTATATTATTTCAAAAGCACTAAAAAGTTAAATATATTATCTATCTACATCAAAATCTCCTAACAGAGCTTCCAAAATAAATGTGAAAATCTAAAGGCTATTCTTTTTTTCTTTTATTTTAAAGACTGGTTGAGGAATTCACAATTTCAACTGAGGTGGTTTTGTGGAACTTAACACATTCCTGCCGGCTTGAACCACAGGTAGTACACGCATGACTGCCATTGGCTGGCTTGTACCACTAGTGGTACGAACATATCTAATCACTTTTATTGCTTTTTGTAAATAAAATGTCTCCAAATGGACCAAATCTAGTTAGTTGCTTGAATTTGAATAATTACTGCCCAAATATAAAATATTAATTTTTTCATATCAATTAAAAATTATTACAATAATCAACAAATTTATTTCATTAAATTAATAAGTTTATGTACATTTGTGTACAGTTTATCAATAATTAATTCTCTAAATTTTAATGTGGAAATTTTATAAGTTCTCCATTGCTGGGATAGACACTATACATTTCCAACTGCAAGTCAGCTGTATTATAATTTTTTAATAGTATTTTTTGTGGGAGTACTGGGAATCAAACTAGGAGTTCACACTTGTCAGACAATTGCCTCCAGTCTTTGATAGCATTTTAATGCATTCACGACTATAATTTATGCCTCAATGCTGGGTGTCTCTGATTTAAATTCCACCATCTAATGTCAAGAGCTAACCACCAGTGGTTCACCACCCATTGGGAGAGTCATGCAGGTACCACCAGTGGTAAAAGCCAACAGGAAGGATCACATTCAAATCAGAGCTGCCCAGCAGTGAGATATACAAATTATGGCTTCCTTGTGAACATATTAAACTTGGAAGGAGAAAGAAATGCTTACAAGACAATAGCAGTGTGGTACTTGGTATACAACACTTGTGTTATTTGGTGCCTAGTTTCAAAATTCTGCTAGATTTCTCTTTTAGTTGAACAGTTAAGTGTCTGTACTAGGAAAGACAATGAAGCAACACATTACACGTTTCTTCCTATAAAGCACAAAATTTCCCACAAAAAAGTCCTATATGAGTTATCTAATAGGAGACTGAATCAAATAGATCTGAGATGACGAAATGCCACAGCCTATGGTCAGGTTAACCTGAGAGTGATCTGTAAACTTCTAAAGCCAGTGACCCAGACAGCACAGGAAGGAAGTCCCAAGACCAGAAGCTAGGAATCTTATGTAAAATCTTTTTTCCACGAAATGAACAACATGCTTGCTTGAGTGTAAGGAATGGAATGTTCACTGAAGAGCCATTCCGATAGCGATCAAGGAGTGCTCTCCAAGGAAATCAAGATAACTACACAAAGGTTCTGGAGGAGGCCTTGTGAAGAGTGGACAGAGTCCAGTGCAGGCCAACTATCAGCTCTCAAAGGCTCGGTGTTTTCCTTCCACAGTTCCTCACTATTGACCTTCTTCAAGCGTCTACATCTCTAGAAAGTCACAGAGACCACATGTGCAGTCAGACCATTTCCAGAGTTTGCGTTTGGAGAAACAAAAGGCTTACTAACAAGGGTTGAAGAATAAATGATGTTCTTTTCTTTCCCACCCACAATGACAGAAGATCCTGTACCTTGGCAAAAGTGGACCCTTTCCCTTCGGACTGGATGGTGATGGTGTGGGTTCTCCTTTGCAGAATCTGGTCTATATCTTCTTCACAGAACTTGGAACCTTCATCCTCCTCGTCCATTAAGGCTCCATAAGCACCTTTCCGGAGCAAATCCTCCACCTCCATTTTTGAGAGCTGCTGTACCTGAACAAGTCACCAAAGGCTACTCACAAAGTGGAAAATGTAGGAGAAAAAGCCTCAAATCTGGCCTTATGATTCACTATCCAGTTCCCCTACTCACTGTACATAGCAAAAAGAACAAAGGACAAGAACAACAACTTGAAAAAATGAAAACCCAGATAAAGGTATTCTGTATTTTCTCTGGGGCGGGCAGACAGACAGTTCTCTACAGGGAGCTTTGGAATAAAGCCCAACACATGATCTAAGAGCCCTGTCATTTTTTAGGATGTTGGCTATCAAATGTCATAATCCACTAAAGCTATGCACCATTGAAGAGGATACATTTGACATATTAAAAAAATTTGTTTGAGACTGTGTCTTTAAAAACCTCCAGATGTACAAAATAAGCTGAAGAATGATTTATTCATTATTAAACAAATATATTAGAATTGGAAGTGATGTCATTTCTTAACTAAAAAAAGGGATCCTGTGGCAAGTGTGATCTTCTCAACTACTTGTTGAAAACAGGAAATGGGATGCAAAACACCCTTCCCTGGTTCTAATTAAGAATCTGGTTCTTATATCAACCACAAGATAGAATTCCATAACTCTAAGGATGGGTAATTTCAAGTATTATACTTAGCAACATATGCACAGCTAGGAGGATATAGAACATCTGGACTGAAGACAATTCACTTAGAAGTTTTAATTCCCAATCTTTGATGCCTAAACTCAGAGATTAAGGACGTATTTGGATGTCTGCCTATACTTTAAGACTATTTAAGAATCTTAGCCACAATTTTAATCCCTTCCTTGAGGGAGAAAAAACATTTCAACTGCTGTAGCTGCTAATTTATTCTTTCATCATTCACTGACCATGCCACATGGAGCATCTTTAATATGCTGTGCACTGTTAGGGTCCATGGTAGACATAGATAACACTTTGATACCATTAAGGAGCACAAAGTCTGGGCTATGAGATGTAACAAACATATATTTACACAGTAAAGAATGTTACAATCTACTGGCTTCTAATGGGCATGGTTAGAAACTGTTTTGCAAAAGGGCAAACCTTTTGCAAAACTGCTCCTAGAGATTTCCGTTATCCATCTAGAAAATGCACAGACCTGATTCCACATTATTCTCTACTGTAGAGAATTACCCAAGCTGACACATGGGCTGGCTCAATATAGTGAAAGAACTCCACAAAGAATTGTCAGGAGAATAGCGCAGAGAGAGCTGTGCTGCGTAAATACTCCTCACACTCGAAAGCAGCTCCAGCATACTTACTCCATTGGTGCCGCCCTTTCGGTTGATGTCCTGAAGGACAGCCTTGTCCAGGCCCAGCTTTAGGCTGGCCTTGTCAAACATTTCCCGCTCATAGGAGTTCCGAGTGATGAGGCGGTACACCTTCACAGCTTTGCTCTGGCCTATACGGTGACATCGGGCCTGAGCCTGGGAAGGAGGAGGGTGACACATGTTATGTCACATGTACATAATGACAAGAGCCTGGGAAGATGAGACCTCACACAGAGAGTGTTGAGTGGCCAGTTCTCAAAGTCAGGTGCCCCCGGACTGGTTTCAGAACAGAATTCCTCCAAGTGTTGATCACTCATTTCTTCACCCACTGTTTCTGACTACTACCAGAAATACAGTAAACCAAAGAGAAGCTTGAAGTTCATGTACAAGCACCTGTGAGGTAGTGCTCATTCCCAGGAAGTTGTCCTTTCCTCTGGGAAATGCCCCAGAGCTGGCAACACCACTTAGATTTAAAAATGTAAAATTTTAAAATTTTGCTATAGGAAATGGTAAACATAGCCAAAAAGAGAGAAGTATAATGACCTCTTATGGACAACCTTGTTTCTACCATGCTCCTACCCTCTGAGGTTGTGAGAAGGCAAATCCTAGGCATTATTCAGTTTCATCCTCATGTATTTTAATAATGTCTTTGTAAAGTTTAGTGTAAAACGTGATATTACCATTGCTACTTGTTCAAAAAAATTCTTATACCAACCACCTAAACAGTGTTCCAACCTTCTTGCTTGTCTCATAATATTTTACTTTAAATTTGCTCGTTGAATGAGGAGCCAAGTATAGCCTACACATTGCAATCAGCTGATGTTCAAGTCTATCATAGCTACTTCCTACCTTTAATCACTCTTTTTTTTCCAAAACAATTTATCAGTTAAAGAGAACAGGTATCTGTCATGTAGTTTCTCATAATTAACATCTTGCTGCTGGCATTTTGCTGTGTCACTGAACCAGTGCCTCTGTTCCCTATTTATCCTCTAAATTGAGTTTTATCTTGACACTTGATTAGGCTAAGATCTGATCTGTGGCAAAATATTTCATAGATGAGCTTTCAATTTCCACCAAGAGGTACATGTTATCTGCTTACCTCTTTCTAAACTGATCTTAATACTGAGACCCATTAATTTTTTTAATGGCTATATTTCCTCTCATCAGCTTTTTTTCGAGGGGAGGGGATTACCCTGATATACCATTAATAATAGGAAGATATGCTAAACATTTTTAGTCCCTTTATTTAATCAGTTGCCAAAATTATCCTTCAATGTGAATACTGAAGATTTTTATTATTAGTTTATGAAGTATGATTAGGTGTATAAGTACTCATACGTACAAATAATAGAAATATAAAAATAGGTATGGATAAGTGTGTACAGGAAGTCCCTGATTTATGAAGGAGTTCGATTTCAGGAGAATGTCTGTGAGTCGGATTTGTTCATAATCCAACAAAGTGAATCCTATACAGTACACCTGTGAAAGTTTGCAACCTGTTCGTAGGTCAGGGACTCATTGTATTTATGTTTATATATCGTGTCATCTCAATAGTCTTTGATAGAAAATAGTCTTTGATAGTTTCCTTGCTTTCACCATTTTGCACACTGCTCTTGAATACTTTTTGCTCAAATCTGGGTCAAGATGTTTGTTTAAAGGAGTCATAGTTTCTTTCAGCAAGAAACGTTTCTTTCTAAGCAGAGGAGTGTTTACTGCATATTGAAAGGAGTGGCCACACCGGGTGCGAGGCTTTCAAATGCCTCTGGAGACACGGGTCCTTTCTTGCTTTGGACAGTGGTGGCCCAAAGCAGGGAGAAGTATGGCCCTGGCTCCTTGGTGAGTTAGTGGCATTTCAGGGCTGGAGCCTTGGACTCCTGCTCTTGCCCCATTGTCTTACTATGATCCCAGAGTCCAGAGTAGTAAGCAATGGTCTGATGCAAGGCTGTTTAAAGGAAGCTGGTATACTAGCAAGTACAGACTTGAAGGTACTGGGCCCAGAGAAAGGGAGTGTCTCAGGGTAGAGATTCTAAGTCTGCATGATCTTTGGACATCCCTACCCTGCCCCCAAATTCCTCCTAGCCTCTTGGCTGGAAACCACAACAGAATCCCCACAACTCAGGGCTAATGTGGAATAAAGACTGAGAAGGCTGGTAAGCACTGGGACTGAACAGGGGCCAACCAGGATGGAGAGAGACATGGAAAGGCACCATAGCAGGGCCCAGTGGAGGGCAGACTCCAGGCTGAGTAGCAGTCCCCTGGCCTAGGGCCAAACACTGCATGCTACCTGCCCCACTGTGTTACAGCTGCACTCCTGGTGACCAGGAAACTAGGAGTTCTTTAGTTCTTTTAATCTCCAGGACCATCAAAAACAAAAACAAAGCAAGCAAGCTAGCAGCTAGCTGCCTGGAGTTCATATTGGTGACTACAATTCACAAATCTTGAATTACCAAGTTGTTTTTAGAGTAACAGAAAGGAGAACTTGTCCTCCACTCTCACTTTCTCAAATCAGCAATGGCAGTCACCCCCTAGGAGACAGATCCCACTGTAGAAGGAGCACATACATGAAGGGTTGGCAGGAGTTCACGTACAAGGCCACCGGGCACTGGCAGCAGCACAGACCCTGAGCTTGTGCACAACAGGGGTACCAGCAAGACCAGAGAAAAGGTGTCATGGTGAGAAAACTGCTCATTGCCCGTCTCTGTGGCCAGGCTGCAGGGCAAGTGACTAAGAAACAGCCCCTAGCCACAGGCAGGAGGAAGGAAATATTACTTGACAACAACAATCTGGATGCTCTAGGAGTGTTCACCGCTGTAAGTTTGGTTATTGTTTCTAAGCCTATTCAGTGGGCAAATAAAGGAAGCTTGTGGGTATGTGTATGTTTGCAGTACATGACATCATGTACATAATTAAGACAAAATACACTGTGTGGTCATATTCATATTTTTTTAGTTTAGTAACTTCATTGAGGGCTGGGGATGCAGCTCAGTGGTAGAGCATTTGCTTGGCGTATGTGAAGCTCTAAATGGGATCCTCTGAAACAACAAAAAACTCCTTCAATCTCACATCTCTATTTCTTTTTTTTCCTTTTCTTTCCTTTATTTCTGTCTGTCTGTCTGTCTGTCTGTCTGTCTCTTTCTTTTTCTTTCTGAGACTGGGTTTCGCAATGCAGTTCAGGCTGGCCTTGAATTCACAGAGATCTTCCCACCTCAGCCTTCCGAGTGCCACCATGCCCAGCACCCATTTCTTTTCTTTTCTGTTCTTTTCTTTTTTTGTGGTACTGGGGATTGAACCCAGAGCCTTGTGCATGCCAGGCAAGGGCTCTACCACTGAGCCATACCCACAGCCCTCTATTTCTTTTCAATTATACCGAAAACTTGACTTCTCAATCACCTTAGTATCATTACTCAGGTGATTGATCTCATGTCTGTCTATGTGTTTATCTATCACGGTCTCAGGAGAATGATACCATTACAACCCACCCAAAACATAATTACTAAAAACAGTATAAAATTTTGGGTGTCCCCCATCCTTAGGGTTATTATACATCCCACCAAGTATGTCCAGTCAAACAAAAATGTTTTCAACACACATTTGAAAGAAGGGTTTCTGGGGCTGGGGATTTAGCTCAGCGGCAAAAGCACCTGCCTGGCAAGCGCAAGGTCGCGAGTTCGGTTCCCAGTACCGGAGAAAAACCAAAAAAAAAAGAAAGAAGGGTTTCTGTTTTTCACTAGCAGGGTTAGCAATTCTGAAACTATTTTTTGTGTAATCTAGGACTGAGCAAGTATCTTAAGTGGTAATAGGAGTTTACGCTGTTGGAGAACAAAGTAATAAATATGGAAAGGAGGAAAACTAACTCTATGGTGTTAGAATGGGTGGGAGGAATAAAGAATAAACTCATGGTGAGGTGTATGTGTGTGGACATACATACATATACACACAGATGTAGAAACATATAGATGCATCTATGTTTATGCACATATACAAGTGAATTCATGCAAAATAGGTATATTTCTATCCTGTTTTTAAGTTTCTATGCATATTCTAGCTGCCTCCACTGAGAAGCCCTAGAAGAGGTGTTATCCCTGTACCAACAAACACACATAACTCCTAGACCTTGGTTTGCAGTTATCATTCTCCATAAGACATCCAAGAAATGTCAGAGAAATGACTGACTATAGGTAGGGCTCAAGTCAGAAAAGTACAAGATGAGCAAGAGACACACATCACTTAGTGTGATGTCAGGAAATACTTCAAGGCATGATGAACACCTATCAAAATAACACTTGAAGTGTCTCCAACTAAGTCTAGGCTATATAAATATCAAAATAGACACTAATAAAGTATAACTCACTGAATAAAAAGCCCATGACTCAGGGGGAATGGGGAAAAAAAGCAGCAGCAAGATATATCACGAACAGGTACAAATTCCCCATGATGAATGTTATCATTATGTACGTCTAAAATGCATCAATAAAAAAAAAACCCAAAAACCCAAACAACAAGCCAATACTCCATACTGAAAAAAATATATGGAAAAGGGAAATGCTTCTTTAGAGTAGAATTCCAAATAATAAATATATTAAGTGACAGAGGTAGAAAAATCACCACTTTGAGCTGGGTGTGGTGGTATACGCCTATAATCCCAGTATTTGGGAGGCTGAGGCAGGAAGTTCACCGAGAGTTTGAGGCCAACATGGGCTATAAAATGAGATCCTGTCTCAAAAAACCAAAAACAAACCAACCAAACCAAAAAAAAGAGACAGAAAAGAAAAGAGAGAAAAATTACTACTTTGTAACTATCAGAGTGATGACTACTTCAGGCAGACTTGCTTGAAGTTATTTACAAAAATAAAACATACAAAGTTATTAAATATGTAAAACAGTTCCTTTTTGAGAGTTACATTTGACATACATGTTCTCAGTTTGCTTTTGAATCTTAAAAGATAACTTTCACACCATTAATTTAACCACTTTGTAGGGAGTGGGGAAAAACTAATTTTGGAAAATGGTTTTTTGATTATATACTGTGATGCTAATAACCAAACAGCCTACTATGATCAATAGTAAACTCTGGTAAGTTTATTTTTTTTGTAAAATGTTAGCAAGCAATTCTAAGATCACTTGACATTTTTATTCTAGGATTGAATAAGTGAGCAAATATATTAAGTTCTGATATGGTCATCTAAGCTTCTTCCTGTCAGTGAAATAAATTTCAAATAAGGAAGAGGAGAAGGCTACTGTGAACCTTTTAGTGTTGGACTAGAATCAGAAATCTCACAGACAGTGGATCTAGGAGCAATGAAACTCCAGTAGGAATGGAAATAGTGAGAAGCCAGATATTAAGTTTCTAAATGCTATTCTCAAATAAAAAGAACAAGAGATCCTTGGAGAAGTGGTCAGTTCCACGCATGTCAGAAAAAGCACAGCATGAACCTGAATATCTTCTAGTGACAAAACGTAAGAAGGTCTTCAGAAAAGAATGAGAGCATGTCAAAGGGCACAGGACTCACACTGAGAGAACCATGGCCACACTGGAACAAGCTGAGAACAAAATAGGTGCAAGTAATGGATTATAAAATAAAATCCAGCTGTGCCTGTAGGCCCAGCTACTCAAGAGACTGAGGCAGGAGCATCACCTGAGGCTGGGAGTTCGAGGCTAGCCTGGGCATCATAGAGAAACTTTTATTACAAAGCACCACCACCACCACAAGCAACAAAAACAAGAGAAGTTTACGGTCAGCCTGGGTAACTTCACAAGACCATGTCCCCAAATGAAAGCTGGGGCTGTAGTCCAGTGCTACAGCACCTGCCTAGCATATCTGAGGTCCTGGGCTCAAACTCCAATATTGGAAAAAAAAAAAAATCACAACAAAAACCCACAAATTTATACTAACATAAGTAAACAAATGGGAGATAAAACTTAACTGTTCTTCATAGTAGAGTTCCCACTAATAAATGAAGAATGATAGAAATGGAAAATTACCATTAGCTAAACACCATAATTACTACTGAAGGTAATAATTACTAAAGGCAAGTACCACTGAGGTATGTTAATAGTACTGTGAAAAAATATGATGAGAAATAGGATATTTATAAAATCTCAAAATACCGACTTGCACAATACTAGACTTAATTTTTAGATGTGATCAGGTGTGTTCAGGGTGGTATGGTGAAAGACTCAACTGATTTTTAAAAGTACTCTTAAAAGTAAAGATTACTTTTTTGCTGAGTTACCTGACAGATACCACCTTCACTAAGTGTTCAAAGTCGCATCAAAGTAATGAGACACACTGACTTCATGTACCTTCTGATAGATAGACTGAAAAGAACACACCTTCACTTCTCTGATATTCACGCTTGAAGTGCATTCCCTCAAATCTAATTATGGGAAAACACCAAGCAACACAGACAGAGAAGCATTCCACAAAACAACTTATCATTATTCTTCAAGTGTCAAGGTCCTACAAGAGAAGAAAAGATAGAGAAGCTGTCACAACCTGGGTGTGCTGGCGTATACTTGTAGTCCTGGCACTCAGGAGGCTGAGGTAGGAGGACTGCCGTGAGTTTGAGGCTAGCCTGGGCTACACAGTGAGTTTAAGGCCTGCCAGAACTTCATAGTGAGACCCTGCCTTAAAAATAAAACAAATAAAGAAAAGATGCTGTCACAGACTGGAGGAGGCTAAGGACTCACGACATCTCAACGGAATGTGAAATCCTAGATTGGATCCTGGACCAGAAAGATTATTTATGGGAAACTGAAGGAATATAAGTAATATCTGTAGATCAGTTAATAGTATCGTATCAATGTTAATTTTTCTGGTTGCAATAACTACATTATGGTTACATAAAATGTTAACACCAAAAGAAGCTGGATGAGGAGTATACTGGAACTAATATATATTTGCAAATTTTAAAAAAGTTTAGGAAGTTAATTTTGTATAATAATAATGTAAAATACTTAAGTCAAACACATGAAAAGGTACAGGATTTGGAAAAACTGGCTATTTTGTTACCGCCCTGCTACCTACTTCTCTCCAGAGGTAACTATTTAAAATTAGAGGGTCATGCGGGGGTGGTTTTGGTATTAATCTTGGTAGGGTTGAGGAAGGGACAGACAGACATACAACTATTTAGATAAATGCTGGCATAATACAGAGTTTTCCCATATAATTTCTTTCATTCAACGGTATATTCAGATAAAGAAAATGATCAGGTAAATACAGTTGTATGATTTCTGGGATCTACAAGGCAATAACAGCATGTGGCCATTAAGTACTGACACACTTTTTTTTCCTGGCTCACATAGGTTGAGGGTAAATTCCAAAACGGACTTCTCAGCAAAGTTCTGACAGAAGAATACCACAGACGCTGCTAATAACCTTTGTGTTCCCTACACTCTCTTTCATGTGCACACCCAGAACCCAGCTTTCACAAGGGCCAGCAACGTCTTCAACTAAAACCACTTCCAGGCCTCAGGATGATGGGGTCACACAGTTCTGACAACATGCTGTAGCAGAATCCATCGAAGTATCTATAGAAAGTTCTGTTTTTCTATGAGAAGCACCACACCTGCCTACCTGCCTTCTTTATGTCTGGGGTGCAGCCAAGAGGATGTAAACTATATATTGCGGATGGTGGTACAGGGGCAGAAGGAACATGGACCCTGATGACGCTGTGAAGGCACCTCACCGGCCCTGAGTTACTGACCTCTGGACTTGTTACTTCTTGTTTGGGAGAGCAAGTGTCACAAGCAACTAAATGACACCAGGAGAAAAATATGCGCTTTTCTAAGACTCAGAACTTGGACCTTCTTCATAGCCTACAAATCCCATGCCTCAATACCCACTGATCCAACTCCCTGTCTTAAAATAATATTTCCTACTTTTACTTCTACCCACTCTGCTTAGAATTAAAAGAAAAAAGGTAACTACTCCCTCTAAATTATAGAATCTCAATAATAACCAAGAAAACAGAAACCAGTGAATCAATAACAGAGAAGCCAGTCTGGAAGACCAAAAGTTGAAAAATTCTAACTCTAATTCTGACATGGACTGCCATTATCATTGAATCCCTCACTCAATAAGGTTTTGATAGGCTTTAGGGCACAAGCTGCCACTCCGCACCATAGGTCCTGCTGGTCTTTTTGCTGCTTCACTCATACTGAACATTAGGTAAAGTTCAGAAATACATTTAGCACCCATTGTAGCTTTTTTTTGGTAAAAAAACAAAACAAAACAAAACAAAAAAACACAAAAAAACTGTATCCAATTACAGTTTGGACTTCACTGCTTTTCCTTAATCCATCACTTACCAGTTCTTGGACAGTACATTTTTTTTTAAGGCAGGGTCTCACTATGTAGCTCAGGCTGGCCTTGAGCTCACTGTACAGCCTGGGCTAGTTTCAAACACATGGTGATCCACCTGCCTCTCAGCCTCCTAAGTTCTAGGCTTACAGGGGTGTGCAACCACGCCAAGCTGAAGAGTACATATTAAAAATTCTAAAGCTTCTCTCTTGTCCCCAGATCTTAATTCTGGATAGCTCCACCCATTTCCTCTGGTCGCTACTCATACAACTCAATGATTGAGATGACTTCACCTCCTTCTTAAGGACTGGACATTCTCACTTTTCCTATTTCTTGGCATTGCATCTGTTTTACTGGTAATGTTTACACTTCACTTAGGAGAAGGTGGGTGATTCCAAAATCTTGGCCTCTGATAATTATGCCTCAAATTTCTCTTCTAAATATCTCTGAGCATGTCTTCCTCACGCGGCTATAAACTGGCTCTTGACTTTCGTTTCTTGTACAATATTCTCCTAGGTACTGTACTATGCCTCATGGTGAAGTAAGCATCACCAGGGAATGTGAAAGTTCACTGCTACTGAGAATTTAAGAAATCACCAGTTTGGGAGTTGGGAAACTTCTGTCAATGGCCTGATAGTAAATAATTCAGGTTTCGGGGACATGTGATTTCTATTCCAACTATTCAACTCTTGTAACATAAAATTGATTAGAGAAAATACCTAAATGGATGTGACTGTATCTCAATAAAACTATTTTTAAAAAGGCAGTGTGGGGAAAAAAGAAGTATTTTTCCACAGCCTAATCTATATTACTATCCTAATTCAGTTCTTGGTAGTTAGCTTTTGCTTATTATTTGAGTGTTGAATACATGTTACTCCTTTAAAAACTGCTTACTTATTACATCTAGCAACTTATTTCATCCTACCATCCTTTCACCAGGAGAAAGAACTGATAGAGAACTATTCATAATCACAGGTTTTCTCTGAAGCTGGATGTTGAAGGCAGTGCCATGCAATTTGCTTTATGGTAACTACCATGCTTTTCCTGAATTTTAGCCAGCTGTCACCAATTTAATAATGTAAAGCACTGGTTTTTCAACTAACTACTAGAATTTTTTTTTTTTCTCTTTTTGAGATAGGGTTTCATTAGGCAGTTCAGGCTGGCCTCGAACTCACTTTGTAGCCCAGGCTGGCCTTTAACTTGAAGTGATTCTCCTGCCTTAGCCTCCTGAGTGCTGGAACATTTTCTTTAAACAGTACCTTATTTGGAAACTCATTAAATGAAAAAGCAAAGCCAAACAACTCTATGGAAGTGAGTGGGTAGGAAGAAGCTCAGATAACAGGAAGCTCAGAGCCATCTTCCTTGCACCCGCTCCCTTGCAATATTCCCTCTTGAGTTACATAAGGCCTCAGCCTTCTAACTTCTTTTGATCAATCTATGAAAAATACCTGGGGCCAGCTCCTTTCCTTCCCCAATCCACTCACAATTCTAGTACCAGCAAACTCCCAAGATACAATGCACACTAAGGATGAAGTTCATCATTATTAACAATGGTTGAAAATGTACCAATGTAATAATGTGCTAATGTAATAATGTACAGATGCAGTAATGGGTGAAGCTGTAAATAGTCTTCTTGACAAGTTAGAATATTTTTTGGCTTATCCACTGCCCGATCTGATTAGAGTATCATTGTTTTTACTCTGAAATAGGGTTAATGAAGAACTCCAAGTCATGCTCTGCCATTTTCTTATCGTTTTACTTTTTAAAATGTGTTTGTGCAGTAATCATTTAAATGTCCTATTATGTAGTTTGGTTAAGAGGAGAAAACAGAATCTGCAAAATCACTTAACTCGGCACGTATAAACTCTAATATGCTGTATGAAGTGTGCAGAGCAAATGGACTGGAATGTGGAGTGCAGCTGCCCCTGCCACTGCTGCCACACACGGCACTTTCCTGTCTCTTTGGGTTAGGATGTTCACTGTATCTGACATATGACCACTAACAAACAGAGAGGGAAATCCCAGATATCTTTACGTCTGATAATAGTAGTAGTTCTGATCTATATATGGAGGCATCAATGTGAAACACCACCTAATTTAAAGCAAAAGGACAAAAACATTCTCCGGTTAATGGGAAGAACAAAATTTACTTTTCATTAGGTTTTATCCCCTGACCAAGACCCTAAGCTAACACCACGACACAGAGCATGGCCAACAATCTGTAGCCAAGTCAGACCCTGTCACTGTATTATGGGATTCAGGAGAGCTAAGGTAAACAGCAATCATCCTAAAGGTTACCTGCAAGTCATTTTGTGGGTTCCAGTCAGAATCAAATATGATGCAGGTATCAGCAGCTGTGAGATTGATCCCCAGGCCTCCCGCTCTGGTGCACAGAAGAAAGACAAAGCGGTCTGAGTCTGGCTTACAGAATCGGTCGATGGCTGCCTGGCGCAGGTTTCCCCGTACTCGCCCATCAATTCGCTCATAGGTGTATCTGAGGGGACCCAAACGAACGAAAGCCCAGGTGTTAATTATGGCTTCAGTGGAGAACAGCAAACAATGCAGGAAGCTCTTGCCCAAAGGAATGACAGCAGTCTAGAAGGATTCCCACCCCTACACATGAGCCACACAGCAGACTCTTAAAACTACATTGTAAAATGCCTCCCTCCCTTTCTCCCTCCCTCCCCGCAAACAAACAACCAAAACAAAAAAACCAGCCACAAACTAAGGAGGACTAGAAGAATTATAAACACAAAATATTGATCCTCAATACTGTCCAAGCAACTTATTCTCAAGAATTTCCAGTTTATATTTGCAGTGAATCTAATCATAAGACCAGAAAAAGCAAATACAAGCCTCAACTACTACTGTGAGCAGAACTCGTAACAAGAACTCAGTTCACGTCAGTCTCCAGCTGTTCAGGGTAACTAAGAGTGATAAGAAGACTACACTGCCAGGTAGTGTTTTTATGTAAGGGCTGGTCATTTCTAGCCTACCAATTCCTGAAAACTTTATATACACCCAGCAAAACCTCTGAGTGTATACCTAAAACCAGTCTCTTGGGAAGTATATGGCTAAGCCTGTAGGAATAGTGTCTATGGTATGTTATAAGTCGGGAGACTGGAGAACATTTAGAAGAAAACAGTGTTGAGAGAGTAAAGCTGAACATCATGAAGAAGGACACATCTGTGTGAATAGTTCAGAACTGAGGTGGGTAGCACGGCAGGGGTAAGAGAAAGAGGAAAGAGACTAGGAAATCAAATGGTGAGGGACATATATCACTACTGTCCATCAAGAGAAAACACAGAAGCGACCTTTACGATAGAGATCATGGGATTTACCCATGATCTCTATCCAAGATTATATGTACTCTTGGTTATATCCACATTATAACAGCAATCCTGTCCTTCCCTAGCTCACTGTTTTTATCTTTCCTTGTATAATCCACTGGTAACCAACGAATGAACAAGGGGATGTTACTCTGGGCTCAATTCTGATAAACAAGGAAAAACTGAGCAACTTACACTTATAAGGCATATAACACAAAAGAGTAAGTTTCTGCCTTCCTTCTAAAAAGCCACAATATAACCATACTTGGAAGTATGACTACGGTTTGTTTGTTTGTTTGTTTCTTCTTTTTAAATTAGGATACGTTCAAGAACAATATTCTATGGGAACTATAGTAGAAAATGAAATAGGTGGAAGTGATAGGACGATCACAAAGGCTAAAAAGATTTTCTGTTATAAGATGAAGGCTAAGGGTTAAATACATGTATTATATAGATTCAATTTATAATAGCCACAATAGTAATAGCAGACTAAATTCTAAGTGTCCATTTTGCCATTGATATACACTATCACATTTAATTCTTACTATTATTCTATAAATTTTTATTGTTATCTCCTTCTTACATTTGAGAGAACTAAAAACTAAAACTAAAAGCCATTAGTAAAATATCTCACTCAGTTACCTAACAGCTAAGTTGAACCCAGATCCACTTGACTGATGGCTTTCATACAGTACCCTACATTTCAGTGCAATAGGACAGAAATGTTTTCTTAAAAACTTAGAAAATTAAAGAGACGCTAGTAAAATTTGGAAACTTGTAACCCTAACAGGAAGTAGAAGCTGTACCAAGATACCAAAATGATTTTGGTAAATCAGTGCTCTGACCCCCTGTAATCATTTACCTAAAGTCTGGCTATGTATGTGATACAGCAGAAGCAGCACAAAATTTGGAGAAGACAAAGTTGATAGTTAATATATCAGTTGCTGCCTCCAGACCCACACATACGAACGATCAATCCTCTAGGAACAAAGGACTTGATGCTCCTGGACATCAGAGAGGAGAATGAGACCTGTGGATCACAGTGAAGCTGGGAATTACCATGGCCTTTGGGGAAGGAGAAATCAAGAAATAGTAACAATGTCGCTTGAGCATCACCTAGGGGAAAAAATTCCCATAAAATTAGCTAAGTGTTTTTGCCAGCTATGATGTAACAATAGTTTTAAGAAATGAAACTTGTGCAGGATGTTTAGAAGAATAACACTCATTTCTATCACTTGTTTAGTTTTGAGGGCATGCTCTCAAAGAACACAAAACTAAAAATGGAATTAGATGAGCTCTCAAACCATCCCCCATTCCCCCTCACTTCTGAGCCAATGAGGGCTGTGCCCTCATTACCGTATGAGTCTGGCATGAAATCAAATGGGAACAAAACCAAACTGACAGCTGGAGAGGCAAAGAGGCTCAAGAACAAAGAAAACCTTGAGGGATACTAAGTCTGAATGAAGAAATCAGACGTCATAAAATTTTCCACACCAAACTCCAGCATGACAATTAACCTTCTGTGACAACTGTATTTGAATGAGATCCCTAAGAATTACTGCTGCTCATCAAACTGTAATTCAGAGTTACTGTCAAATCTCAACAAGAAGCAGGTGGCACTCCGGGAAAACCTCCATGGACTGGCCAGGAGGCAGGATGGAGGGGGGTGGGGTGCCACATTTTTGGCACAAGAAATATTGACCTCAGAAGGCCTGAAGGGAAATGAACAATTTTCTTGTCTCCCAGTAATAACCAGCTGGAAAACAGAGAGAGAGAGAGAGAGAGAGAGAGAGAGAGAGAAAAATTACATTCACAACTGCCACAAATATGTAACCAGCTTAGGACTGAATTCGGTAAGAAATATACAGATTCAGTAATATGACACTTGGAGCTATGGTGTCCTCTTAACCACTATGTCTGTAATACTGAAAGGGGCCCTAGCAGAAGGTAGGTACTTCATATATATTGACTCAATTGTGTATACAAAAGATTGGAGTAGATATAATGGTAGCATGTTCCTTAAATTTGCAAGGATGGCAATCCTCCCCTGTTTAATGAGTAAGAGCTAATAGAAATCTCATCATATGGATAGCCATCTATATGGATAGGTAAATGTGTATAAACATACTTTTCTGGAGTAAAGGAGCTGCAGAGGTCAGAGACAGGTTTAATGAATAATTCTAAAGTTCATCTGGAATAACAGGTGATTAAAAGTGTAGAGGTATTGATCAAAAGAATGGAAAGGCTAGACACATGCACAGCATATATAGTATCTCAGTGTATTTCATGAATAGTATTTTATGTCAGTGGGGGGAAGGATTATTTCAGTAAACAGAAGATTGGGAAAGCAGACATATTTGGAAAGAAAAGAAACTTCTATTAATGTCATTTACCAAAATAACAGAAGGAATGAAGACTAAAAGGAGAAAACATAAATCAAAGAAAGCCAGGTAAGGATTGTGAATTAAAATGTCTATTAAATTTGTGGATCTTCTCAAACCTCTAGTAAAATAAGAGGCAATATGCACCACCCTCACAATACACCCACAAAGGAGAACAGAAGGGGTAACATTCTGGAAGCTAGAAAGCATGCCAAGTGGTATTTAGTTGAAGAAGGGAAGAAACAGTACAACCATGCTGCAGAATATCTCAAGGTATCTGACACTGGTGCCACTGGGGTGGCTAAAAGTGGGACTGTGAAGAGTCTAAACACAGGGAAAGTGGTGGGATATTTGTTGAAGTATTAATTACCCTTTAGATCACCCATTACAGCAGTTAAGAAGGTAAAATAAAGGACCTTAATCTTCTTTACCCTGGGAGTTACAAACCACAGATCAAAGGGAGAAAAGAGGTGAGAAAAATATTGAGAAATGGCTCCCCCACCCCCACCAATGCAAAGCACAGTCAAGTCTCTGCCCTCTAGGCAGGACAGAGGAGAGAAATAAGAGCTAAAAATAATGACACAAGAGGGTTCCCGATGAGACGGTTCAGCCAGGTGAACAGTGCTCACCTATGGAGAGTGAAGCTCACTGAACAAGCCTAGGTCACATACTCTGAACTTTGATTCAATAGTGTCTCGCTATTTCATGGCTCAAGACACCAGACCTCCTGAGAGAGCCCCTGATCTGATACATGAGGCTCTGCTTCTGCTATGGAGAGATGAAGTCCTAACATATCAACCCTCCAGCAAATAAATAAAAAATTTGCACAAAATATATACAAAAGCAATAAATGAGTATAAAAAAACTCAGCGAGGGCACTGGAAGTTAATAAGAGCAGGCAGATTTTGGAAAGGGACAGAACTTGTGGTTTGGGCTAGAGAGAAGGTTGCAGTTATGAAGGCAGAGGTGTAGGGCAGTTACTACTCATGAAAGAGAACCAGGGGAAGAAGCCTGAGCAAGTACGAATGCCAGAGAGAGATCCCCAGAAAGAGGGGTAGGGAGAGCACTCTACACTGTGGATATAAACTCCACCCTGGTAGATCTCCGACTCATACTTACTTGGGGCAAGGAAAGATGTAAGTAATGAATGGGGAAAAAGAAGTTATTAAAGAATCAAATGGAAATCTTCAAGCTAAAAAACGTCTGAATTGGGACAGGAGTTGCTACCTAACCAGGGACATCAATAAAGTTAGATAAAGTTTCTCCCAGTTAACTCTCTCCAAAAACAACCATCAACATCTTTAGCGCAATACCAAAAAAATCCTACATCTCCACAACATGGCATTCAACATGTCTAGGGGAAAAAATGTGACATTATGTAACATATGTAGGGCAGGAAAATGCGACCCATTCTCAACAGAAAAGATAATCAACAGATGTCAAACTTATAATTCTACGGTCCAGACAAGAACTTTAAAGCAACTATTATAATTATACTCAATGAAATAAAAGGATGCAAGTAATGAATGAAAAAAAACTAATTAAAGAAACAAATGGAAATCTGCAAGCTAAAAACATACAATCTCTAAGATAAAGCACAGGTTGGCATAATCAGCATCAGGGAGAGGATACAGAACTCAAAAAATTTGAGGACAGATCAACTGCAACAAATGACAGATAAAAAAAGCATTTAAAAAACCCAGAATCTATGGACTTGTGGAACAATATCTAAAGGTCAAATGCCTACACAGGTGATTGGAGTCCCACAGAAAAACAAGATAATGAGGCAAAAAGAAATCAAACGATAGTGACCAAAAGCACTCTAAATGTGAAAAAAGAGATGTATTTGACAAAATTAAGAAACTTAGTGAGGCTGGAATTCAGAGTTCAGGATGAACTCCAGATATCACAGTCAAACTGGTAAAAACTAAAAATGACAAGAAAAACCTGAAGCAGAGTCAACCAACACATTACACACAGGAGAATGATGAGGTGAGTGACTACAGAGCTTTTTTGTAAGAAACCACAGGGGCCAAAACGCAGTGGAAAACACTTGTAAGTGGTGGGGGGAAAATGTAGACTTAGAATTCTAATATAAAAGAAAGAGATGTAGAGAAACAAAAAGAAAAATGAAAAATTAAGACGAGTTCAACAGACACAGATAAAAAAATTCTGATTAACCTGAAGACACTGAAATAACTGGTGCTATAAAAAAAGAAAAAAAAAAAAAGAAAATGTTTTGAGGAATTTTAAAATGTAACTATGGAAAGAAAACCTAAGGGTTTAAACTGGAAGATAAAGTAAACAAATTCCACCAAAAGGTAAGGAGAGAAATAACGAGACAGAAAAGAGAGAAAAGGGAAAATTAGGTGGTCAGTCCAGAAGATCTGACATATCACTAACAGGAGTTCCACAAAGAAAACAATAGCAACAAGAAACAATGAAAAATAAATTTGAGGAAATTCTCCAGAATTGAATAAAAGGACCTGGATTTCAAGTGGGAAAGATCTGTTTAATATCCAGTACAGTGAAGCAGGTCATTGTAAAATTTCACAGGACTAGGGACAAAGAAAATATATCAAAGATTCTAAAAAGAAAAACCAGAACACATACATAGCACAGGAATTTGAAGGCCTTTGAACTTGTCTACAACAATTCTGACAGTAGAAGGCAGTAAACACCTTCAAAATTTTGTAGAGAAAGAATTTGTAACCTAGAATCTCTATAGAATCTGTATTCCAACCAAACTACTAACCAAGAATGATGACAGCCTAAAAACATTTTCAGACAATGTCTCAAAATTCATCTCTCATTTACCCTTGCTCAGACTCTCCTAGAAGAGGTGGTCCAACATGGATCTACTGAAGGAGATCTGAATCAAAAGGAAAAGAAAGGAATTTGTCAGCAGGATGCAAGAAGGCAGGTCAATGACCTCCACGTGCTAGGAAGGAAGAACAGGCCAGCGCAGACAGGTCCAGAGGTTCCAGGAGATGTGGCCCTGAGGCTGATGTGCTGGGACACAGCAAGAGGAGATTTACACAAGCAGGACACAGTTTGCACCTGAATTATTGTAAGTATATAGAAAAACAAACAAATAATAGGATAGTTTTTACCTTCAGAGAAAACAAAAAGTAAGCAGCATGTAACATAGTTAAGATGTAATTTAATACAAATCATAGCAAACCCAGAATATTAACCTAACTCAAAACATAACACAGTGTACTGGGAAGATGAGGACAGGAAGTTACATACACAATGATTATGAGGGGCAGTGAAGGGAGACTAAAAACTGATCTTCCAGAGTCAGAGAACAAAATTCCTAAAACTAAAAAATATCAAGAAATTCCACATAATAACATTATTTAGACAGACCTATAAATAGCAAGGAAAGACCATAAAGAGTTCAAAGTATTTCTGGCATTTGGAAACTGGAGGAAGGGGATGATATATTAGAAAATAGACTTTTTCAAAAGTCTAACAGAACTTTTAAAATTATATGCATGTATAACTCTAATGAAAATAAAGTTTATTAAAAAGAGAAAAGTAATAGCTGGATATGGTAATGCATGGCTGTAATCCCAGCACAATGGGAGGCTGAGGCAAGAGGATGGGAAATTCCAGGCCAGCCTGGGTAACTGAACAACTTAGTGAGACCCTGTCTCAAAATAGAAAGTAAAAAGGGCTGGGCATGTGGCTCAGTGCAAAGGTCCTGAAAGGGCGGGAGGGATGGAAGGAGGGAGAGAGAGACATTGTCGTAATATGAAAGAACCCTGTTGGGTGTAGCTGGAGTGAGAAAACCATGAAAGAGAAAAAAGAACAAAATACTTTTATGATCTCATGGTTGAGAGGTGAAGGAAACTTTTAAAGCATATTAATTTCAGTACTTAGGCTTAGAATTAAGCAGAAAAAATTTAAACAGAGACTTTAGGACTAATGTGTGACTACTGTGAAATTTAGAATTTCTAAAAATAAAACAAAAACCCATACCCAAAACAAAATTAAAAAGGCAAAAGCAACTCTGGGAAAAGTGTTTGCAACATAATCTTAAGTAAATAATTCTCATAAATTAATAAATAAAAGCCAAAAAACAACAGGAAATATAGGAAGAACATGAAAAAGCAATCAATATGTACAAAAATAAATATGAATAGTTAATAAATATGAAAAAAAGCCATCCTCATTAGTAGTCAAAAATACAAATTTAAAGAAGAGACCATAACTTTGGTTTACTGAATTAGCAGATTAAGGGACAGAAAGAATATTGATCAGAGTATGGAAAAAAGCATTCTCATATAGAGTTGAAAAGATTTAAGTAAAACACTCTTACTAGAGGACATTTTGGAAATATGTATCAAATTTATGTGAAAACATACATCAAAAGGAAATAACTGGGAACATTCACAATGACCATGAAGGGATATTCATTTAAACTCCCTTAAAATGCTGAAAAATGGAAAAACCAAACCAAAACAAAACAAAACCTGTAGGAGTATCATGTAGACCACCAAGATTTTGTTGTAGAAAAAGAACAAAAATCCATAGCATATTAAATAAAAAATGAATTACACAGTGGACTACAGACTATAGCAACTGAAACAAACAATAAACTAAGCATACATATGTACGAATAAAAGAAGATTAAAAGGATAAGCACCAAGCACGAACAGGAATTTCTACAGGTGGTAGTGGTAAATGTTTCCACATTTTTAAAAGAAATTGTAATGTTTACTTTGAACACAAAATTGTAATAAACAACACAGCCAAAAATAGCAAAAAAGGGACCTAAGAAAGTCCTCTCTACTTACCAAACGTCTGATATTTATTTTGGGTAGAGTTACTCATTTTGGAGGGCTTGTTTTAAAAAAATTCCTGCAAATTATTAGTTCTTTAAATTTTAAAGGCTACAATATTAATAAGAAGTGATTTTTTAATGAGTTTCTGCTCTATAGTGAATTTATAAACTATAAAACTGCTCTGCCAGTTTTGATTTACTCATAGTAGCTTCCTCCAAGAAAAATCACAGGTCTCAATCATTCTCTACATGCATATCTCTACCATACAGCTCTGAAAAATCCTTCTCTTGTCTAATCAGACTTGGAAGCATTATTTATGTAACATTAAGTATAGGCATGCACACAGTTAAATTCTTCATGTCCTTTACAGAAAAAGAACATGTTAATTTATAAGAGGGAATGGACTCTTAAAGGATAAGAAAATCTGTTAACATGCCTGCGATTTGCTGTAATTTTATTATTTGAAAACAAAGATTTTCCTTAAACTTAGCAATGCCTAGCAATTAGTTTTTATGATCTTGAAAAATCTTTTTTGTTATCTTCAGATTGTTGATGTACTGTAATAACTTAAAATCTAAGGTATGGTGTATAGCAAATGTAGTTCCCATGGAGTCCAAATAACCCACATCCATACACTTTTCATCTGCATGAGTAACACAGTTCAGCTTCAGGGACTTATATGAATATGAACAAGAAACTAAATTAGGATGTCATATACAGTGTATCATAAAACCTTACAGAGTTTGATGAGAAAGGACAGAAAATTTTTTCTCCGAGTTGTTAGCGTATGTGCTTTCAGAAATTTGAATTAGTGATGCCTTCTAGCATGTGTTTCTTTTTCATTGTTAAGCAACAAAAATGTAACTACATTATTTTCTTAACCTTTTCCATTGCTATATTTATTTTGTTCCTTACAACTGAAGTGAATTTAAATAAACATTTGGACTTTAGCAAAACAAGGACTCCACTTTATTGGCTATGAAATTTACTTCAGATAGTTAAAACTTCAGTATACTTGGTCATAAAATCAATTCTGAATTTTAATTGATCTTGAAGAGATTCCCTTCCTCCATATTTGAATGTCTTGTTGCTGCTAAAGCATAACATGAATGGATGAAAAAGATACCACAGTAAAGGAACTGACAGTGCTGGGTGCTGGGTGCAGAGATCTGACGTAAGTCTCACCTTCTCTGGATGAGATAATCTTCGAGGATATCAAGGCAGCGCACCATCTGGGAGAAGATGAGCACTTTGTGGCCACCTGCAATCAGCTTAGGAAGCAGTTTATCAATCAGCACCAGCTTCCCGGCTGCCTGGATCATGGCCTGCAGCTGAAAGTCAGGAGCATCAGGACTGTGAGTTTTTCGGAAATCTTCCAGAATTTTTTCCTCTGCTCCTGGAAAGGAATGGAACAAAACTCTTCATTTAACAAAATACAAAGATAAAAGCTCTGTTTTACAAATATGAATTCTTAGGTCCAGTACCTGCAGTTCAGGGAAGAGATAATGGGTATGCATCCCTAGCCTACCACTTGGCAGAGAGCTCATCATGGCAGGATTTTCTACTTCACCTCATTGCGAATGAAGGTACTTTGCTAAGCATTAAAATGACGAATCCTAAGCTGATTCATCCAGGTAAAGAAATCTCAGCAAACTGACGATAAAGACCTTCCTACTTTCTGCAATCACAAAACTAGCTGTAAGAGAAGCCAAGTCACATTTTAATTTAAACATTTCTCTGGAAGTTTCACTGAAAGAAACTCTCCTAACATCATCTCTACTATGTGTAACCATTAATTTAACTGTAGCGTATAATCTCATTGCAGCATTTTCATTTATTCAATGAAGTAATAAATTTCTCTGGCCACAGATGCAAAGTGTGGGCCAGACTGTGAGTAAATAAAGAGTAGCAAAATGCGGAGTATTATCCACCTTTTGCCAGGCAGAGGCAGAGAATTTGAAATAAGTTTCAAACTTGGCTCTGTGTACAGTATTTATTAGGTAGATTATATATGCAAATCCATCAACTTCTCTAAACCTCAGTCTTATACTGTGTAAAAAAGGTGAGGAAATATATGTTCTAGCTTTTAACAAAAACTTACTATATGACGTCTTCGATTATCACTGCTTTTGACAGAGGTCCACACCAGCCCTGAGTTACTCCTTACTGCCCCGACTCACCATTGATCAAGTAGGGATGGTTACAGCACTTTCTCAGCTCCATCATGGTGTTGATAAGATTGGGCATGTTGTGCTGATTTGCCCCCTTAGTCAGGAAGGAAAAATTTTTCTCCAGGATAGCTCGGTAGTACTTTTTCTGGATATTGGTCAATTCTACTTCAATGATGGTCTCTTGTTTAGGAGCAAGGTTCTTTTCCACATCATCTTTCAGGCGTCGAAGCATCATTGGTTTTAGGATAGATTGCAATTTCTTCACCTGTTCAGGGAAACCGTATCTATTTACCTGCCCCAATCCTGACAGAATGATTACGGGGAGTATTCCAATCTTCACTATAGTCTCCTGAATAGCTACTTATTTGGATGACAGTGGATTAAAAGAAAGCATGACTGATCCCTGAAAATGGAGAGTTTACAACAGTACAAGATAGGAGAAAGGGCTCTAGCTTGAACTCACAAATTACCAAGAACCTATGTGGTAATCTCATAAGATAAAAAAGGAGAAAGAAAGAAGACATTATTCATTCTCTAGGATGGAGAAAACAAACCTCTTTGATTCTTTCTCTAACACATATGCATGCAAAGAATTAACTGAAGAACATTTTAAGCCTTGTTAGGAGGTACAAATGATATATCACAAAGGGGAGACTTAGATTGTGAAAGAACAGAGGAAGAAGTAGAGGCAATCTGAAAGTAGAGCCCAATCTCAGCAACAGCATATGTGTCTGAGAGTTGCAGTGTGTAAAGAAAACATGTTGTACAGTGACATCTTCCATGCCATAATGGCAGCTGTCACATCAGAGACACTTCAAGCTTGGTAATGTTTCCGTACTGTGATCTGTTTATTCTCCTAAGAGCCCAGGCCTGCACAGACACCTCCGCTCACTTCACTGCACCAGCACGGTGTCTTGTTCCCTCACGCAGGAAGACAATGAAAGGGCAAAGAATTCAAGGTTAATACACCGAAGTTAACCTTGGGCTAAAACTAGTTAAGATTAATCCTGATTTGAAAATAAAGGAAAAACAAAAGTACAAGTTTCGAGTCAGAAAAGGCTGTTCCAAAAATGTAAAAGGGATAGAGAGAATGCACTGCAACAGTGCTTCCTGAAGCAATGTAACACGACACAGAGTGATTTGTGATTTAGGAGAGGTGCTTACTGGAGTAGGCTTTGGACAATGACAAATATGCTCTACTCTGGAAACAGATGGTTTCTAGCACTTGTATTTACTGTGTTTTAAAATATAGAAGTTTCATAGAAGTAGAGAGTAGAATGGTGGTTAGCAGAGACAGATGGGGTATGGGTTTTGGGGAAACACTGATCAAAGAATACAAAATTTCAGTTACAAGGAATAAGTTCAAGAGATCTACTATGCAATATGGTGACTACAGTTATGTGCTGTGTTCCTGAAGATCACGTGAGAGTGAATTTGAGTGTTCCCACCACAAAAGTAAGTAGGCAAAGTAATGCTATGTTAAGTAGCTCTATTTAGCCATTCTACTGTGTATACATATTTCAAAACATCATGGTATACCCAATAAATATATGTAAGTTTTGTCAGTTACAATATATATTTTGAGAAAATTTTTAAAAAGCAAACAAGACATTTGATGCCACTTTTATGATTTTCTTCTAACTAACCCAAATTTTCTAACTAACTTATGAGACCTTGATTTTACTAATCAAGGGTACTTAGGAATTTAATCCCCCAGTGAGTAAGGAATTACTATGTAAGAGCCCAAAGACGAAAACACAGCTAGCTAATTGTTAAAGATAGGGATAAATGTCAATCTGCCACATGCTGGGTTCAACTTTTGCCCTTCACTTGGTTCGTACCTTGAATCATTTAGAGTATACTATATGCCAGACACTGTGCTGGTCAATACAACAAACACAACTTTGGAGAAGATGTGGGCCTTGTCCTCAAGGAGATCATTGTCTAGGAAGAAGAAAAGATGCATACCAAAAATTAAGTGCAAGGGGAGAAAAGGATGCATTTTCAATGGTCCAAAAATGAAGAGAGGGTTGGGGCTGGCTTTTGAAGGCTCAAGAGATACTGCAAACACAGAGGACGGGAATGACGTTTGGTTATTCACTGTTCTCAAAGTCTGACTTGTACCACAAGTAGAAAGAAACAGACTGGAACCAAAGAGTGTACCCCTGACACCTGTTAGTAACATTCCCAAACCTACCCAGTCCCCAAATTCTCTCTATCCAACCCATTTCTGCACTACTGCTAGATTAATTTAGCAGAACTAATTATATTACTCCAGCAATAAAAGCCTTGCATAGCTTCTCTATTAATGCCTACTGATTCTTAAACCTATCTTTCTACAATACAGTTGTAAACCCCACTGGCCTTACATACTTCCCTGTTCTTTTACCATATTTTTTAACTCAACCAGATGACTCCTCACTACTGAGTACATTCTATAGCTCAAATTATACTGGGCTTATTTCCTGTGCAAAGTAGTCACCACCTCTTCTCTCTTCACCAGTTGAAAGCTTACTTGTCCAACAAAATGCATTTTTAAATTATATTCTCTCCCTGATGTCTTCCCTGATTTTCAAACAGATGTGACTTTTCCCTCTTTTAAAGCCCCCAACTCTGGTATTTGTTCCTCATATGGCATTTAAACTTTTCTGGCTTATTTCCATAATCCCTAGTAGAGATTTCTACTCATACTACATTGATATTTATTAATATTGGTAGTCCTGAATTGGCTTTAAGTCCAACAAATTAGACCTACAACTGGACCTTAAAAACAGGAAATTCAGTTCATGTGGACAAAATGGAACTAATTAACAATTTAGTTATTTGACCGCCTTGTTTGCTTTCCTGCCCATATATTGTGTTGTAATCAAGAAGAAGGGCCTGGGAACATGCAGCAGATTATATAGGATGAAGAATGAAGGAAGCAGAAGAAAGGACCATGTTCTTGAGGCCAGACTTATAAGCAAAATCACTAATGTACAGGTGAGTTCAGTGAAGCAGGAGATCTAATATGCTAACTCTAAGATATTCTGGGTGCTGACTAACTAGGAACAATCAAGTGGCCTTCTCCAACATAAACAAATAAATAAAATGAAGAAGGCAATGCTCATTTTAGCAGAGATGTGAGAACTTGCTAAATCTTTCCGTTGCTCTTTCCTGGATATGGAAGTGACCCTCACATAATCTTCAATCCTTCAGGCTCCTAATTACCTGTTCCTCTGTTTTCAGATCTCCAAACTCCTCCAAGAATGCAGTCTCTGAAGGAAACTGTGTTGGCTCCAGAAAATTTAGCAAACTGAACAGCTCTTCCACAGAGTTTTGTAAGGGTGTTCCGGTGAGTAGCACTTTATGTTCCTGCGTAAATTAAGCGCAAATGATGAAAATGTTTGAGCCACCAAAACAGTACATTTCAGTGGGGAAAACTAAGCACAGGCCTTCTGTGTTCAATTTGAACAATTTTATTCTGCTCTGATGAAAAGGCAGGGTCCTAACACTCACAGAGGTATAGTCATTAGACAGATTAACTTTCACACCACTGATTCTAATACTAATGGAATTTTACCATCCACTCATTCACTCAAAATGATTGTGTGGCTACCGACCACATACTGGACACTGTTCCAAGTCAATACCCAGAAACATCTAAACATTAAGTTTTCAGGTCACAAATTCCACGGTATGTGAGAGTTCCCTGAGTTCTTTTGAGAACAGGCCAAAAGGGCTACATATAAGTAAGTAACATGCGGAATGGCTCAGGAACACTTCCCTAAATAGAAGTTATCTATGATTATTAACGTAAAAACCTAGCTCTCACCAGGGCCATAAGCTTTAACCCCTCTAGAAGTTTGCAATTCCTATTCTTCAATCTGTGTGCCTCATCAATTATCACACAGCTCCAGTGAATCTTCTTCAACTCTGGGCAATCTGCCAGGATCATCTCAAATGTTGTGATGACGACATGGAACTTGAAAACTCCTGAAAGGGGATTTCCCTGGGGATGACACAATCAAAGGCACAGATTTATATTATGATTAATAGATTACTTGGCAGATCACAGAAGGTAGGACTATTAATTTGAGAAAGCAGGAATACAGCAATGACCAGCTACAGTACTTAGAAAAGACAGACTACATAGCATCCATGAAACAGGAAAGAAAGAGCAAGTGGCTTGGTGGTGCAGGCCTATAGTAGCAGCACTCTTGAGAGGAGTGAAGGAAGAAGCAGGAAGGATGCACATTCGAGCCCGGGGGAGAGGGGCGATTTAGTGAATTAGCAAGACCTTGCACCAGCAAAGAAGGGGTGTGGTGGGGACATAGGTCAATGAGAAAGTTTTATATTCAAACCCCACTACTGCACACATGGGTGTGCGTGCACGCACAGGTAAGATGGATACCAAAGGCACAGCACAGGAACTTTTTATTTCCATTTCTTTTTTTTCTAGTTTATGTTTGTGATACATAATGAATATATTCCTTGTGGAGTATGGGTGCATATACATATCACATCTTAATCCTCCCATCCCCAGAGCTCCTTTCATTTATTAATTGCCATAATAAGCAAAGTAGATGGGGTTGATACAGGTTTCATCCCTGGCGAGGAGTTGGCCCAAATTATCCATGGATTGAATGCCCAAGGAACTCTCTGCTGCTTTTCCAATTTAATTAACTTCATCTTTTTGTTACAAAAACAATTTTCAAATAATTTAATCTTATAACTCAGATTTTAGCATACAAAGTAATGATCCCAATTCACCCAAGGCAAATGCTCCTGGAGAGAACATACCTTTGTTTCCTAACCAGTGCCAGTGCTGCCATCACATTTTAAGAGCAGAGTTACATCATGCCAGAGCATGATGTCTTCCAAATGTCTCTGCTATCTATGAAACCCCTGGAGAGAGCACACAGCTTTCCTCTGAGTGGGATAATTTAATTCTTACTGGTCTAGGACAAGCACATAACCATATTCAGCAAAGTGATGACATGTATCGAAAACTTAAGTTCTCTTCTGCTTTTAACAATATGAAACCTGGTTTTTCTTTATTTTCTCCTGTTTCCCTTCTTTTCAAAATCCCTGGACAGGAACGTACCCCTGTACAGTAATTCTTCTCACTTCCTTCACTGATCAGACAACAATTCATATAAAATCTTTTGTATATAAAAGTAACTTTATAAGCTTAACCAATAAACTAAGCTTTCAGTATCCTAAAAAAAGATTTCTGGTATATTTCAGAAAGATGAGAAAGCATACCCTTAAATTCTGTGCTTTATCATGAATTAAGATAAACCAAGAGGGAAGAGCAAAACTCAGCCTCAACAAACATGACTCCACAAGATCAGTCTACAGTAACCTAGGGCTCTGAAACCCCTGAAGATAAGTGGAACAAAGGCTACTCTGAGCTCAGGCAATCGCTGAGTCAGTCTGACAGATGTGAGGCTCACCTGTGCATCCCTGTACACCATCTCATACTGCTGGATCATTTGCCTGCTGATCTGGCTGCCGTGGTACACAATGGCATTCATCTCTGTCCATGTCCGGAACTCCCTCTCCCAGTTGGTGATAGTAGAGAGAGGTGCAATGATGAGAAAAGGGCCATGGATCCCCCTGAGGAATATTTCTGAAAGGAATGTGATGGACTGAATGGTTTTCCCTAAGCCCATCTCATCAGCCAAAATACAGTTTTTCCTGCAGAGGGTAAAAAAATATAGGTAATTCATAATCAATATAGTAAAGTTATAAAGATTAGTTATGAATAACAAGTGCATCAGAAGTATACTGTGATCTTAAGGTTATCAGTGAAGGGTTTATCATCATTTTACAGAAATGAAACTGAGGCTTGTTTTTGTTATTCATATCCTGCCTACTTCCAAAGAGAAACTGCCAAAATGGAACTTAGGAGAACATATACGAAATAGGTCTATTAAGATAAAAACTGAAAATACTGGAAAGTAAAATAATATTAAGACAAACAGAAAATAACTGCCTCAGAAATAAGCCAGTTTTGATAACAGAAACTTCTTAGAAGTCAAGGTAGACACTTCTGGGAAGATGGCAGTGTGGTGAACAGCAGAGAAACAGCCCTTCCAAGATCTGGTGTTCAGATGCTGGAATACAGCAACAAGAGGAAGAGAAAGAGGAAAGCGGGTTCCCAGGACACACCCAGGAAGGGTCTGAAGTGGGAATTCGGGGAAAGTGATGAGAAAGACCTCAGTGCAGAAGAAGGAGGCAAGAGGCACTTTCTCCCTGTGTCCTGTCTCGCTGTGTGGGAGGGGCAGCTCAAACTTCCAGATGCATAGTGACTGCTCCTGATCCCAGAGAAATGCACCCATGGAACAGAGCAGTGGGTGCAGTGGACTGCAGTGGCGGGTGACTTCCCCAAGCAGAGGGTCACTGGCCGGTTGCCATCTTGGAGAAGGACCAACTGAGCTCAGAACTGAGACCAGCTGTTGGCTGGATCCATCTAGCAGGTCCCAGTGTCAGGGTGAGGTAGAACTGAGTTCAAGATGGCAAGAAGTCAAGGAGCCAAGTTCAACCCAGCAGAAGACAGGAGTGTTGCACGAAGAACAATTCAGGTTCTAATTTTCCAATCAAAAAACAGCCTGAACTTCAATGGAACTAAAGGTGAGTTTTGCTGGAATTTACTACCCTGCTGTAAATCTGTAGCTGGCTTGCTGGGGTTAATCAACATGATCTGGGCTCTGTCTACTTATACTGTCTACAAGTGACAGCACAGACAAGCTCTTTTTTTTTTTTTTTTGGGCCGGGTTTTCCTTTTTTGTTTCAGGTTGGCTTTGACTTCCTTGGGTAGCCCAGGCTGGCCTCAAACTTGCAGAGATCCTCCTGCTTTAGCCTCTGAAGTGCTGGGATTACAGGCATGCACCACAATGCTCAGAGATACATGCTGAAGTGAGACTTTTTTTTTTTTTTTTTTTCTTGATTACTTTGGTTTATATGACTCTGAACACTGTCTCTAGTTTTTTGTTGTTATTCTGTTCCTTTTATTTCATCCTTTTCTCTCTCTCTCATCTTCACCAGAGTCCCAAAGTTTGCATAATCTTCCTTTGTCTTCCAGCCTTGCATCTAATCCCTTCCTCTTCTTCTATTTCTGTATTTTTTTTCTCTAATGCCTCTTAAATTTTCTCACTTGAGAGTAAAATTGAGATAGTGAGGGTATATTTACTGTATACAATTCTTTGTTTTAGATTTTGTTATATAACCACAAATATACCTCATATGATAAAAGGTGGTAAATTACAAGTTACCACAGTTTGTCATTTTCTAGGCAGTGTTTGATGCTACTGTTATTACTGAGGGTATGACTGTAGCTAAGGTTACATAATTGTTCTAAAAAACTGTTCTTCCTGGTATGCCAAGACTGAGATTGCCTGATAGTCATACACAATACTCTAGGCCAGTGCCAAAGAATCAGTGGCTAGGCCAAATAGGCAGCAACTCCTCGTCCTCAATAAATTGAAGAGGTAGGATCTTACAACAGACTCAAAACCCAAAGCCAGTAACACTTGGAAGACATCTCTGAGAAGCAGTCATTTCCTAAGGGTGCTCAATACTAACAATAAAGCTACCTAACATAAGCAATTTATAGGCATCAAGCGAGGATTTAAACTAAAAGAAAAAAAAAAAAAAAACCCAGAAAGCAAGACATGGAAGCAACATACAACCCCCAACTTCAAGCTGGCCAAAGGTAAACCTAGGGGCGATGAGGTGGAACAATTCAAAAACCACCCACTTAGACTCTCTAAGAAGGTAACAGCAGAAGTAACAAAGCAGAGAAATGAAGCTCAAGGAAAAAAAAATCAGAAATAATTTCTCAGATAACTACAGAGATGGTAACCACAATAAAGGACACTGTATGGAATCTATGAAACAGATTCAAAGAGTTATCTGTGAGATTAAAAATTCCATTGAAAGTATACAAAGCAGAATGAGCCAATGTGAGGACAGAATCTCTGATATAGAAGACAGGCTTGTGGTTAGCAATCACAAAAAGAAAGATTTCTTAAAACCAGCAAGGGACCATGTAAATTCAATCCAACAGCTGCGGATGGTGCAAAGAATAAAATGGACTGATCAGAGTCAATGAAAAAGCAGGACACAGTGCAAATGAAATAAAAAAAACCTTTTCATATAAGTGATGGCAGGAAGCTTCCCAAACATGAAGAAGGAATCTGACATAAAAAACTCCAATTAAACATGATCAAAATAAAAAGCTACACCAAGAAATATAATGGTCAAGATTCCAAAAATTTAACAGAAGAGGAGATATAAAAAACTGTTAGAGAAAAGAAGCCCATCACCTATAAAGGAAAGCCTATCAGAATCACAGCAGACTGCTCAAATACAAGCCCGTAAGTCCAGGACAGCTTGGAGTGAAGTATTTAAACCCCTAAAAGAAAACAACCTCCAGTCCAGACTGATGTACCTTGCAAAACTATCTTTCAAAACTAATGGAGAGATAAGATACTTCCATGGCAAAAAGCATCTG
Source organism: Chinchilla lanigera (assembly GCF_000276665.1). Lineage (NCBI taxonomy): Eukaryota > Metazoa > Chordata > Mammalia > Rodentia > Chinchillidae > Chinchilla > Chinchilla lanigera. Next base: position 15,471,004 of record NW_004955445.1, on the reverse strand, counting down.
AGGAAATTCATAACTACTAAACCAGCAGTCCAAAAAAGTTCAGAAGGACTTCTAGAAAGATAATGAGGACTACAACTCAATGAACCACAACAGAATGAATCCACCAGGCAAGGCAAGTAATTAAACTGGGGGGAATTAAAAAAAAAAAAAAGAATGAAAAACAAGCAAATAATATGAAAGTGAAAAGTCAATATATATCAGTTATAACAATGAAAGTAAATGGTCTCAATTCACCAAGCAAAAGAAACACATTGGCAGAATGGATCAAAAAGCAAGATCAAACAATATGCTGCATACAAGAAACAGATTTAACCCAAAAAGAAACTCACAGACTGATGTCAAAGGATGGAAAAAAGTACTCCATGCTACAGGGACCCGGAAAAAAGCAGGGGTAGATATTCTATTTGTAGACAAAGTACATTTCAAACCAAGAGTAAGAGAGACAGAGAAGGTCACTACATCCTTGTAGAGAGAACAATCTAAGAGTAAGAGAACAATCGTAAATGTATATGCACCAATTACCAGCACACCCAACTATATAAAACAAATACTAATGGACATTAAAAGTCAAATAAGTACTAATACAATTATAATGGGGGACCCTCAATACCCCATTGTTACAAATGGACAGATCAACTAGGCAAAAAAAAAAATAGACAAAGAAATATCAGAACTGAACCAAACTTTTAAACAAATAGACTTAGTAAATGTCTACAGAGTGTTCCACCCTACAACATCTGAGTACACATTCTTCTCAGCTGAACATGGGAAGTTCTCCAAACGAGACAACATGCTTAAGTAAATGCAAAGGAACTGAAATTATCCCATGCACACTACCAGAACATAGTGCCATGAAACTGGAAATAACAGCAAAAGAAACCACAAAAACTTCATAAACATGTGGAAATCAAACAACACCCTCCTGAAAACCAATGGGCTACAGATGAAATTAAAGAAATTAGGCATATTCTACAACTGATAATGAAAATACAACACACCAGAACTTATGGTATTCAGTAAAATAGTTTCTTATGAGGGACATCTGTAGCAGTGAATTCCCGTATCAGAGAAACAGAGGGAACTCAAATAAACAACCTAATGTTGAACCTCAAGTTTCTAGAAAAGAAAAAGAGCAAGTTAAACTCAAACTGTATATGAGGGAGGAAATTATAAAGACCAAAGCAGGAATTAATGCAATTGAGACTAAGAAAATAATATAAAGGCTCAATGAATCAAAGCATTCATTCTTTGAAAGATTAAATAAAATTGACATAGCCTTAGCCAACCTTATC
>NW_004955445.1:15430459-15467282 GCF_000276665.1 Chinchilla lanigera | reverse complement strand
AAGCGCAAGGTCGTGAGTTCAGTTCCTGGTTCCGGAGAAAAACCAAAACCAAAAAAAGAAAAAAAGAAAAAAACTATAACCAAAGGTTCCATTTAACCCAGCTATTCCCTTTCTTGATTCTTGGTAACTTCCCAAAAGCATCATACCACAGAGATTTATGCATACCCATGTTTACAGCAGCACAGTCTGCAATAGCTAAATCTTAGAAGCAGCCCAAAAGCCCATCAACCAATGAATGGATAAAGAAGAGGTGGTTCTTTTCTTTTTTTTTTTTTTTTATACAATGGAGTACTGCTCTGCTATTAAGAAGGATACGCTTGAGACATTTCTAGCTAAATGGATGCATCTTGAGACCATACTCTTTAAGTGAAATAAATTTGACACACATGTTTAAATACTGCATTGTTTCTCTAGTGTGAGAAACTCAAAGTATAAATAAGGACCAAAATGTGTACCAGGTATTGGGAAATGGGAAGAAAATGTTCAAATGGGAAGGAGAACAAGGGAGGAGAGCGGGGAAAGGAAGGAAGGGACAACAAACAAAAGAAAACAGAAGGAAGTAAATAGAAACAAAGCTTTTGCAAATAAGGAGAAGGACTGAAGGAGGGGGGGATGGGGAAAAAAAGCAAGCTATATCATGTACAGGTGCAAATTCTCTACATGAATGTGATCATTATGTATATCTAAAGTGTACCAATAAAATAAAGCCACCCTCCACTCTAAAAAAAGTCAAGGTAAAAATAAAAAGATACTAAGTCAGATGATTCTTATCAGCTATCATTTGTATGGTAGAAAAGGACAAGATTTTAACCAACATAATAAATCCCTTATCACAGTAAAAAGGCTGATCTCTGTTGGTCTCCAGAATCACAGATAGCACACCAGAACTACAGTCCTAGAAAGGCTGTGAACACCATCTAGTTTCACTCCCTACCTGTTCAGATGGGCAATCTAAGACCTGGTCTGGTTGAATGAATTATATTCCCTAAGTGGCAGTGACTGTGTTAGAACAAAGGCATCCAGAATCCCATCTAAGTGCTTTATAAGACAGTCTTAAAGTCACTATTATGTGGCATAACTTAGAATGTTGAGAAAAATCTGTCTTCTCAAATTTCATCTGGTTCAATAGATTCTGACAAAACCAGAATACAAAGAGTTCAAGACTAACTGCTATAGCATGAATCCAGTACATTCATGGTTCACATACGAGTAGAGTGGAGCCTGAGAATCCAGATCCATTACCTTTTAGTCAGGGAAGTGTGATGGGAGTAAAACTCAGAAATAGAAAATAGCACTACAGAATCATCTAGGGTGAGCCTAATTGGTTAGACTTTTTTGCCAGGCTTAGGCAACAATATACTTACAGGTATAAAGATCTAGTCTGTTTCTGGTCCCTCACCTGTTATACCAATTAAAAAGAAGCCAGTTCATGCCTTCCAATTGGTACTCTCGGAGCTGGTTACTGTTCTTATACTCGCGAGACTTGTCAAGTTTCTGCCAGGAGTCTGATGCAGGCCGCTCCTGGGAAGGAAGCAAAAAGCACAGTACATGGAGAAGGGTGTTAACAGCGTAACAGACAATTATCAGTGAGGGGTAAATCTCAAAACACTATCTTAAGGCTAATTTCAAACTGAAGTTGTTCTTTTCTTAATAATGTTCAGACCCTGTAAGTTTCTACACTTTACTAGGTTAAGACTGCAAGTAATTGATAAGAAAAACAGACCTATCTGAAATCTTGGTGAGTGTGTCATGCTACTTTAGATTCCTGGATGCCACTCTCACACTTTAATTTCCCTCACAAACTACTATTAGTCAAATTTTTCGATTTTTATAAACAGAATTTCTTTGTGCCTACCATACCTGCTTAGGAAAGCACAGTGTCTTGGTTAGTTTCTGAAGTATGAAAATACTAACCAAAATTTGTATAATCAAAACTACAAATTCCATAAATTCTTCTTAAAACATGTAGAGGCAGTCTTACTTTATTTTTTCATGTGAAACACCAGCTCCTAAAAGTAGTAATTTTTTCTATGCTGATTTGAACACAAATTATATGTTAAGTTCTAATATATCCATGGAGCTGTATGTGGATTCTTCCTTCTTTTCAAATGCCTTTTTTGTCTGCAATAAAGCCACACTTTTCAATTACTACAGCTATAATCTGATGGGAAATTCTTCCAAAATGCTTTTTCTATCTTATTTATTGTTCTGTACAATTTTACTTATTTGTTTGTTTGTATTTCTGAGACAGCGTCATGTGAGGTAGTGCAGGCTGGCCTTGAACTCACTTATGTAACCCAGGCTTGTCTCAAACACATGTTGATTGTCTTGTCTCAGCCTCCCAAAAGCTAGGATTACAGGTATGTGCCACCATGCCCAGCTGCTCTGTATAACTTCAGAATCAATTTGTCAATTTCTCTTAAATTTCTATTGGAATTTCAATTAGAATTACAATGAATTTATTAATTTGGGGGAAATTTTTAGTCTTGAGCTGAGCTTTTCCATTTAATGCTTTTGTATTGGATTTTAAAAGAAAATTATTATTTAGAAACAGACATGGCTATTTTGCTTATAGACCAATTGATTCCCTAAACTGACACTTAAGATCTTAAAAATTAAAATTCTTAACTACGCCAATGGTTATAGCTCCTACACAAAATTTTAGTCTTTAATTATTCTACTCTGCCCTATTACAATAATGTTTACACATGAAATAAACTAGCAACCAAAGCTAATTCATTTTCATGTGATGAGATTTAAAAAAAAATCCTTAATTACATACATATGTTTGGAGAGGAGTATAAGCTATCTATTGTCTTTTAGAAAACTCATATTACAACTTATCTTCAAAACTGCTTTAGCTGTAGTTAAACTATGCACTCTGAAATGAAACACTGCTGAATATTACTACCAGCACATAGTTTCAGGTATTTTTAGAAATAAGAGAGGAAAGCCTGCATTGTGCTATAATCCCAACTACTAGGCTAATGCAGGAGGATAGCAAGTTGGAGGTAAGCCTGGGCAATACATTGAGAACTTGTCTTAAAATTTAAAAAAAAAATTAAAATTTTAGTTTATTAGCATATGTGCATACTACACAATGTTTACATTCCTTATGAGAATTTTTTTTAAAGAGTGGGGGTATGGCTTAGTAGTAAAGTATCCCTGGGTTCAACCCCCAGTACCACTGAAAAAAAAAGGAATACAATGTATCTTTTGAGCAAAGATATTCCTGTACAAGTTCAGTTCCGGTCCCGTAAACAAATTACCTTGTGCTTATTAGCCTACAGGAAGCATTTGGCCCAGATCTCTAAAGCCCCAAGCACCCAGCCTATTGGGCATTCTTCCATACTGTACTAGACATGGTAGAGAGACTTTCTGGAAGCATCCTTGCCTCTAGGGACTCAAGCTCCTAGCCTGCTGCACTGCAGACATCACACAATAGGGTGATTTCACCGCAGATTTCTATCTGCTGCCTTGGAAGCACGGTGATATGGAGACACTGCTCTCTGATCTGGTCATTGCTCCAGGTTTTTCCTCTTTGAGTGATTTTAGATACTGAACGGTCTACTCCTCTAGAGTGCAAAGGTCATCCTGAACTTCCACATGCAGAATAAGATCCTCAAACTTAGGTGAAGTACCATTTATCAGCCTTTTCCTAACACATAAAGAAAGACAGCCTTAGTTACACTTTTAGCTACCATTTCACAGAATTTTTGAGGTAAAATTTCAAAATGTGCATTTTTAATAAGAACAAAAATTAGAAAAAAAGACAAATATGAAAAGATTCTGTGACTCAGAGGGCTGGGGAGGACAATGGTGTCACAACTGCGAAGAAATAAAGGAAATGTGAAATCACCTGAAAAGACTTGAGGATTCGTTTTCCTGCCAAAGGCAGAGAGACTGAGGAACAAGTGGGAGTTGGGCTGAGAGAATGAGTAAAGGTTCTGATTACTTCTGGATGGTAAATTAAATTAGCTTCAGAATGGAATTCTCTCTCCTCTCTGCTCCCACACTTCCCTGTCTCTGCATCATGCCACATACCACCACCAGTCCTTTGCTTTCCTTGTCCGCGTACACATTTCTTCTGCTAGACTGGGCTCCTGGGGAAAGGGCCTGCACCTTGTTTCTTATTATAACTCATGTCAGAATCCACCCCCACAGACGCTTACTACATGACTGACAGACTGAATTAAGAACAGGTAACAGTACACATAGGAAAAGGTTAAAAAAGGGATTTAATGATCAGTCATAGAGACAACACACTAATCCGTGTAAGGTTCCAATCACAGTTCTATATCTCAAGATACTTCTATACACTTTTCGCATGCCAAAAAAACCAGAAACAAAACACTGTTTTTGAATGGACTCTGACAGGGATCCAAGTCCAACACTGAGGCTGTTTTCCGGGTCCCAACTTCCCAGTGATGTAAAAGTGACAAATAATAGCAGTGAGGAACTAGGTAGCAGATTTTCATATTAAAGTCTGACCTTTTAAAACAGAAACTAATCATTCCAGCTTACAGCCAATTAACAATTTTCTCTTTTTCAGCTTACAGCCAAATTAACAATTTTCTCTTCCCAAGTTACTTAAATGTTTTTAACTCTTACTCCTTAATTGTTGATACTCTGTATATGAACAATCCAGAATCAGAAAACTGCTTTTATAAAACTACATTATAAAAACCCTATGCTCTTTTAGTGAGGTTTTGGTGATCTACAGATAAAGGACTGTTCTTCCCCTTAAGAATACTCCAATTGAGTGAGGGGGCTGGGGATTTAGCTCAGCGGCAAAAGCGCCTGCCTGGCAAGCGCAAGGTCATGAGTTCAGTTCCCAGTACCAGAGAAAAACCGAAAAACCAAATCCAATTGAGTGAAAAGGATAAAAAGAAGGACTATGCTTGAAAAAAATTTCTGTATGTATTTGTTGGTGTCAGTGTTATATTCATATTAATATTTATTTATATTTATTGATTTTTGTTAACTGTGCTAATCATACTTGTTATTTATTCATGTTTATAGGAGTTTTCTATCAATTATTCATCCAATTAAAACTATGGATTTATCTATTTCTTTTTTTCTACTTGTCATGCTTTGCTTCATATTTTGAAGCAACATTAAAGAATACTTACAAATTTAGGATTACTAGAAATTTCTAAGTATGTTAACACTGAAACATGTTACCTATTGTTACTAATGTTTCTGCTTTAAAGAATTTTTTTATTAATACATGCTTTTAGTGCACAATGATGACATTCATCAAGGGGAGTTAGTATATTACATAATATATCTTAATTCTTTTTATGTCCTTTTCTTCCCCTCTCTCGCCATCTCTTGGATCTCATTTGCAAAAGAGCTATCTCCCTGTTTCCTACTATCTATCAATATTTTTCTCTTAAAGTCTACTTTGTATGATACTAATACAACTATGTTAGATTTCTTTTGTATAGCCAGGCGTAGTGGTGCACACCTGTAATCCCAGCACTTGGGAGGCTGAGGCAGGATAATCACTACAAAGTGAGCTCAAGGCCGGCCTGAACCACACAGTGAGACCCTACCTCACAAAAAAAAAAAAAGATTTCTTTTGTATATTGTTCACACAGTATGTCTCTTTTTATATTTTATTTGGAAGTCTCACTGTAGTATTTATCATTTTTTAAAAATTTACTTTGCAAATCTTTGTATTTATTTGGGAAATTTGCATTTATTTAATTACTACTATATTGGGGTTTAAAGCTACCATTTTTCTATACCTTGTATCAACTGTCAAATCTCTTATTTACCTTTCATTCTTCTGCACTGTCTTTATCACTAATCAAATATTGTTTTATTATATTTTCTATTTGAATATTTACAGTACATTATTTTACTGTTAAAAACAGAACACAGATCACTGAGGGAGCAAGAGGTAAAAAAGAGGAAGCTGGAAAGACATTATCAAGTGAGCTTCTTCTGCACCCAGCACTCCCTCCACCCCCTCTACTGACTCCACGTGACGGCCCCACGTTAAGAAATCTAAGCACACATCCACGCTTCTTTAATGTTGCCCATGTTCAAATGAAGCCCAGCCCTGAAGATGACCAATGTGCAGGGAAGGTGTGATTTGGGGAGAAAAAGGCCCTGAATGCAGGCTCAATGTGGAGAATGACAAAGATACCATAGAAATCACAGGCGCACAGCCACATGGGCAACATAGGTTCATAAAATTACATGTTATAGCAGGCATCGGACAGAGATCTGGATACGTTACCACATGCTTAATTTCAGGCAGAACCTGCAGAGACTCAAATTCCTTAACTTTTGCAGGATCCACATCTTCCTCTAGCTCCCACGTGCTTTCTTCATATGGCAGGGAACACCACTTCACCAGGTAATGTGTTACTTCCTAGTGGGAAACGAGAGAAACTTAAGTGTTCTTTCTGCTGGTTCAAAGGTGTCAAACACACGCTGCCAACCACTGAATCTACCCTTTGTGACAAAATGTGGATATCATTTCACACCACACATTAACCAAACAAGCAAAACACATGGAAAAAAGGACAGTGCTTTAGGAGAGGCAAATGGCAACACACCCACCTCCCCTGTTTCTGCATCCTTAGTGTGGGCCACTTCTAAGATGCGATCGACTTCTACATAGTCTGGGTTGAACAAATCTTCATCAGGCTAACACAAATAGAAAAGGATAGTTAAGAAGTGTACCTACTCTCCCTCAAATCTAAAACCCAGCGTTTTAAGTGGTACCCTGGACCGTATCAGAAAACAATGGGCAGGGTGACGCACACCTATAATCCCAGCAGTTGGGGGGCTGAGACAGGAGGACCACCAGGAGTTCGAGGCCCGCCTAGGCTACTGTAGCGAGATCAAGGCCAGTTTGAACTATGCAGCAAGAGGATATCTCAAAAAGCCAAAGCCAAAACCAACCAACCAAACAAACATACCAATAAAGACTGCTTGAGAAAAAGTCACTTCACAGACAACTTCTTCACTGTCCCTAAATTCTGGTTTCCATGATTAAATTTAAAGGATTCAACTATCTTAGACGGTGCACCACAGCCAGGCAAAACTTTCCTGTTGGTCATTATAACAATGTAGAAAAATCACAAGGGCTCCTTTTGTGTTACCGGTCCTTGGTTTCCTTGCCAACTTGGAATTAAGTTTCTTTTTCTTAATAAGGATGAGAGCTAACATTAAAAGGGGCATAAAGGGAGTGCACTGGCTACTGGAAAAATTATATTTCTTGATTTAGGTAGTAGTTACAAAAGTTTACTTTTGTAAAAATTCACTGAGATGAATACTTATAATTTATTTACTTTACGTTTATTATGCTTCAAAAATGTTTACTTACAAATCAACAATAAGCAACACTTAGGAATATTTAATCAATGTCCAGTGTTATGCTGTGTGTTTTTACTTATGCTCAAAGCTACATTATAGTCAGTAAATGCTAAAATTACTTTATGGGTGAGGGAAATGAATCAAAGAGGTTAAGTATTATGACCAAGGTCACAGAGCTGTGTAAACCGAATGATCACTCAGGTATTTCTTACCTATAGATCCTAATCCCGGACCACTGGAATGTTCTTATTGCCTCGTAGGCTGGAAGGCACTTTAAGGGTATCCAGTTTCACAGTCTAATCAGTGCAGAAATACTTTGTACAGCATTCCTGGCAAACCTCAAGTTCAATTGCTACTGTTAAAAAATTTACTACCTTGATCCATTGCCGAAACAGCTTTACCTCTCTGTTTAGTAGTATCAGTCTTCATCCTCATTCGTTAAACCATAGTTTAACTTCCTTCCTTGTAACGAACACTAATGTGAACTGATTCCTCTACAGAAGCAGCAAGCACAGTGGTACCTCGGTTCACAAACTTAATTCTTTCCATGATTCTGGTCACAAACTGAATTGGACGAGAACCAAATCAAACTCAATAGTTAGGTTAAATGTTGACCTTCTGCAAAATTTGATTCAGTTCCTATTCAATCCGGTTTGTGACCACAATCATGGAAAGAATTACGTTCGTGAACCAGAGCACCACTAATCTGATTCTCTCCACTGTGCTGGCTCTTAAAACATCTTTCCCTACCTAGTTAAAAAAAAAAAAAGCCAGGTTGTCCAACTGTTCTACACATGTTCTATTGCCTGCCCTCTGACTGACATAAAGAATTAATATTTATGGAATATTTATAGTAACTATGGGTCAGGAACCGTGTTAAACCCCTCTATATCCACTGTGCCACTTACTGTCCACAACAGCCAAGATATGGAAACAAGCTAAGTGTTTACTCATAATAAATAAAGTATGGTTTATATATATACACAAGGGAATATTACTCAGCCTTCATAAAAGAAGAAAATTTTATTTTTTCCAGCAGCATGAATATGGACAACACCATGCTAAATGCAATGTGCCAGACACAGGAAGACAAAAACTACATGATCCCACTTATGTGTGGAATATATCAAACTCACAGAAGGAAAGTATAATGGTGGCTTCCATGGGCAGAGGAGAAGGACAGATATTGGTCAAATGTCACCATTTCAGTAATGTAGACAAACATTCTGAAGATCCAAAGTACAGCATAGTGACAATAATGAAAAATGTTGTATTATATACTTGAAATCTGCCTAGAGGAGAGACCTTCAGTTTGGCAGGGGGGTCAGTAAATGGTAATTATGTGAGGTAATGAATATGCTAACTAGCTTCACTATGGCAATTACTTCATCAAAACATCAAGTTGTACACTTTTTTAACTATACACAGTTTTTGTCAATTATACCTCAATAAAGCTGAAAAACACTAAGCAGCACCATGCACTTATTCATAGATATCTGCAAGGCTGATATCTATGAATAAGGAGTCCCACTTTACACATACAAAGATGCTGAGTTGAAAGGAGTTTATGCAGACGGCTCAAGCTCCCAGCTGCGCGTAAGTGTGTGTGCTGGGAGGAAGTCTCAGGAGTTTGATAACAGAGCCCAGGCTCTACCATCATGCAGTCCACTTTCCACTTCTGTTCTTACTCGCTCAACTTTGCTTCCATCCCTCTACCACCACTGTAGTCCTCTGGAGGCTGCCCTTAGGTTTTTCAAAGTCCTCAACAGGTCCTAGTACTCAGATGAATGACACACTGAGGCATGAAAACAGCAAGGCGCAGAAGGACTCTTCTAGTGATGCGGGCTAGGATTTGTGTGACTGCTGACAGTAAACTTACAGGAAAATACAACGGCTGTACTCTTTCTCCCTAGAACTGCTATCACTTTTTTTCCATTTCAAAATTATAAAATTTCTTAAAATACTACTGTAAGACATTACATTTATTTCCCTGTTTTACTTATGCTAGCCTGCCAGGCAAACCTGAACCTTGATTTCGTCACTTGCTCTCCCCTCACGGAAATGGTTGTAAAGTCTGGGTTTTCAGGAGTTGGGATTTTGAGTTGGAAGACCCCTACCTCTACGCTGGTAGGAACCTGCAGCCTCTTGTGCTAGATCCTCCTCATATGCTCCTTGGCTACCTCATAAAGCAGTTGGAAATAGTGGCCATTAAGATGCTCTACTCAAAAATTACACAAAAATGTCAACCATGTTGAGATCACAGATACTGTTATAGAACTACTCTCCTCTATCATTCATCCTTAATTCCATGACATACTCTAATCTTCTCAGATACTTTCTCGTCTCACTGTAGTGTGAACTCCTGTTACATTATTTCTAGACCCCCTCACAGTTTCTTCTCTGTCCCCAAGCAAGGAAAAACCTCCCTTGAGAATACATAAACAAGCAGACACACAAGGCTGTGTAGGTTGTATTACAGAATTTGGATGTTATTCCAAAAAAAAATGGTAAGTGCTGAAGAGTCTGAAACAGGAGAGTGGTGCAAGGCAAACCTTCCTCCCTTACCTGGGGACCGCTAAATAACTATTGGGCACTGACTCTGTGCCTGGTATTAGGGATAAAAATACAAAGAAGACATGGACCATATACCTTGCAGGGCTTAAAACAGAAGAACTTGTCATGTGAATAATTTATTACATTGCAAATACTTGTTAAGAAATGAGTGTGATTAAAATGTTCTAAGAAATAGTGAGAATAACCAATAGGGTTTCAAGAATGCTTCTGTCAGGCATGGTGGTATACGCCTGTAATCCCAGCACCTGGGAGGCCGAGCAGGAGGACTGCCTGGAGTTTGAGGCCAGCTTGGGCTACCTAGCGACTTCAAGTCCACTCTGAATTACAGAGTTGGACCCTGTCTCAAAAAAGAATGGTTCTAATTGTCACCATCCTTTCAAAAAGTCCCTATTAAATGAATACTGTTATGAAAACCAGTTCTCATATGTTTTAATACAATTACGGAGAGGGCAGGGACCAAACTTTAAGCTTAAATAGGGAAGATCCTAAACTGGGATAAGGAGAATATTTATTGACATTATTTTAAAGTAACCTTTATCACTTGAGGAAACAGCATAATGTGAATAAATTGCGTTAAGTGTGCACAGCAACTTACTATAATTTAGTTACATCTGAGCATAATCATTAGGGTCTAGTATTAATGACTTTATATTGTAAGAGTAAGTGTGGCTGCTTCTTTTCTTCAAACATGATTCAAAAGTGAAAACTATACGTAAAAAAGAAGAAAACAGAATTTACCATAATCCCAACAACCACAGAAAATAGTGCCAATATTTTCATACGTTTACTCAAAACATTTTCCACGCACTATGATAGTGCTTCTTTTTTTCCTACTCAACCCAAATGGAACTTTCCCATATAACACTGCAGCCTAATATTTCCCACTAACAACAGTTTGTTACACCAAGCATATTTCCAAGTCACTAATAATTTTCCTCCAGTATTCTTAACTAGATGTACAGTATTCCATTCTCCAGGATGTATTTACAGTGATTATGAATGATAATTGTGAGACCATAATTTTAAGGGAAATAAAACAACCACACAAGCATGGTTTTTCTTATATGAAAAATCCAAACCAGGTATGGCAGCACATGCCTGTAATCCCAGCATTTGGGAGGCTGGGGCACGAGGATCGCCTCAAGTTTGAGACCAGCCTGGGTTACTTAGTGAGTTCAAGGCCACTGCATAGCAAGACCATGTCTCAAAAGAAAAGAAAAGAAAAAAGAAAAGAGAAGAATCCAAAGTATAAATAAATTAAAGAGCAAATAAAAGACAGCAGGAGACAAGGAAACAGATCATTTGCAAATGGGAAGAGACCAAAAGATGAAGACAGGGGGTAAAAGGAAGGAGACATAAAAAGAACTGAGATGAGTTATGTACACATACCAGCTCCCCATGATGAATGCAATCATTATGTAGTACAAACATGTACTACTAAAAATAAAAATTAAAAAATAAATGCCTATTACCTAACATTGTTTGCTTCCAATTCTTCATCAAATATAAACAACCCTTTATCATAACTAAATCTTTGTGCAGACTTGATAATTTCATTAAAATAAATGACAGAATTTCAGGGCAAGGGGTAGGTAGGCTCTGCAACATTTGATGCCTCTCGCTGTACTACTCTTCCGACAGGTCAGACCCAGCTGTACTCCTATCCAGAAGTAAATAGTGCACATAAAGTAGTACATAATTTGACTTGAACAACAGATCTGTATAGGACTTCAACTTGAACTGAAAAGTCAACCCAGTATTTAATGCTGCAAAAAGAGCAGCAGTCAAGTGAGTCAGTAAATTTTGCTTCACCTCAGTAAAAATGTGCTTCATCTGCGCTTGTTTATTTCTAAATCGCTTGATCTTCTGTGCGATGCGAGGATCCTTTTCCAGCTCTTCCATTGTAGCCCATTTACAATGTAAGTAGGAACTATCCAAAGACACACAAATTGTGAGACACACAGCTAGCAAATGACTGAGCTTTAAGATTTCAATAAACAGGTGACAATCTTACACAGAGGCAGCAGACTATTCTGCTGTGAAACTGTTAAGAGTGTGCTTAGAAAGGCCTTGGCCTTAAGGAGCACAACAGAAAACTCCACAAAATAGTGTAATTCCAAGGGACTGATCTCTCTGCACCTTCTACAGAAACTGGCTCAAAGTAGAAGGATGCTCAGATGTGGGCAGGCTACCAAATGCACACTAGTGAAAATGTATAGGTAGCAGAAAGGGAGAAAAATGCATATGGGAAAAGGGCATACACTGTATGACAACAGTTTTCTACCCTAGGTGCACATGAGAATTGTTCAGGGAGATTTTCTTTTTTAAATATCACTCTTTAGGGCCCATTCTGAGTCTGAGTCAACTGGTTTTGGGTGGAAGAGGGACTTCAGCAGTTTTAAAACGCCTTCCAAGGGAGTCTATGTGCAGCCAAAATTAAACACTATTCCCTCAGAAGAACTGGATTCAGCCAAAATCTGTGGGTTATGCCTTAGGGGCTAGTTTCTAAAAATACAGAAGAAAGAGAATAAAGTGTCAAGGGAAAGGAATTTTTATTCAAATAAAATCCAAATATATATTAAATAGACGTACAAATTTCTATACTTAACGTAGAATAGCTCTAGGTCAAATGGAGGTTCTCCTGGGTGAACCTGTAATAAACAGTAACCTGTTATCAGCACAGATCCCGGCAAATCACCCTTCCAAACCAGAAGAAAACAGGTAAACCAACACCTTGGCCTAGTTTAAATAAAGTTTCTTAAGGACATTTTCATTTTCCTAGACCTTTTCCTTACAAGCTATTAGCTGGGTTTTCCCAAGGCCAAATACAGAATTATTTGTTATATGTTAAACTAAAAAAGAAAAAAAAAAGATCTTCTTGGTCACTTAGAAGAAGATAGCATTCAGGTGGAGACCGTTATTAGCTGCAAACCCAGACTGATCCAGGGCTCTGAGAAATGTCAAGAAAGCAGCTTGGTGCAAAGGTGCCTTCATTCACGGCTGGCATCCCCCACACCACTCCCACAAAGCAACAGCAAGGAAGTTTACGTTCATAAATACAGAAGGAAAAATAAAGCTATGCTCTCACCAGTGACAACATGCTCTCTCACTCAGAAAGTTTTGTCTAGAGGAGTTCTACCACAGCTTTGATATGTCTGAATAAACATAAATACCAATACATTTCCATTACGACTCCTTTCCCTTTTGTTTTCAGCCACTGGTAACTTTTAATTAGCTAAAAAACAAAAACAAAAACAAAAAAAAACAACAAACCACAAAACAGAAAACAAAACTCGGGTAAAAATGCCTGTGGTTCGAATAACAATGGAGAAAACTATAAATTTGAGCCATTCTATATATTTAATAATTTTATGTCCTAAAATCTTTCATGGGGGTAAAAATAAGTGTTGAGTAACCAGACAACACTACTGCCAAACTTTCATTCCGCCCAGGAATGACTTCCAGATTCCCTAGCTAAGTATTTCTTTACAGAGAGCATAATCTGTGCTAGTGACATAAAGCTAGAAACAGGAGTCACTAACCTCTTGGACGGTCTTAGATGCCAATATCTTCTCGATGATGTTTGCATCATCTTCTGGAGGCTCCTGGAAACAGATTAAAAAGAAAATTATTGTTAATCTAAGAAATACTTGGAATCTAAATGAGTATTTCTGTAAGAAGTATAGGCTGAGTATCCTTTATCTGAAATGCTCAAGGCCCAAAGTGTTTGAGATTTCAGAGCTTCTCAGACCTTGGAGTATTTGTACAAACTGCCAACTAAGTTCCCTAATCTTAAAATTTGAAATTCAAAACTACTGAGAAGCTGGGTATGGCAGTGCATCCCTGTAATCGTAGTACTCATGAGGCTGAGGAAGGAGGATCGCTGAGAGTTTAAGGTCAGCCTGGGTTACAAAGTGAATTCAAGGACAGCCTGAACTGCAGAGCAAGACCTTGTCTCAAAAACAAAAAAACAAAAAAACAAAACAAAAACAAAAATTGCTGAGAATCACGTTGGTGCTCAAAAATTTTCAGATTTCACAGCATTCTGGATTTGGCAATTTTGGATTAGGGATGTTCAACCTGTACTATTTCATTCCAAAGTCTACCTCTGACTACTGAAGCACCTCTCCCATCAGCCCAGAGTCAAAAGATTACAGACATTTTACAAAGCTAGAATTCAAAGAAGTATGTTCTAATCTCAGGGTATACCCGTCTCTTGGGCAGAGAAACTATTCTTCTTTTCAGACTGAATTTCAAATTTACCTTAATCACCATTAAAACTGGCCTGGAACTTCCCTTCTTCTGCAGCTACTTCCTACAGTTGCTGCAGAAAATTTTCACAAAGCTGTAACGGAAAAGAAGCCATGTACCTTATAATCAGAAAGTCCCAATTCTAACACACACCAGCTCTTTGGGCAAGTCAACTGATATCTCTTAGTTTCCTGATAGCAGTTGGAACAGTAGGAAAAAATAACCTAGGTTACCAGGAGGATAAAATGATTATGTGAAAACATTTTGCGAACAGTAAGCACTATGCAAAAACAAAGTATAACTAGGATCTACCAAACTGTATCATCTTTCCTCTCTGTATCTGGAAGTGACTTTGTGTTTCACCCATCATCCTCTAAATGCAAATCTCATCTCAACAGAAAACGAGTACCTACCCCAGATACACACCAAAATTTCTAGGCTTCTTCTAAAAATCCCCATGTACAGAGTATTTATCATTAAAAAATCTTCATTAAAAGATAAACTTCAAAAAGGATGCACTGAATCAAAACACTGAATGTTTAACATTCCTTCCAAGACCTTGAGCAGCTTCATTTTGGTAGTTTCACATGCACTATGACCTTTGCAGACCTATCACAATGTAAGACTTAATATATGAAACAAATGCTCATCACAACAACCTCCGCTGCTAACCTTACTACTCTAGACTCCTGGCTGGAATATTCCACAGTACAATCCATATGGCACTATCACTTTTGGTAGACTTATTCTAAGGCTCAACTGTCCCAAAGCTACAGCATTACAGAAAGCATTAATGTAATTTGATAACTTAAATTAACTTTTCTCAGAAAAGTGATGACAGTAAAAAAAAAAAAAAGACAAGGCAGGCATATGGCAGCAAAGAATTATAGAAATCAGCAAGCAGGCACAGACAGATGCTCTCAAAGGTTACAGATATTTAGTACCCTCCCCAGACACATAGCATTACGCTAGGTGTCATGCCCAAATTAATCCAAACTGACACAAGTCCTTTTTCACTGATCAGCAAGGCAACTGAACTGTACTTAAAACAAGGGACAGAAACACAAGCTCCTGTTTTTCTGCCTAAGTATTTGTTTTGCTTGATCCTTAAGCAAAGAAAGGCAAGGAAAGAAGGAGGAATCTGGTTTTGTTTATAGCCTGTTTTGAACTTTTACATGTAGATCTTTGAGGACAAGGATCCCTTTTTGTTTGAGTCACTGATAGAGCTACCTGCCTAGAAAATGTAAGGCAAAAATAAGTACTCAGTGGATATTTATGGAATGCTAAATAACAAGGAAAAGGAAAACACATACAAGGAAATATATTGATGAAATAAGAATAAAACTGTCTTGAGGCCATAGGCTGGAGACAGTTATTATTCTTGATCTATGTCACACAGATCTGTATCAAAAAGTCTCTTCTTTCTCTATACACCCAGACATGTCACATGTCACATGTGGACTACAAGTGCAGAGGACTAAAGTTAGGTGTACTTTCACTTGACTATTCCAAATGGACAGTGAGCAAAGAAATAGGTACCAAGTGAACAGAAGCAAAATGAACTCATTTCTTTCCCAAATCTCCATTCAACATTACTTACTGGGTACTTCTGATATTTATGTACTGGTCTTGCATAAATAAATTACAGGTGCACGCACACACATACTCACACACAGTCTTCATCATCAAGGAACTATAATGAGGTAACAATGCTCACTGAGATGTGGCATATTAGAGAGTGCATAAATCTCAGGTGTACAATGTGATACATTTTTATATACATACACATTTACACCACTACTACTGAGATCAAGTTATAAAATCTTTCCAAAATTCTGGAAGACTCTTTAGTGCCCACTGGCAGCAATCATTATAGAGACTTCTACCATCACGGTTTTGTCTATTACTAGGCTTCAAGTACCCGAAACCACAGAGTGGGCTATTCATTTTTAAGTACCATGCAGTATTTTCACTGTAACAATTCTTATACTTACCAGCAATATAAGGAAGTTCTAGGTGATGTGATGTCCTTAACACATTAGCCTTTCTAGTGGATATATAGTATCATCTCTTTAATTCCCATTTCCATGGCAACTGAGAATGAACAACTTTTTGTATGATTACTAGCCAGTGGGTATTTTTTTGTGTGTGTGAACTTCCTATTCAAGCTGACTACTTTAGAGATTATGCTTTGTTATTTGAAGCTCTTTATATATTAGGTAAGTCAGATATATAGACCACCAACATTTTGTACCAGTTTATGCCCTGCCTTTTCAATCTCTCTTTTTTTTTCTTTTTGAGACAGGGTCGCCCAATGCAGTTCAGGCTGGCCTTGAGCTCACTTTGTCTTTTAGTGAATTTTGTGACATTACCACTGTGAGACTGTGAGATTTCAACCTGTCTTCTAGTGGAGCCCCTAGCTTCCTGGGCTACTTCCAAATTCAGTAAGTCTCTAAGAGAAATCCTCTTGGTTTGGGGATTCCTTCAGCTTCCATCATTTCAGCCCTGCATATACGATCATCAGCAGCCTCAGTGGATTTTTCTTCAACCCAGAACATCAGCAGCAGCCTCAGTGGATTTTTCTTCAACCCAGAACAATCTGTTTGGGCCCAGCCTCATCCTTAGCTTGTTCCCAGAACTGACAGAGGTCTCCTGAGAAGAAAGTAGCTAATGATTGTCAGCTCATCTAGGAATGGTTCACTGTCTGGAATTTTAGTTCATCTAATTCTTGTTGCTTCTATGGCGATCAGATGACTTAAAAACACGGATTTGCAACGTATCTTCCCTCTCTGTTGATGAGCTTGGGCCTACTATAATTTTACCTGGCAGTGGAAAATTTTTCAATATTAACACTATTCCTGGAGCCTCCTGGGGCCTCTTGGGGCCTAGTTTTTGGGTTTCTTCTCTTTTCCATCCATACTCATTTTCTTGGTGGTCTCATCCAGCCTCATGGTTTCAAATAATGGCTCCATTATAATGTTTCCCAAATCTACACATCCAACTGGAAATTGCTCCCCCAACTACATATTCCTGTCCCATTGTTACTTGCTGTCTCCATCTGAATACCTTGAGGTGTTGTAAATTTTAAATATAGCAAAACTAAACTCATGGTCCTGTCTCATACCCCTACCCCCATCCCTGTAGTCTACACCTACAGTCCTCTCCCATCTGAGCTAAAGGAAACTATCTTTTCAGGTGCTGAAACCCAAACTCCTGTAATTCCTGACCCTTTTCTCTTCATGCAGCATATTGGACTGGCCAAGTAATCTTGCAGGTTCTACCTTCAACATGTACCCAGAATCCAGCCCATTTCCCATCCTCTTTATTGCTATTATCTTGATCCATGCCACTTCTATGTTTCCCAAATTATTCCCAAGAACCTCCTAACTACTCTACTGGCTTCTGTTCCTCTCCCACTAGTCCATTCTCACTGTAATATTCAGAATGACCATCTTTATTGTTACTATTCTACTTACACAACTTAAAAGGTTTCTTGTTGACTCAGAGCAAAAACCATGGTCATCTAAACCTGCAGGATCTGCACCTACCCCTCACCTACCCTATACCTCACCCCATATGGGACTTCCTAGGATTCCTCACCTGTTCCTCAGACACAGCAGGCACACTTCTATCTCAAGAACTCTGCATAGGTTTTACCTCTGCCTGAAATTCTCTTCTCCCCCATGTGATTTCTTCTCTCTTTTATCTCTGTCCATCATTTGCTGAAATGTTATCTTTTTAATGAAGACAACTCTATCTTACTAAAAAGTGCAGTCTTCAACCCTAAATTTCATATCATTATTTGTTACGGATATACTACACAATTTTCTTATTTATTATGTTAATTACCAGCCCCTCCCTAGTTCTACATTTTGGACATTATAATCATAGCCCTTTGGTGTCCCATCCCAGGTAGGTTCAACATCTGGCAAAAGTCTGGAGGAAAAGGCCAGGTTAATGTTTGCTGCAGGCTTCCTCTCTTTGAATTGCTCTATTTGTTGAGGGCAGGAAATTGTGTCTCTTTTGTTTGTTAGTGTTATCTCCAGGATCCAGGCAGTTCTTGGCATGTAGCAAGTGTTCAATAAATACTTCAGAATAAATGCTATGAGGGTCTCTTTTAATTGAACATGGTAATAACAGTATAATGTAAGTGCTATGGGAACAGAGAAGCCAGAACACTGGGTGAATTAGGAGAGGCTTTGGGAATGAAGTGACATATGAGTTAGGTCTATTGGCCAGTACCCAACTTTCTCAACTGCTGACAGCAAGTTCAAGGTCAGCCTCAGCTACATAGTGAATTTAAGACCAGCCTGAATTACAGAGTGACAGCCGGTCTCAAAAAACCAAAACAAACAAACAAATAATCTACACCTTAACAAAGAGTTATAAAGCAAACACTCAGACCATAACCACTAGCCAGGTTAAAAAAAAAAGGAAGTATCCTGTGTTTGCCTTCCCCTTGACGTTTACTGTTTTCCAAAGTGATCATAATCCTGACTTGCAGAGTTCTTATTTACCTGATTTTCTTTAGAGTTTTACTATCCATGTATTCATCTCTGAACAATTTACTTTGCCTCTTTTTAGCTTTATATAAATGGAATTCTACTGTAAAATTTTTAAAAATATAATCATCAAAACACTGAGAACAGGTTTTATTTTATCTTACTAAAAGGAAAAGAGAGCAGCATTTCCAAAATACACATCAAAGTCATAAAGAAATTGGGAAATCAGGATCTTTTTTCTCAAACAGAGACTGTGCATAAGCACGATCATGCGTGTATAAACACTCAGTGTACACAGATACACACAGATATAAACTAAGTCTGTCTGCCAAACACACTTCCATAAAAACCATCTGTTCTTCACTGCTTGGAATTTTCTCAAATTACTCTTCAAAGAAGACCATTTTAATCCATTCACTTGTCAGAGATTCATATATTTAAAAAACTTCATCTATACAGAAAATCTAAAAAACTGTTCACCCCCATCAGCAACTAAATACTTCACTTACTTTTATTCAGCTAGTCATAAGGAGGGGTCTTGGAAGAAGCAAACAAGTTTTCAAATCAATAAGTATTTACTGCGTATCAGGAAGGGTTCAAAAGTGGTGTGCACTGGCTTCAAAAGCTATATACTTGAGAAAAATAAACATATTTTTCTGAGCTTGTCTGTCTTGGTTATTTTTCTCCCGTTGCTGAGGCAAAATACCCAATGCCCAAAATCAAGGAAGTAAAGGTTTATTTAGCTTACAGTTTGTGGAGGTTTCCATACTTGGCTGGCTCCAAGGCAGAGTGGCACATGACAGGGCAAAGGCTCATGATGGCGGAAAAATGCAAAAGCAACAATAGCAAAAGCAACAACAGCAAAAGGGAGGAAAGGCGGCAAGCAGCCTCTCTCTCTCCCTTACAGTGTATGCAAACTACCTGCCCCAGGGCAGGTGTAGCACTCACAACCCATAACCCCAGCAATGGATCATGGATCAATCACAAATCCTAGAAGCCCACCTCATAACTGCATGAGGATTTGGGGGACATGCAGACACAAACTATAACACTGTCCCAGGGCAAATGTTAAATGGTGCGACAGTCATAAGTTCAGTGAAAGAGAGAACAGCTTGGGTTTCATGGAATAGCTGTGGTTTTAGGCAGTTCAGTTTAAAGAATAATGATTCATAAAAGAGGACAACGAAGACAAAAACAAAAGGAACCCAAGGACAACAGGAGAACAGCAAAGAATATCCAATCTGGAACATGGAGTCACCTATCTTTTTACAGTAAAACCATAAGGGGGAGGGGAATAAAAGTGGAGAGTGTGTGCACACATTTAATGCAACCAGACAAGGGTTTTGATCTAATATAGCACACATGAGTTTGATCTAGGACCACCTCCAACTCTTGAGCAAGAGACTGAGAAGTACCTACAATTCTCTCTGATGTTTTGGGCATATTATTCTGGTATCACATTAAGGAAGAAAGACTTGCCACAGGAAACTATGAAATAGGTCTTACACTCACTTCAGATCCACGTGACTACATCTGAACATCAAATCCAAAACCACGTATCCTCTCTTTTTGTTTAAATTTTATACAACTTTTTGAGCTATAACTAACGTAAATTCAGAGTCTATCTTATGTTTTTCCATATACAAACTCTTTTTGTTGTACCCTTCGAGGAAAAAGGAGCCTTGATAGGATACATAAAAATTCCCAGATTATTTCTGTCAGATCAGCTACTGCTGCCCTTCAGGTGCCAGGAGAGAAGTCATAACAACATCTGAAATGCACTTAATGGCTTAGAGTAAGTGGCTACTAGGAGAAAATAAAATCCCTTATAGAGTTTTAACTATCAAATCAACCATAAAATCCCCAAGGAAGGAAAACCTATAATATAGCAACACAATCCTATCGTCCCACAGCAGTCTTGCCAGAGCTGTTTTGAACTATTTGTTTGAAAAGTACTGCAATGGTAATACATAAAATTATTATTCCTTTTAAGCAGAGATATGAATTCAACCCTTACATGCTAGTTACTGATTAACAGTCACTACGTAACTCTGACCTGGATCATTCTGTGCCTCAGTTTCTTGACTGTTAAAACAGAGTCAATGAGCCCTTCCTCCTTGCTACTTTCCATGCAACGACAGTGAAAGGGTGAGTGAAATGCTATTAAAACACTCACACAGTGAGCTGGAGGGAAGGTGGCTGAAGAAGATAAGCTGGTACTGGCTTCTGTGAGACACACTAGAGTTGAGGAGGGACAGGTATCTGTGCGACTGCCACTCCACATGCACAGTGGACTCTGCCAAGTCAGCAAGAGACTCCAGAACAACAGACAGCCTGTGTCCCAGAACGTGCTGCTGGCAGGGATGCCCTTCCTACATACACAGCCTGCTGTTGCTTTTCCCTTTCGTTTCTCTATAAGCTCCTCAGCACAGACCTTCTCATTTTCAACATTTAATGCTCTTCCTGTGAAGTCCAATTCTACCATCCTCTTCCTTGACACTGGTATCAAAGGGAATTGTTAAAGGCAAACATGGGCATTCTGCTTTAATCTACTGATGCTTCCTACTTCTTATTTAACCAACAGTTTAAAGGCTACACACCTTAGCTGATATCCAAGTGACTCTTTCTACCTCTCAGCACCAAAACTCCTCAGACCATACACTAGCCATCTGTCACACTCATCCAATGGTGAGAACCACTCAGGTTCTGAGGCTTTAGTTCATGCTAGGAATGTCCTTCCTATATCTTTGTTCTCCAGTTCTCCCTTTGTGTGGCCACTGTATCTAGCACATACTTCTGAATCTGCTTTTCCCTTATCATGATATTAGAAAGCCATGTGTTCTTTCTCCTAGACAAAGCTGTGCAGAGGCAGGAACCATATCTTGATACTTATCCCTGTACCCCAAGACCTAGCCTTGTAGCTGATTCTCAATATAAATTGGTCAAACCAAAGTTTCAAATGTAGTTACTAGCTCTTTTGATTTTAATCTTTAAATTTAAAGTTTTTAGCACATACAAGATTCTTACATTTTTTAAATGTTCAACACTACTGGGCATTCAAGAGATGTAAATTAAAACAATGCTGAGATTCCATCTCACCCCAGAAAGACCAGCTTTTAGTGAATCAACCAATAACAAATGCTGGCGAGGCTGTGCGGAAACAGGAACCCTTCTCCACTGTTGGTGGAAAAGAAACAGTCTCCAGCACAGACTGGTATAACCACTGTGGAAATCAGTGTAGACATTCCCCAAAGAACTAGGACTAGAAGTTCCATTTGACCCAGCTGTTTCTCTTCTTGGTATCTTCCCAAAAGAATTAAGAGCATCATACCACAGCTATATTATTGCGGACTGATCAGGCCTGCAACCTCCCAAATGAGTGGACGGCAAAGGCCTAAATAAGAGACAAGTGGTATGATTTTAGGGCTCCAAGAGGATCAAAATCCTCTAGCAGAATTCAAGATTCTCTGGGGGCTGAGACAAAGAACTTCTCTGGGCAGTATTTATTTGGTTTTCAAATAAAAGAAGGTGGTACTGAGGAAAGCACAGGAACTGAGCAGGCCCTTGGAAGTCAGTTCAAAACTTTCCCACGTAGCAAATTATGCCAATCAGGAGAACTCCCTTATCTCTAGGTTGACATTTACTGCAGCAGAATGGAGCCTGCAGCTACAGTCTCTATTTAGTTAATTGGGGTTGGGGCCAGGTCTCCTTAGCTGTGGTCTTGTCTTGTCCTTTGAGGCATCACAGGCCACTGCAGGCCTCAGCAAGGACCAGTGACTCATAGAGGTTCACTTACTATGAATCTGCTGCCCATCTCCATACAAGGGGCCTCGGACTGGGACAGACTCACAAGTAAACATAGAAAGCCAAATGATTAATTTTAAATTCTGCTCAGAGCTGCTTTGTAATGGTTTCCATCATAACATATGCATACCCATGTTTATAGTCATACAGTTTGTAACACATAAATCCTGGAAACAGCCCAAATGCCCATCATCCAAGAATGGATAAAAAAGTTGTGTTTTTATGCCGTGGAGTACTACTCAGCCATAAAGAAGGATAAACTTGAGACATTTCTAGGTAAATGGATGCACCTTGAGACCATACTCTTAAGTGAAATATATCAGACACATGTGTATAAATACCACATTGTTTCTCTGGTATGAGAAACTGAAAGTGTAAATAAGGACCAAAATGTAGACCTGTTATTGTGAAACAGGCAGAAAATGTTCAAATGGGGAGGAGAATGTGGGAGGGGGAGGGGAAAAGGAAAGGGAAAAGTAAAGAAATGAGAAAAGAAGGAAAAAATGGAAACAAAGCTTTTGTAAATGGGGAGGAAGGAAGGGGTCAAAGGGAGGGTAGGGGAATGGGAAAAAAACAAGTATATTATGTATAGGTACAAATTCTTTATGATGAATGTGATCATTATATATATCTAAAATGTACCAATAAAATATGATTGGAAAAGAAAAAAAACTCTTACATTCTAATCACAGACCAAGAAATAAAAGATCAGATATTAGGCATAAATAAACACAATTACAAATTGTGCTAAGTTCTATGAAGGAAATAAACAAATTTAAACCTAGAATCACTGGGATGAGAGGCAGGTTTCTAATTTTTGTTGTTGTTGACAAGGTCTCACTGTGTAGTTCAGGCTGGCCTTGAGTTCATTATGTAGCCCAGGCTGGCCTTGAACTCATGGTGATCTTCTTGCCTCAGCCTCTAGAGTGCTAGGATCACAGGCATGCCCCACTAAGCCTTTCTACTTTAGATAAAGAGGCAGGAAAGGCTCTCTAAGGAAATACTATTTCAGGTGAAACTTAAATGTTGGCAACTAGTGGTGTAAAACATGGAAAGCACTGCAAGCAGGACTAGCACAGGCAAAGGCCTGTGGGTGGGGAAAACTGTTAGTTCATTAGAGATGGCTAGCCTTTTAGCCAGAGACTACTGACAGAAAAAGTTGTTTACCTGAAATGGGAATTTGGTGAAACAGAGAGTGAGTGTAATCAATTAGCATACTAAGGAGTCTGAATTTTATTCTAAGTGTAGTCAAAGGCCATTCAAGGGTCACCAGCGGTTGTTAAAATGATGTTAACTTATGTTTAGCAATGAGAAACAGAACAACAACATCAAGCAAGGAGGCCATGATGACTGTTTAGCCAAGGCCAGTCCCCTCGTGTGACGGCTGTACCTCTGCCTGCCAAGCCAGTGTAGAAGCTGAGAGTGCAGATGTTCGGCCAGCTCCAAGAACAGCGATCGTTTCCCCGTCATCATCCACCACTTTAAAGTCGAGGTCCTCGTTGTATTTTCTGCGTTTCACTTGTCGACCTGAACGTCGTTTCTACAGGAAAAACACACCTATCAGAGCAGCTCTGTGAGTCCAAGGCAAAAAGCTGTGTAAGAATATCCTCATCTCTACTTACACACCCAGCAAAGCTTTCTCATCTTATACAAGGAATCTTAAACACAACTCCCTTAAGGACCAAATTCACTCAAAATGGGATTTAGCTGAGAGAGGAAGGGAACAAAAGTTCAACCTCCAAACTGCCGTGATCCGCTAATAAGGTGGAGTCTCAGAGACCAGGGAGATGTGTTTTATTCATCAACAGCAGTGGTATTTTCCCTCCTTTCTGGAACCGGTTTTTATTCACAAAAAACAGGAATGGGCAGTCACCCCATCATCCTTGAGATCTACTACGGCAACAGCTGGAAGGTCAGACTTTATGACAACGATGACAGTTTTTATTTATTCATTTCTGTTTGTTTGAATTCACCATACTTTTATGACAAATTCCTAAGAATGCAGTTTGAAAAACTAATCAATACCCATTTTATTAGGACTTAGTCTGAGAATCTCCTAAAATGCAGGGAGATTTTCACACGTCTAAAGTGTGACAAAATGGCAAGTTACCATCTAAAACTCATCTCTAATTAAGTAGTTTGCATCTTTTGGATAAAAGACATGTACAATAACTTCCCTCAAACAGAAAAGCACACAGTTCAACTCTATAAACTTTTCACATCTAAACAGCAGAATCTCCTCAGGGAACTATTCATCAGCTAGCACAATCTCAAATATTTAAACTTCAAAAAACAAAAAGCAAAATCTTAACTCTTTTTTTGTCTAAAGGATACCGCCTGAGCATCTATTTTCCCATCACTTTTTTTTACAATGGCACCTCTGTAATGTCTAACTTTATGTGAGGGATTCCACCAAAAAACCTCTCTTCCACCCCCAAACACAGATCACAATCCTACAAACACTTAATTCCCTGCCAAATCCCATTAAATTGATGTGCTTGGACTTCCAGCTACCTGGGTTCCTAAGAGCACTTGCTTCCAGGCAGTGAAGGGACCTCTGCTCCTACACCAGACACTACTACTTAGGAACAACACGATATTATGGTAAGCTGACACCTTCTTATAGTAAAGATCACTGGAAAACTAATAGGAACCCAGATGATCTTGGAATGTACAGGAGGTTGGTCTTATTCTAAATGGTCCTCTTGTAGCAGTGTGGCTTAGATACACTGCTGTGGATATCACGGGAAATAACGCTTTCAAATATTAGAATTCATGTCTAAGAGACATTGCCCCAACACAGGGGGAAAGTCTCCATCAGTGTTATGGCATACCTTAACATATATCTGGGAACTGAACAGATGGGCAACTACTTGTTTCCATATTTAGCCAAACCTCTCTTACTATTTCAGCATAATGAATACCTCCCTAGCTTTTCCACCATCTAGGATTATGAAGTATCCCTGACCCAACATTCTGATCACTGAATGCATTACCTACATGGCAAAATGGGTACCCTGAACCTTACTTAGCCTTGCCTGCAATTTTCTATATCAACTTCCTCTGCAACCTAATATCATGTTACCTTCCAGAAAGCCATTACCACTACCACCACCACCAAAAAAGGGAGATTATGAATATAAGGCTCAGGCTAAGAATAAAGCCTGTGGTCTACCTGCTCACCCACCGAGACAGTAAAAGCCCATCCCTGGTCTGTGCATAGGGTAGTGGGCTAGAGAAAGGCACTGAGGAGCATCAGGATCATGTCAGCAGAACCCTGTCAGCAGCCATAACCTCCAGCAGACTCCCGGTCACAGCTATACCTGGCTGTCAGCAGACTCAGTGGACTCCTCGGGACTCCGCAGGGATGAGTTCGGCAGGCCCTGATCCAGTTCTAAACTCTCCACTGTTGTTTCACTTTTCCTCTTTCCTTTCTTCTTTCTCTCCACTGGTGTTGGTCCTTGCTCCTTGCTACAAGGAGAAATTCAGAATTAAAACTGTTGGGAAGTTTTGAAAACTAAGATTCTCAAATGATCAGAGTCATGAAATCACATTTTGGAATTCTAGGTTGACAGCAGGATTTAATGGGGGACCCTGTAAGAGTTTCTTCCCAGAAATGTATAGAAATATAGGAAGAACTATCTACATGGACTGATACAGAATTTATTTTATTACATTTCTATAATGACTACTATGGCTACAATTAATGTGATAAGAAATGACATGAATGTCTCCAAAAACCTCACTTTCCGTTTATGCAAATATAATGTCCCTATAACTTATACAGGAAAAGACATCTTCCTGATCTATTATGTTCCCCTATTGTACAATCTACTTATAAAACCTGGAGTAATGACTAGCAACTCTACAATGAAGAGAAAATTATCTACTCTTGAGGAGCTTACAGTTATAAAAATCCTACAGTTCATCTATAGCCACAGCATAAGGCAGACCATGAATGCTTCCTCAGTGATGCAGAGATGAGAAAAATCCGATCATCCTGTCAGGCCCTGCCAAGACGGGAACCTTCTTCTCTAAAAGGCCTTGCCTGATCTTTCTAGATGGTAAACTCTGTTTTTCCACACTCATCAGACACCTCAACTGTAGTTTGCTTATTAATATGGTATTCAAACTCTGATTTTTTACTTAAGTCACTCATTAACCATGACACGAGGCTCAGATGCTTGGCTAACTACATTCAGTGCCTGGATCCTCTGCAGCTGTTCAAAAAACATTTGCAGAATAGATGAATATTTTATACTTCTCTGATTTGTCTTGCCAGACTCTAAGTTCCTAGAGGGCATATAATCAAGTTTAATTTGTTTTGTATTTCTCTTGAGTAGTTATGCCTTGTACACAACAAGGCACTCAATACTTCAAGTCTTTAAAAAATTTAAGCAATAGGTACATGGGTAAATTAATGAATGGGTAAGATTATTGGAAGTTGGGAAGACTTAGAAAAACTACTTAAGCAGAGATATACAAAGAATTTTAATAGATGTCAGAAATAGTAGTAACAGTAATAATAGAGATTGCAGCTAATACACATAAAATATTACACTTAAAATATCCAGGCAGGCCCAGTTCTAAGTCCTTTACATGAAGTATCCCTTTGATGACTCCAACAGCACTATAAAGCAGACTATCTTTATTCTCATTTATTGTGAGGAATCTGAGGCACAATGAAGTTAGTTAGATTTCTAGAGTAACAAAGCTAGGAAACAGTGGAGAAAGAATCTGAACCCAGGCGGAGACTGTGCTCTACTCAACATGGCTCTGGGGAAAGAAGCACCACAGACAGTTCCTAAAAGATGTGTGGCCAGACGACAGCACAAGTGCAGAGAAGCACTCTGTGACAGAGTTGGAAGGAGAACCTGAGGGTATACAAAGTCAGAGAATCTAGACTTCACCATGTGGGAAAAGGGCCAGGATGGCAAGTGCAGGTGAGACACACTGATGAAGTATCCTAGGTACAACCAATGAGGGCTCAAGGGTGAGAATGCTCTGAAAGGCCCCCCAGAAACAGAAGCATTGTATCTCAAAGGATGACAGGAAAGAACCAACATTACTGGTACTTCCCATGAGGTGAGCTGGTAGACAGCGGGTGAGAAAAGAAGGCAACGGGATGGCCTTGTTTATTCTGGACCTGGCAAAGGGAGGTCCAGAATACATACCAGTGACCAATGAATCAGCCGTTTCTCTCAGATACTTTCACCCTCGACAAGGCCAGCACAAAACCAGTCTATCTTTGATACTACAGGCTGAAGATTTGGCCGTCTACCAACCTACTGGGAAAGTCCACAATGAAAACTATTCTAGTCCAACCCAAGGAAGTGAAACTCAAGGAGATCCTGCTGTTTTAGAGATTTGGAGTTTAATAGGGTAAAAAAAAAAGGAAAAAGTCTTCTCCTTCATATGGTTAAAAAAGAGAAAACTCAGGTAAAATGTCGCAAAAAACATTCAATTTTGACTGGACTACTTATCTCATGTTACATGGTTTCTCATTAAGAATGGTGTATAGCAACTATATTCTACAAAGTGACTTATACACTGCAATTGAGCTGTTAAACCTCAGCCCTACAAGGAAGCCACAGAAAATAATCCTCATATTCCAGATGAAGAAACTGATGTTTAAAAGCAGCAAAGGTCCTGAGGTCAGCAGCAGAGCAGAGGACAATGCTCAGCTCACCTAAGTCACAGTGTTGGTTTTTTCCATATCACATATTTTTTATTTTTAAAACTCCAGCCCCTTGTGCTCACTTTGGCAGCACATTACTAAAACCCCAGCCTCCCTTTGATAAACATATTTTTTTTGTTCTTTTTGAGACAGAGTTCAGGCTGGTCTTGAACTCACTTTGTAGCTCAGGCTGGCCTCGAACTCGCAGCGATCCTCCTGCCTCAGCCTCCCGAGTACAGGGATTACAGGCATGTGCCACCACGCCCGGCTTATAAACATAAAATTTAAATTAAAATTTAATGTTATTTGAATCTCAAAATAACAATTAAGAGAATCAGCAACAAAAGACATTCTAATGACTCAAATATATAAAAAAAATCACAAATCCAGTTTATATTTTTATGGCTCTCAGCAAAATAAGGTTTGTGCTTGTGCTTATTTTTTAATGCACATTTAAAGAAGGTGATAACATTCCAAGTCACCATTAAAATCATATGCTCAGAGGCCCAATGACTCTTTTATAATACCTTAGGTCCTTCTCAACATTTGAAATTAGCTTCTTCTATTTGCTAAGTGCAACTTTATTACATTAGAAAACTTTGTCTCTTCATATTTACTCATTTAAATATTTGTTCATATTGAACGAATGCTAGAAACATATGCTTCACTGTATAACATCCTACTCAAAGCTAAACTAAGCCTAAATTATAAATAGGGAATACAACTTCTTCAAAATAAGACAGTTTAATGTGAAATGTATGTGCATTTTCAGAAATACATAAAATGATGAAAATAAGGAAGAGATATGGTAAGGCACTCCAAAGTCAAGCCTGTGTACTTTCTTAGCCAGAGGCTGGGGGCTGGTGAGGTAGAAAGGACACCTTCTCAAGTATATCAGTAAAATTGGAAAATGCCTGCTGAAACCTGCTCACTTAGTTGGGGAAAAACAAGAAGATACTCTACCTGGGAAATCTTCAAAGTGATTTTCTGGAGGTTACCTTTGGCAACAGAGTCAATTTTGAATTCCAAAAATTCTTCCTGGAGCTCTTCTGATAAAGACAAATATCAGGAAGAAAAGATTCCTTGTAAGCTTACAAATGGGACTTTCAAATAGGAAGTCAAGAAAATATCACCTGAATTCATCCTCCAGGATGACTCTAGATAAAATGTATCTTTCCCCTCTTTGGAGTGAGGCTTAGAAACCTTACACTTCAGAGTTTAAATAACTGAAAACATTTTAACCTCTAAATTGCTACATCTACAGGAGGATTTGTTACATGAATATTTGTTTGCTTCTTCAAGTTCCAAGTTCCTCAAAAATAGTGGCCAAATAATACTCAGCAAGACAATGTACATATGTATATTCCCTTTGACTCAGCAACTCTACTTACCAAAATTTACTCAAAGGTAACACCTATAATACCTCCAACAATATGCAAACACATGCATCAGGTCACTCACCGAAGCACTGCTTGGTAACTGTAAAATAATGAAACTACCTAAATGCCTAAACCTAAGTGAGTAAATAAATTAGGATACATACAATGGAGTACTATGGACCTGTAAAAATGATTAAGAAAAAAATTTATAAGCTGTTATGAGTTCTAAGACATATTAAGTGAAAAAGCAAAGTACAAGAGAATATCCCATATAAGAATTAAGGGGGAAACTGTCATATCTGTTTGTCATTACAAAAAGAAATACAAGGATGGATAAGCCAAGAAAAAAAGGAAATTATATACAGGGGGTGGAGGAGAGATGGGGTGAGAGAGATACAAGAGGAAGTGACACTTTCTGAATACACCTTATTTTACACAGACTTAGCTTTGGAAATAGGGGGAATGAGTGAAATTTAAAAACAATTTGTTACGGTAAAAAACAAGCTGCCATTAATCCTTCTCCAAAATACTGCCCCTCGCTTCAAACACACCTATCCCACCATTCTTGTCTGCAGTTGTGCTGTCACTGCTGCCTTGATGTCCTGAATACATTGAGAATGTTTATCTTCCATGGTCATTTTGACTGTGGGAAACAGCGAGAAATCACAGGGTAACAGAACCAGTGAATAAGGTGGATGAGGACACACTGTAACATTTTTATTTGATTGAAATGGACTTAAATGTTTGATCAACACATGGTGGTCAAAAAATATAATGAATGATTAAATTTTAAAAATTTATTAAAGGAAAAGACCTATTGCTATGAATTCTTCTGAAAATACTCTCCCCCTTGCAATGTGACTTTCACTGTAATGAATTTTTTATTTTAAACATTCACTGTATCTTCTGACCACTCCTATGTTAAATTTCTAAATATCAAAAAATAAAAAGGTAAAAGACAAGCTCAAACAAATTAATCCCAATGTTTTTGTAGAATGGTATAACCATACTACATAGAGAAGAAAAAGACCTCAGTCCCATAGGTTTGTGAACACAGTATTTGATTACGCATTCTAGCTTTGGGATGAAGGGGGTGAACAGCAAACAAATCCTGACTTTCTTTCTCGTAGTTGGTTGAAGCAATCCTGGAAGTATTTTATATGTGATACAGGACTAAACAAATGAACGAATGTGCTGATTTGGGAGTTGGAGTTCTTCCTGAAGAAGGAGGAGTTACAAATACATACAACTTCTATAATAAATTATGTATGTATAAATACATATAATATACAGTGGAACCTCAGTTCACAACTTAGTTCTTTCCGCAATTCTGGTTGCAAATCAAACTGGATAAAAACTGCATGAAATTCAACGGTTACGTTTAATGTTGACCTTATGGGGAAATTTGATTCAGTTTCTGTCCAATTTAGTTTGTGACTAGTATCATGGAAAGAATTAAGTTTGTGAACCGAGGTATCACTCTGTGTACATACTGGTATTTGTGTCTATACATGTGTACATATATTTCTATATGCAAGGTTTATATATCTTCCCTAGTTTTGACAACTGAAAGGGCTTAAAAGTACAGATGCCCCGTTAACAATGTACAGAATGTGCACTCAGAGAAACAGTCCATTCCAGCACTAATGCAGGAAATATAAAAGGTGAGCCTGGAACACCTTGCTACATCAGAAAGTAAGGATGCATTAAAAAAAAATGTCAAAATGACATTGGGGAAATCTTAGTATCTCAAATTGAGCACCCACCTGGGGACGGTGAAGAATTGTAAGTCACTGTCAACAACAGGACTGTATAGTGATGATAGTCAGATACAAGGGAGAAGGAAGAAAGCTCTTGTTTACTACACCATCCAAACGGTAAATACAGAAATTGGGGTAGAGTTAGAAAATTATTTTGTAACCATCACAGAAAAGATGTGTCCCCTCTAAAATCATCAAAGGAGAGCAATTTGAAGAGGAGCAAGATATCTGCACAATCTTACAATGTCTCCCTACAAATTGCTTATTAATTTATAAGAGAGTAAAAACTCCAGTGGACAATAGATACATAAGAATACTCTGGCCTTACTTTTAGCAAGAACACACTGCACTCTGAAAGTGACATAAACCGTTATGTACACAACTTATTCCCAAATGGCTCAGGAAACACACAATAGGTATTTATCATATATACATATAAATTTTTAAAAATAACTTATTTTGATATAGACCTAATTCCATTCTAAAGTGGATACTGTGTTTTTCATCTTTTTTGTGACACTCAATTTTTATCATCAGATCACAAGAATGGACACAGCTCAGGCTGGGCTATGGTATCCGATTCTGTTTATCCAGTGAATGGTCCCAAAAGACAGACACATGCTTTAGCCAGGCCTAATTCAGAGTCTTTTTTTTTTTTTTTCAATAAATTAATTTTGGTTTAGGAATAGATAGGAAAATGGAATTCCTTCCTTGCAGGTCATGAAGTTGTACGGATATGAGGCCACAGGTACAGGACGCCATGATGCCTTTCTTAAGAAAAGATTTGCAAAGGATGGGGCTTACATCCAGAGAGTCAGAGAAGAGTTGGAGCCAAAGAACTTGGGTGAAAGTCTCACCTAAACTCACCTAAACCACCTGAGTCTGACTTCTTCAGCCAGCGAGATCAACAGTTACTATTACTTTCATATTAAGCTAATTCAAGTTGGGTTTTCATCACTTGTAACCAAGAAGAGTTCTGAATAGTACAAAGGCCTGATAGTCTCACCAGCTAGTGGCACTTGAGGCTAGATCAAAATAATCTTCAATAATCCTCACATTACTAGCTTTCAGAGTTAGAAAAACTTGCAAAATTGAAAAAAATGGAAGACATTAAGAGTTCTGAGGTTCAAATACTTATTTTTAGTAGTAATAAAACCAAATAATTTTACAGTAAAACATATTCATTCCAAGAACACATCTATTATGCATTTATGACAAGAAACTCTCAATATATAAACTATACCCATCAGGCAAGACAACTACCAGGTATAAGCACATTTTTCTATTAGGTCTCATCCCTAAAGCTCTACTTCTCTTCTGTGTGGCTTCATGAGCTAAGAAGATTTTGTGCACCTTTACTTTCTATAATTTCTATTAGAAAAGTAAGTATTTTTGGCTTTCCAAATAGGCAATTACATTATAGTGATACAATTACCAGGCAGACAGGCTTTCTGAAACTTTCCCCCCAGCTCTATCTACTTCAATCTCCAACTTCTAGGTTTCTTTGTAAGAACTGAGAGTTAGACACGGAGTACGAATCTGCATATGAGAAAGATCTGAGTATGTGTCACAATATTGTACTATGAGTCTGTTATTAATCTGTACTCATGGATGCTAGGTACTGAAATATCTTATCAGCTGAAGTGCATTATTTCAAAATGACTCATCTTTCCACTCTAAAATTAAAACCTTATAAAATGTACATCACAGCCTCAGCAAGAAAGAATGAAGTTACTACTGTAGCCACTGAAAGTAGCTCACGACCCCAACTACTGCTTCCACGGGCACCTGGAGGCTGGGCAGTCTGGCCCAGGGACTGCTACTCCGCTTGAGGAACAGCTCCTCAGCGACACTCCTCACTTGGCCTCCAAGCAGGCTCTGACCCTTCTGCTAGGAGTATGGGACTGAGAAGACGTACACAGCATTACCCCCAAAAGACTGTTCCGCTCTTAACCACTTACCCATTCAATTACTTAAATACAGGATGACCAAAAATTGTGCATTTTTCATTAATTTTTACAAGATAACAAAACAGGAAATATAAAAATGACAATTTTATCAAATTTCTTCAATAATTTTCCAGTGTATGGTACATTTTAAAACACTGAACACCTGCCCGAGTGATGTCAGAATAGTCAGTATGTAAACAAATGTGCTGAGCCACGCCTGGGGTAAACCGTTGGATGGTAATACAATGTTCACATTGGCTCAGTCTATGTATTCAGAGAACAGAGTTGGCATAGACTTCTAACATGCTCACGACGAGGCCACAATTCATATAACTTGCTGTTGGCAGCTCTGAACTGCCAATGGTTCAAGTCTGCGGGATCACGCTCAGACACTGTAGTTTCAAGAAAAAACACCACAAAAATCACAGCTTCTTAGATGAAAAAGCAGCATTCCACCTAAAAAACTTATTCAAAGTAATAAAGCAAATGAAAGTAAAAATTTAGACAGTATAGAAGGGTGAAAGAAAAACATGATAGGTGCCTACTGCTTCAAATCCGAATTCCCAAGAAGTGCTCCTGACAGACACAGAAGTGCTTCTGATGGATATCTTCCTGACTCCAAGTATGTCATGCCTCTAGTTGGTTATTTTCCACCATTAAACAATGGCTACGGAAGGCCTGATAGGAATGTCAATGAATTTAGACCTTCTATAACTCCCCTGTTCTTGTCCCTACTAAATACATTTCTAGAAATTCTTTTAGATTAGGGAACCATGTTTTATATTTTCATTAACTCTTTGTTTTCTCTGACTGCTCCTTTTTCATAACCCATTCTTGTTTTGTAGACCCAAAAGCATCTTGAATCTGGGAATGCTAACATAAAACCTGTACAGGTTCTTGATGATACGGATAGCTGGTAAGGCTCTCTTCTGGTGCAGAGTAAGTTTCTTTCTCCACAAGCCTTATTCTGAGTGGAAGAGGTGGCCTGGGTGTCTGAACACATGAACAAGATTTCTCAAATGGCTGTTCCTCTCCCCATTTCTAGGGTATCGTGCAGGAAAAAGGCAGAGAAGCTATCTTGTGGCTATCTGATCCTGTTTGGAGCTTGGGACCCTCCCCAGGGCGAACTGTTCACAGTAGTTAATCACCTGACTTCAGCACAGAACTGACAAACTGCAGACAGTCCCGTTATCAGTCACCTCCATTTCTGTTCTGCCTCCAGTCACTCCTCAGAGATGCCAGCTCCAGTGCAAGAAGAATGCACTTTTGTCTGTGCTATAAATACATCTCTTGTATGTGCTCTGAGTCAGAGTCCCTCCATAGCATTTACCCACTGGCACTGCAGCACTGGCCTTCCTCTTCATAAGTGCACTGACATCTCTCACCTTGGAAGAACTTATTCCCCTCTGTTCTTCCTGTCATTTTACTAAGACGTGAAGGAGGAGAAACCAAAATCTACCATCCTAAACCTGAAAGCCTCCAAAGAACATTTGTTTAAATGTCTTTTAACTACGTCTTTTTCTCATCTACTAATTCCTTTAATACCTGGCTCACTACTCACCTCTTCCAAGGGACTCCCCCAACCACAACTGAAACACTTCTAATCCTCTAAATCCTTTCAGCTATTCTATATGCAGTCATAGAAGGTCTGTTCATTTGTTTATACAGCTGTTTGTTGCTTGAATTCTTGCAAGGCCGTTTCTCTAGTGAAAGCTCATAGAGATTTCTGTGTCACCTTCCTTCCTTCACTAATCCATTCTCAATAAAAATCCTCATAAACAAAGCAAGACAGGAAGGACATACTAAAAACAGTGAATAAAAAAATGACCAGGCATTTATCAAGAATTACTTAGTAAAGATCATTATGCATACCGTAACTAAGAAGGCCCTAGGGATGACAGAGTAAGCACTGTGGGTGCTCTGAATATACACTGGGGCCAAAGGCTCAGGGATGAGGAATCTCTGCTATTATCATTTAGATTTCTTCCCTACCATAACACTTAGTGGGCTCCAAGCACAGGGTCTCTAACTCAGAACTTAATACAACCTTTGCCCTCATTTTAATAAATGATCAAACAAAAAAACAAGTCGCTCAGCAGAAAGACACATGCAATCTTCTGAGCCTAAAACCAGTCTCCTTAAAGATCTCCACTCTAAGAAAGATAGGTGATCAGCCTTCAGACAGTAAGACAGCTGTCAGCTCTTCCGAGGAGAGCTAGATGACTGGCTGCCTTTACCCCACCACATAGTATCCGATGATAAGGTGGCAATCAGGGCTCCAACAGCTGTATAATCAAAAGTCCTAAGGTTTAACTCTTTCCAGAAGCAACCAGCACAGAGAAAAAGAGGCAAGATAAAACCTTTCCTTTAGAATATTACTAAGTTTACGGAATTTGGGACAAAAATATTCTCTGGGTAGACAAATCAAAGAAATGAGGGCTGAAGGCTTGAAGCATAGGGACTGGGGCTGATCACACCATTCCTGTCCTCTCTTTTTTTCTGGCTTTTTTTTCCTAGCAGATTTAAAATATAAAAAATTAAATATGCTCTTTTTCCCTATGATCTTTCATCTGAGACCTATGTTTCTCAAAAGACGGTTGAAGAACTAGTTATGTTTTAATTACCTGGGAGACTTTTGGAATGCAGATTCCTGGGCTACATCTCAGACTTAATAAATCAGTCTCCCTGAGGATGTGGTCAGGGAGTCTACTTCTCTAATAAACTGTCCAGGTGATCCCTACACCTAGCAAAGCCTGAGAACCAAAGATGCAGAGAGACAGCCTTCCACTTGGGTCAAATAAACCCTGATTTATTTCTTGGCTTCAAGAAAGAACATAAACCATTCTGACATGTGTAGAAATTCCAAAGCTTATACTATCTCTTTTTTTATTATTATTTTCTATCTTTTAATTAGCATCATCAGCACCAAAACTCACCACCCTAGCTTTTAACAGCAACTCCTTAGCTCAGTCAACACAGCTCCCTGTTCAAAAGCAAGCAACCTAAAGGGCTGAACATCACCTTGTTCCTCAGGTACTCACTCCCTGGGTGTCAGAAACCAATGTCACAACCTGAGTGGGTCTTTATTGCTTCTCACGAAGCTGTGCTTTACCCTTATGAAATTGACTTTGACTAAAAGGTTTAAAAAATACAAAATTCACAGGCACATAGAAGCATGAGATACAAAATCTATTGCTGAAGACAGTATCCATTACATCATGTAATGTTCCCCAATGAGAACTTTTTTTGATTGGGTAAAAAGTTGGCTTCCCTGAAGAACTGGCACATTGCTTTTCTAGAACCAAAGCATTTCTCCAAAGCCCGTATCAACATTTCATGACCCCACATGATAGAATATCTACTTTTCAAAGCCTTGCTTCAGCTCTCTGGCCGTGTCTCCATGTGTTTGGAGTTCTGGATAAATCTTATGCAAGTAAGCCCAATCCTCTTTGGAAAAAGGTACCATAATTAGAAATCAGTACAAGTAAGTTTTAATTTCAGACTCTCAACTTTTAAAATTTCCATTTCTTTAACTATAGAGTGGAGCTACCACCTAATGTTATTCATCAGTAGGAGTTACTATATCTTATAC
>NW_004955445.1:15360544-15430310 GCF_000276665.1 Chinchilla lanigera | reverse complement strand
AGGCTGGCCTTCAGCTTACTTTGTGGCCAAGGCTGGTCTCAAACTCACAACGATCCTCCTGCCTCAGCCTCCCGAGCGCTGGGATTGTAGGCATGCGCCACCATGCCCAGCTTCCATTAGTTTTTAGAACCTCATTTTTTTGCCCCTATGTTTTCATAAGGAAAAGCATGTTTTACTTCCAAAGAAGGACCAATATTATAAACACATTTTCTTCTCTATTCAAATCATTTCTCTTCTTTAATTGAGGACACAGTCAACTGTAAACCTAGGAAAAGGAACAGCATATGCCTTGCTCAGCATCCCCACTGCCTATAGTTCTGGTGGATAAGCTCAACTGAGGGAGTAACAAGAAGCCTAGATTGAGCACAAGACAATGTAAAGTCTTCAATCTAGCTTATCAATAATTAACCTAATAACTGGTCTCCTTCCTTGTTAGCTATTCTCAAATGATTCAGAATCAAACAGAGGGGGGGAAAAAGGATCTGATTTATGACTACCCCTACCAGCTGTCATAAGTAACAACACCATTTCAGAAACACTGGCTAGGTGGCAGCTGGCACGCTGGACTGAAGGAGGGAAAAGGCTGAAAGGCTGTACATCAGAGGTGCAGCTTCTACAGTAATTCAAGCATTTGATGAACCACTTACCACCATCAAGTATTACCCAGAGTCTAAATCAGTAACTGCCCAAATCAAAACACGTACATGAGCCAATCATCAGGCGTGACGGCACATGCCTGTAATCCCAGTACTCAGGAGGCTGAAGCAGGAGGACTGCTGCACATTCGAAGCCAGCCTATACCAGACAGTGAGTTCAAGGCCAGCCTACATGGTGAGATGCGGTCTCACCTCACCCTCAAGAAAAGAACAAATCAAAGGGTACAAAAAGTTGAGGTTTAATAACTAGCAGATTAGCCAGGCGTGGTGGCACACACCTATAATCCCAGCACTCGGGAGGCTGAGGCAGGAGGATCATTCATTGTGAGTTCAAGGCCAGCCTGGGCCACAGGGTGAGTTCAAAAAGACAAAAAAAAAAAAAAAAAAAGCCTGCAATAGCTAGCAGATTTTTAAAAATCATTAACAACTTTTCATAAGTAAAGCAGGTTCTTCTGACCAGTGGAATAATTAAAGGAACTGAAATAATTTTCTAAAGACACGAAGAAGGAAAAGAAATCAAAGCCTAGCCATTCTAGAACCCTATCTGGGCTACACACAAGAATTATGTTAGGTCAATTCTACTATATTAGGTCAACTTATCATACAGCCCCACAATAAAGAGAGAGAAAAGCTTGTGTAACTTCTCCACATTTCTAAAGAGATGGCTTCCCTGTCTATATGTCAGCCTCCTCTCAAAGGAGGTTTCTGAGTTTTAAAACTCAAAATCTCCTGGTGTCCTCTAACAGTCCTCAAAAACACTACAAGCATTTCTCCAATTCATTTGCTTTATTCAGCCTAATTAGAACAAAATCAGGGTCCTCTAATTACTATGTATATATAACAAAGCCTGTAAGTTTTCATTTTCAGAATCCCAATTCCACCTATACACAGACACCCAATCTTGTTTTGTGAAACAGTTCCTCATTCCCCCAAACTGGAACTTGTAACAAAGTCTGCATATTATCACTGTGTGTTATATCTCATATAAGGTAGTAGATTTTTTTGTTTGTTTTTTTGTTTTCCGGTACCAGGAATCGAACTCACAACCTTGCTCTTGTCAGGCAGGTGCTGTGCCGCTGAGCTAAATCCCCAGCCCCTATCTCATATAATGTAAATGTGAATTCCTTTAAGAAGAGTTCAAGTTCAATAAAACTGTAAGCATCAGAGATCAATGGCTAAGTGAGCTCAGATACCTACGGGTGTCTGCCTTTCATACCAAGCCAGACACTTACTAAGTCTGTAAAACATCCTCTGATTATCCTAGTTCTCAAATACTATCCTGATTCCTTTCTGTTCTTCATAAAACTAAAACAACAACTCCACTAGCTAAGATCTGATTCTCCTTCTTCAAATATGCTACTACCCTAAAGAAACTTCAGCTCTTCCAAAGTAATATGGAGGTGAAAGTTATTGGCTGAAGTCCAAAAGTCACTCTGTCACCTTTTTCACATACTGAGAATGGATGTTCTTATGTTAACTGAGAAACAATGTCCGTAAGATTTTCATAAGTTAGAACCCTAATTCTGCCTACCTCTCAGCCTTCTGCATTATATGGCATTTTATGGTCACACTCTGAAAACCACGCCCCACCTCTACCCTCAAATCTCTTTGTCAAAAGATGAAATACCCTGCCAGGCAGAATATAGTGAATATTAAGGGGCAAAAACAGCTTGGATTAGGAAATTATCCATCTGGTCCTAACAAACTGTCCTAAAGAAGAAATGAACTACATAGCAGATGCCAAGTTGCCACACACAGCACTAAAAATGCTTTCTCTTTAAAACTTACCTCCTTTGTGCCCGCCCCAACATAGGAGTGAAGGTCTCATTTTATTATTTCTCCTAGCATTCACAACTGCTGAGATTTTAAGTGCTCTTGTTCTGACACAATAGATGAGACAGACACAGATAGAGGTATCCTGCCTTTGCACTTAGATTTCAGAAATTTTCACTCCTTGAGATATATGTGTGATACATTGTTTGTTTTATATTTCCTCAAAAGCTTAAATATAATGTCTTGTTCAAAAAATTTAGAAGGAGAAATTAGACTGGTATATAGACAGATAACAAATTTCCTATTTAAGAAATGCACTGCTATCCAGATAAGGTCTTTTACACCACCCACTCTGCAGTCAATGTGTACCCAGGCCTCTGACCTCTGCAAGTCACTACGGTATCCTCAGGCCTCATTTACTCAGTATTTCCTGAGCAGCTATAAAAAGGCAAGGCACTGTGCCAAACACTGAACTTATGGTCGTGTTCTCCAAGCTTAGAGCCTTGGGAGTCACTGCTCTCAGATATGGAACTCTGCACACATCCATGGCTCCGCCAGGCCACTGCACCACTGATTCCCACCCACAACTTTACGTTCTACCTCAGCACTGCTTAGATCTAAAAATCTCTGGCCTCCCTCTATCAGGCCTGAGATGACCCCTTACACTCTGTGTATACCAACATTTTAATTCTCTTTAGTCCAAAAGGTATAGCAAGACATTGCATGGCCAACAAATAGTAAGGTCATTTTTCTCACTAGGATGTAAGAAAAGAAGTTCTTTTTTTGGCTGAAGGTTAACATGGACACAGAGAGCACATCAAATGGCATGCAGGGGCACAAGGCAGGATACCAACAACCAAACAAAAATGCTAAATACTAAGAACACAAACCAAACTGGACAGCTGGGGTCTGAAGAAGGTGGGGAATTCTTGGAGTACCCTAAAACCACAAATGTTTTTG
Source organism: Chinchilla lanigera (assembly GCF_000276665.1). NCBI lineage: Eukaryota > Metazoa > Chordata > Mammalia > Rodentia > Chinchillidae > Chinchilla > Chinchilla lanigera. The sequence goes on along the minus strand of NW_004955445.1, from coordinate 15,426,921 downwards.
AAGCACTGTAACTCCAGGAATGCAATTAGAAAATAGTAACTTCTGGGGTTTGCCCCTTGCATTGGTGCCTGTGGTTACCCCCAACCCTCACTTTATACAAGTGAGGTACGAAGCTTAGCCAACAGGAGTAGAGGAAAGTTATGCCCAGGAACTCAGGCTAATGCCAAAAGCAAACCACTCCATGGAGGTAAAAGCAAGGGCTCGGGGGAGGGAAGAAGATATACACCTGGCCTTCTTGGACTTTGTCCTGGCTGCAGAGTCAGCACTGCTCCTCTTCTCTTTGGCCTCCTTGGTGCCAGAGGCCTCTCGGGGCTTGCGCGCCTTCTTTGCTCCATCTTTCTGCTTGGGCTCCTTGGGCTCCCTGGCCTTCTTCGGCTCCTTGGTCTTCCTGGGTTCCTTTGGCTCTTTAGGTTCTCGCTTCCTCTTTGGCTTGGGCTCCCTGTCCTTGTTTCCCTTTGCTGTACCACCTTGCTCTCCTGGGTCCTTTTTCTTCCGTTTCTTCTTCACTCCAGTACCTCCGCCTCCACTATCCTCTGTCCCATTGCAGGATGTCACTTTCCTAGGGAAAAGGGTGTCAGCTTCTTCTTCAGTAGTGTATATGTCCTGCTGGGGCAGACAGTGCCTGGCAACATCTTCAATTTTCTCTTCCTGATCAGTGCTGCAGTCAAACGGGGATGGGGATTTGTAGTCAAAATTGACAGAGGCATCAGACATTGGGGAGTGATTCAAAACTTTTAAATTTGACAACTGTAAAAGACAGAAAAATAAACACATTACCCTTCCATTCCAAGCTTCATACAGAGTGCTACTAAGTATAAATGCATAGATTTATTCTACAAATATTTGCTGAGTTCTTATTATGTGTTAGCTCCTATTTTGCGAGGCCTTGGGATATAGTGGGAAAACAGGACACACATGACCTTTGCTCTTGTGATGCTGTACCAAGATACTAACAAGAAGGCATGTTATTTAAAATAATAATAATAATTAACATATAAAAATTGGGAAGATTTCTACATTATATGAAGAAATCTGAAATTCTACAATAAGCAACTATACAGTACAGTATTTTCCTACTAAATACTTTTATGATGCCACTATCAGTCTTTGGCATTGTTCTGACCCAGAAGGGCATTTATTACTCTAATGCACAAAAGCTACTCTCCAAATGCATTCTGAGACCTTGGTGCCAAATTAAGGTGCTATCACCGTGATAAGGATGCAGTGGTAAATTCCCGCGCAGCTTTATTTCCCCAAATTTTGTTCTCACCTATCATCAAGCAGCGCTGACATTCAGCTGGGCTGACTTTGAAAAGAAAACTGGTTCATTCAAAGTTCTGCCTGTGACTAAAAATGGTGCTGTGCTATATGATCCTCTAACTTAGCCATCATATTCGACCCAGATAACTTTAGGCCATTTGCAAGAACTAAGCTGTCCATCCAGGGGAAACTTTACTGTGACAGATATCATTAGAAAGCATGTCACCGGTGGTGAAGGCAGCTTTAGAAAGGCAATTTCAAAGCTGTTTTTGAGCACGATTTAAATAAAAGTGCAGCCTCTCAAAGAGACTACTTTTAAGGAAACATCCCTTTGGAAGTAGAAGTTTCACCTCATACTTTCAGTTCTGGCATCCCCAAAAATAAGTGGCACTTTATAACCAAGCTAAGACTGGCAATAATCAGATAGTGTAGGTGCTACTTCCAGGGAATGGCACATTCTCCTCCATCTAGAACAAAGAAACTATATGAAGGTCAGAAAGGACCGGCAGGCTTCCCCTTGATTCCAAAGGTCTCTGGATGACTTGAGAAACAGCAGCTCTAGAAACAGCAGCATTTGTGAGTAGCCTACACTCATAACAAGAGGCCTGGCATATGATAAATACACAGACACTCGCCCGGGTGGTGTGGTTTCCCTCCACTGTGCCACTGCCCAGTCTGTGCTCACAGCTCCTAGCCTACCCTGGGAGCAATGGAAACTGCAAATTCATCTGCCTATTTCCCCTCTGTCCTTGCCCCCACCCACCCTTCTGCAGTTGGATACTTCCAAACATAAAACTGAGAATACCAGGAAAAAAAGAATAAAGAAAAGAAAGATTGTTTTGTTATTGTTGTTCTTTATCATAAATTAAGCCCAATCTCGTAAGTCTAAATCCAGAGGGAACTAACTGTTTTGACAGGTCTTGCTACTTTGGAGTGGGGGTTGGGGGATATACAGTTACTATCTCATTACAGATTTTTTTGTGTGTGTGCCGGGAATTGAACTCAGGACCTTGCGCTTGCCAGGCAGGTGCTTATGCCTCTGAACTATATCTCCGGCCCTTCTCATTACTGATTTAATACTTAAATTTGATCAGAAAAAGGAGCTAAATAGACATAAAAGGAACTTAAAATCAAATACAAGAAAATTATAAGGATGGTGTCTTTTATACCACTATTTTTTTACTACAAGTAAAAAGTTTTTAAATAATGAAATACAATGAAGAAACACAACTAGGGGTAACAGGTATTTAGTGAAAGCTTGGCTATGCATGGCCATCCTGGGACTATTACGCGACCATCTCTTTGCCAGAGAGATCTGGAACTCAAGTTTCCTTAGCATCCAAGAGTGGACAGACTAAAATAGCAAGGAGATACAGGTTTGCTCATTAAAGAAGCTTTCAAAGATATCCTATAACAGACCTAATTCCATCAAGGCAGCTTGCTGAAAGCAAGACCCTCTCTTCCATTCACACCTCATGTCAAGATCTCTTTTCTGAAGGACAAAACTCACCATAGAAACTGGAAGCAGGTGGTAGGTAGCAGGGTGATTCAATGAAGAGGTAATAATAATAGTAGCTAACATTTACTGCACACATTTAATATGGATATAGTAAGATTATGTGAAGCACAATGCATGATCTCTAATATGCAACAATCCTACAAAGTCAATGTAAAGATACCCATTCTGCATAGAGAGAAATGGAAGATTAGTAATGTTAAGGTAGTAGGTGCCCAGGGCCACACAGCTAATGACCAGAGGAGCCTGGATTTGAACACTCTGGCAAAAATTAACGCTCATTTCACAGAGCACTTTATGACCTCCCCATGAATCCTAACAGATTGGACAGAATGTGATGGAATATTCTGTACTTTGGGAAATGGTCAGCTATTTCATTTACAAAACTAAACATGTGCCTACTTAATGTTGAAGCAATTCCATGACTCCCAGAAACTAGAGATAATTGTCTAGTCTACCCCCTCATTTTACAGATAACATACAGAGAGATGAAGCCACATGATATAATTATATTCTTAGACAGCAGCAAAGCTAGGGTATTCTAGAGGGAGAAGGGAAACCCAAGACATTCAGAACAATTAGTAAACGGTGGAAAGAGTAATGTATCCCAAAAGGCAGTTATTAGTAATAAGGAAAAATATCAAACTTCAATTTCAAAGTCAGGAATCCACCAGAAATGATTTTAGCTTTAAAGCATCTTGCTGGGAGCTTAGAAAGGATATTTGCTAAAGATTTAAAAATATAAGACCAAAAAAGGAAAAAAGAGTCTTTCATGTGTTCCAACATCACTGGAGAAATAGGCAAAGAGACTAAATAAAGCCTTTGGTTCTGATTCCACCAAATTCATCACTTTGAAAATGGCTCTAAAAGGAATAAATTAGAGATGATGGACCACAAGGTGCTAACAACATTTTGCTTTATATCAGCAAGTAAACATGGCACAATTTAGGAACAGAACACAATGATGAAATGGTCAGGGGTTGACACAACTTGACATTTGTTCCAAGTTTTTGAAAAATGAAATACAATACCCAACTATGGGTAACAGATATCTAGCGAAAGCTTGGCTATGCATGGCCATCCTAGGGCTATGACACAACCATCTCTTTGCCAGAGAGATCTGGAACTCAAGTTTTCTTAGCATCCAAGGGTGGACAGACTAAAACAGCAAACTTGGAACAATGCTAGCTTATAACTGTACAGTTAAAGTAAACCCATTTCTTTAATTTAAAATTACTAACTTACAATATTCCTGGAAAAACTCTTCAAGATTTAAATCGAGATAAAATGGATTCAGGTCAGTTGAAAAGGAAAGATTATGAAATGTAAAGATTATGGCCCAAAGCAATGGTTTCCAAAAAGGGAAACCCATTCTAGCCCTACCACAGAAAGAGATAAAAGCCCAAAAAAGACAGAGGTATCCATATTAATGCATAGGGAACGTCCTTTTCTCTGTCTCAACTACACTGAGTACCCAGAATTGTTTTGATATTTTAAAGATAAAAGAGAACTCAATAATAATGATGATAATGATTATAACAGCTAATTTTACTAAGCACTGAGCATTTAGGCAGTACACTAAACTTCTCAAATACTACCAAAACAACCTTAAAAGGAGGGATGTAATGGTTCCAATGATGACTCCATTTTACAAAGTAGAAAAAGCTCAAAGAGGAAAAGATAACTCAATGAAACTCAGAAAGATTTAATAACTCATGGCTAGTAAGTGTTAAAATCTCAGTTTTGAAAACAAGTTTGATCCCTGTTTTTGGAGCCATTGCTTTTTTTTTTTGGTTTTTTGGTTTTTCTCCGGTACCGGGAACCGAACTCACGACCTTGCACTTGCCAGGCAGGCGCTTTTGCGGCTGAGCTAAATCCCCAGCCCCTGGAGCCATTGCTTTCAATCACTTTATGATATTGCTCCATGTCCAAGACACATCAAATTTAGAAATGAAAATCAAGCAGGGCATGGTGGCACACACCTGTAATCCCAGCACTCAGGAGGCTGAGGCAGGAGGACTGTTGTGAGTTCAAGGCCAGCCTGGGCTACAGAGTGAGCTCAAGCCCAGCCTGAACTGGATAGTGAGACCCTCTCTCAAAAAGACCAAAAAAAAGAAGAAATGAGAATCAGCAATAAGTTCTAACTACCTCTTTGTTTCTATAATCTATTCTACAACATAACTATGTCTCCTCAAACTCTCTCCAGACAGCTTTTAACTCATAAACTTTTCTTCCTGTACATTTTCTCACAAATACATTCGCTCCCCAGATGAGATGAAAAATATATGAAGAATAAACAACTTAGCAGAATATATATTAAGTGATTTCTAAGACTTTTCACCTTCACCCAGAAGGCCCAAAATGAGGGTTAATGAATATCAAACATGGACTTTGCATCTACCAAAAGACTTAGGACCACCATTCATAAGAACACATTTTGTTAGCATGGGGTACTTTTATCCTCACAAAATGAGAAATTTTGATCCTTGATATTTGCTATGGTTTGCAAAGTATCCCCCAAAAACTGGTATGTTTAAATACTTGGTCACTAGCCTATGGTGCTACTGGGAGGTGGTGGAACCTTTTAAGAGGTAGGGCGTAGTAGGAGCAACTTAGGTCACTAGTATATACCCCTGAAATATTTTTGTTTTATTTACTTATTTTCTGGATACTAGGAATTAAAACTCAGGACCTTGTGTTTGCCAGGCAGGTGCTGTTGTACCCCCGAAATAGATCTACTGTCCCCAGTCTCTTCTTCTCTCGTCTTTTGCCTCCTGGTTGCCATGGGGTGAACTAGTTTTGTTTTACTGTGTGCTGTCTTGCTGCCGGCCCAAAGCTAAAGGGGCCACGGGACCATGGACTGAAACCTCTCAGATCATGAGCCGAAATAAAGCTCTTCCTCCATTTAAGTTGGTTCTCTCGGGTATTTTGTCACAGCAGGCTAATCTCCCCAGGAATTTTGTGACAGACAGCTTCCTCATGCAGTATCTAAATTTCATGGAGAGTTTCACAAAACTTGCAACATTTACTTCAAACCATACTATTAATAAAGGGATGGACCGAGGGAACAGGTGGTGAGTTACAGAGCAAGTTATAAACCCTATCAAAACTGGAAAGAAGTTCTTGTGTACTTCTGCCTTTCTCATAATACTTTTCACTTTGGGGCTTGTTTTCCCAAGAATAAACCAAAGTTAGGTGGAAGACAATTCTCCACGCCTGCATCAACACTTTTATGTGAGTTAAAAATGTCCCAGATCTAAACCTTTCATCACCATTTTGAAGCTGCTGCAAAGGCCCCCTAGATAACCGTGATCATCACGGACAGAGAGGCAGTTCTTCTCACTATTTTTCAGTCATCTTCTTCAATGTTTTCTACATTTAAATAGACTTAAAGCATCTTTATTCATAAAATTTAAAAATAAGCCACGTATTTGCACTAAAAATATTGTTTCGTATGTGTCTGCTATTTTCATCTTGTAAACACCATGAACACACTGGCGAACTCCGGGGTTCTGGCCAGGGTGAACCTTTGAGGTCATCCAGCCCAAATCCCCTCTGCACGCTCTCTAACATACAGACAGCCTTCCAGTCTCTCTTAAGGGACAGGGTGCTTACTGTTCATGGAAATATTACTATAGCTGGCGGCTCAGCTTCCCAGGATGCTCTTCTTTATGCCTCTTCTCCCGTAACTCTGTCCATGTCCCATTCTTACTCACAGGTCCAGTAACAGACACCCGTAACCTCTTTCTCAGGTGATTCTTCACTTCTCCAGGTCACAGAGTCCTAGCTCCATCCTTCATATCTCATATGAAATGTATCGCCTTTCTTTTACCATTCTTTCTTTTACCAAATCACTTTATTCTGCCATTTGAGTGCATGTTTCAGAATATAAAATTAATTGGTGAAAAAAGAATCTGTTAGGGTGTGTTAAAAGTTAGGGGAGCCAGATGTGGTGGTGCATGCCTGCAATCCCAGAATTCTGGGAGGCTGTGACCGAAGGACGGCAAATATGAGCCCATCCTGGGTAATTTAGCAACTTAGTGAGATCCAATCTCAAAATAAAAAATAAAAAGGGGAAGTAAAGGCATTGGTTCAATTTCTAGTACAGAAAAAAAAAGTAAGTAAAGCATTTAACATTAAGGTCCCTGTCCTCTCCTGTCCTCTCCTCTCCTGTCCTCTCTTGTCCTGTCCTGTCCTGTCCTCCTCCTTCTCTCTATCTTTTTTAAGGGGGGAAGAGTCAGGTAAGGTCCATTTTAGGTCCTTTTGAAACATGACTGCAGTGTGAGAATATTTTAATTTTGGTTCTACTGGAAAATTATTAACTATTCCTCTTTATATCAATGACAACCAACTGAAGGTCTAACAACTGTCAGCCCTGAAACCCACCCTCTCTAGCATAAGACTGAAAAGTCTTAGAAATGAATGGTTTACTCATCTATATTATCAACACTGCTATTCTTCCTCTTCTACTGTTCTGAATTGTGGTTCACGATTCAGTAATCCACATTGGTGGGTAAGCATCTTCCTACACATGTGAGTCCTTACCTCCCCCGGGAGAGGTCGGATGGGACCAACTGCCTGGGAAACTTGGCAGCCAGCTAGGTGACCATGCTTCTTTATTCTGGTTCATCTCTAGTCACCACCCATGCCAGGCCTTTCCCTCCTCCTCTTCTACCAAGGGCTTCTTCTTTCTGAACCTACCCATTTATTCCCTCTTCCTTCCCACCCCTTTTGTCCTGAGTCCTCTAAAGCAATGTGACTCTCCCCAGGAAGTATCACCCCTTCTAAAATACTCTCAAGAGTCTTTGGTGAAGCCAACATTTCCTATCCTCCACACTCTCCAACTCCAGAGAATTACTCCTCTACTTGCAATGGAAAAGCCTGCCTCTTCTGAGGTATATGCCAGCCCCTATACTTTCACTGCCCCTTTCTACCCAGTCTACAAATTTCTTAAACAAATTTTCTAGTTATTGCTGAGCCTAGCCTCAACTAGAACTCAAGTACTTCTTGCATGAATAAATGCTGAAAAACTCAACAAATACCTGTTCAGTAAATAAATTATGCCTATATTCACTCTGGGGAGGGAAACAAGGTCTGACAGTCAGAAGGTCTTAAGATTCCACAGCATATATGAAGAAAACTCTTCCACCTCTCTTTGTATTTCCCAGAAGACTTAAAACTGAAAGCTGTGCTTACCTGACTCTTGGTCATGGAAGCAAGGTTCTCCCATAGTTACTGAAGACTAGGTTCCCTCCTGGTTATATTCCAAGTTTTAATTCCATTCAGTACTAGTACATTCTTCTATTGTATTCATTGCTGTACATGGGGTTTATGCACCTCCTACCTTTAAGATTACAAGTGCTATTGACCATATCATAAGTTATATATCTCCTAAGTATCACAGTTTATACTTTTCTACATACTAAGCAAGAAGCAGAGATGAACCAAAATCAATATTCTTATATCACGGGTTTGTCATTGTCAATGTGAGGATATTGCTTTACAAAAAGATGTATTTTCAGTTGTAATTATATGTTAAATAGTGCCACATGGGTTTTCAATGATTAGAATTCACATTTTAGTTATTTAATTTTTTCTGCCTAATACTACATAATCATCTTAGAAATTAAAATATATACATTTCTTAGAGGCAGTTTATTTTTTAATATAGTTGATTCATTTTACGTGTCTTATTAAGTATTTTTCGTACAACACTTCCTTAGGCAATACCAGTCAGTCTCTAAACCCTTTGTTCTTTGTACTCTACTTCTGTAAGTACCTTTTTGGTTAATAAGCATAATTATTTACTGAGTTTTGATTAACTCATGAAATCTGTCATCTCAGTTTAATTTAACTTGGTAAGATTTTAAACAATGAAATGAAGAATTCTGAACATCAAAATGTATTAACATGTCATTTTTCTCCAAAGAGAAAGAAATGAATTAAGAGGAACAAAAGTTTTTAAAGAGCAGATGTTTTATTTGCTGCTACTTATAACACTATAGAATCATTGCAAGAAAAAAAAGCTTGATGGCACTTTTATTGATATACTGAAGACTTCCATTGCCACTGACTTATACTGAATGTTAAGTACCTGACAAACCACCTCATTAATTCCTTTCTACAATGCGAAGCACATATGATGCTCATGTAAGTGACAGAAAACTGAGAATGAACTTGCCCAAAGTGACGAAGTGGAGGTTTCGATCCTATTCCACGGAAACCAAAGCCCAAGTTCTCTCCAGAGTAACACCTCTTCCCTGTCTGGCACTGAACTCGGTGGCTCACGTTCAGTCCTGGAGCTCATACGCTGCTTTAGCTCTAATGTAGTTTTCTATTTTCATGCCCTGCAACTTCTTAAAGTTCAGTCACCCATATGACAACTCCTGAAAGTGGCTCTACTTATTTAACCTGCTCTTCTGCCATAGCTAATATTTACTTTTAACTAAAGGTTTTAGTCTGCTCACTAATATTACTATGGTGTCTAAAAGGAAAACCCAGCTGAGGCTGACACTAAAGGGCTTAATATTAGCCAATAAAATCACAAAAGATATGAGAATTTATTTTGCAGTAATTTCTATATAATGTTTTTATTTAAATAAAAGCTCACCTTAAGGAGCTTGTAAGAGCTTAAAAATTAAAATATGCAAACTGCTTCAGGAACTATAAACCTGCCCACACATGATGACAGTTTTGAGGTTTGGGGCCTCTTCAGTAATATATTCTTTTTAGCACTATATTAGCAGCATACTGCTCCTCTAGAGGGATGTAATATGATCTAAATAGCCCCCTTTTTGATGGATATGTAGGTTCTTTTCCATTTCTGCTACCATAACGGCAACAGTAATAGAAGCCCTTATACACATAACTTTCCCATACCTGTCTAAGTCTATCCATAGGATAAATTCCCAGCAGAGGAAACTGTGTTCTCTGTAGTGCTTATCTACCAGCTGATAACTAACTCATTAGAGTAGAGGCAGATCTCTACATCTCCCTTGCCTGAGCTACACAGATTGAAGTTTCATGGTCTCTTTCAATATAAAACCACCTGGGCTCCGGAGGGAGGGCCCCCAGCGCACGGGGAGCTACGGGCGGGAAGTGCCGGTCTTTTAACTGGCAGCTTGCTCCCTGCCTCGTAGGCCCCCGGAGGGCCTCCGCCGCACAGGGAGCCATGGATGGTGAGCGTCTGTCTTCCGGCTGGCTCACTTCCTGCCTCGTAGGCCCCTGGAGGGAGGGCCCCCGGCACACGGGGAGCCATGCAGCCGAGAGCGCTGTGGCGTGCTGGCCTTCAGGCAGGCCACCGCTGCTCAATTGAGAACTATCATGACACAGAGAAACAATGACACAATTGGCCTACCATGCACCAGATGCAGATGCCCCCTTAAGGACCTGTGTGAATCATTCAAACATGGAAAAACCCCTGGGAATACATGCTATACAACGGGCCACTCTTGCTCCTGCCATTGAGAAGCAGAAAGGTCTAGAGTCAGCAGAGGAGCAGCTGCTGAACAAGGACTCGGAGAACATGAGAATGCAGACTAAGCCCAAGGGGTCAGAGGTCCTGTGGACTGGGGTCATGAGAGCCGCTCGGAAGCTGTAAACCAGGAGGACCTTGCACAATACCTGCAGAGACTCCGTGGAAGCCATTCTTCCCCTGACAGTACAGGCTGTGGAGGAGCCCCAGAGAAGTCTGCAACAGGATTCCTGCTGCCTGTGCTGACAGTTGGGGAGAGGACACTAACTGGTTGTGGGGTCCCAATGCGATGGGAGGCTGGAGAGAAAACGCTACAAAAAATGGCTTTGGCCCTAGACGGCTCACTTGAATTTTGACAACCCTTAGGCTGTAACTACTTGTTAGATCCTTCTTGCGTATCTCTGTCTTCCTGAGAAACCACTTCTAAGATACCAACATGTATTACAGCAGTCACTGATATTTTCCTACTAATCTATCCATAACTCTGTAATGTTTGTATTGTTCCTATTCTATTTCATAAATGGGTGCATGTTTATTATTATGTGTTTCCTACAACAACCATTGAGAATAGTTAATGATTATTCAATAGGTCACTCATGTATAGTTCTATTTATTTTCTTTTGAAGATACCTAAGTAGAGTACAACAACTATTGATAATCTCCTACCTCTTTTATCTGTAACTCACTATTATTTGTCTATTTGTTTTCCTGAGAAACTATCTTGTAGATAACGATATATAAAACAATAACCATTGATAATTTCCTACCACTTTGTCTGTAATTTGGTAAGCCCCCCCCACTATTGTTATCCTTCTCTTACTCTTTTAAAAAAAAAAAAAAAAAAAAAACAAGAAAAAAGAAAAAAAACCACCTGGGGCACAAAAGTACCCACTAAGGGAAGAGATTTGGGGCGAGTCACACAGGCCAAAATTAGTATGAGCCCCTTCCCTTTCAAGAGACCAAATGCCAAACAGTTGGTACTCACATTCTTTTGGGAAAACTATTCCCTCTAGGAAAATCCTCCATGAATCACTAAGTAAGAATTTCATAAATGATGAATTCTTTTATTTATTTAAATATCCAAAATGATCAAAATGTAAAGACTGGGCTACAATCCTCAGAAAAAACTTGGGAAGCTATTCCAAGAAAGGAAGCATTTCTCTTCTACAGGTAATTCTGAATAATGTTTTAATTTATAGTTTTCATTATATTATTCTTATAAGGAGATAACCTAGGCAAAAGGAAAAATCTACACATTAAGCTGTTCAGAACAGAGCACTATTATCACATGGCGAGTGAAAGACAAAGGCAACAGGGACTGAGCAGAGGTTAAGATATGAGCCAACACTGCCAGTGTCACCTCCTGTTAGAAGAGCACCAGGTACACTGGATGTGTTTGCTTCAAAGAAATGAGGCCAATTACCTGCTTCTCTTTCTTCTGTATTTTCATTTTCATCAATTCAAGGAAGATACTTATTTCTGTAAAACATGAAAAAGGAAAAGATCATGATAAAACCTGAAATAATACATTTTAGGTTAACCCCAGATAAACCACCACATACACACACAAAAAATAGATGATTACTTCTACAGAACTTTTATGTCCAACAACCCCCAGAACTCTTAAGTGCAGTCACAATCCTACCCAATCAGACCAGACCAGACCAGACCATGGTTAGGGAGATAGCTTAGCAGGAAAGTATATGACTAACATGCATGAGTCCCTGGGTTCAATCCCCAGCACTGCCCAAAACAAAGGGAATCAAAAATAACAGCATTAATTTATTGAGAGAAATGAGAAGAAGATGGGTGTGGTGGTGCATGCCTATAATCCCAGCATTCGGGAGGCCGAGGTAGGAGGGTTGCTGACAGTTGGAGGCCAAGTTGGGCTACATAAGTGAGTTCAAGGCCAGCCTGCACTCCATAGCGAGACCGTGTCTCAAAAAACCCAAAGAAATGGGTAAAAAGAATGACAATAAAGTAAGTCCTTATCCCTTCTGGAAGAAAAACAACAAATAACATTTACAATGGACAAATTATTGTGATAAAATGGAAATACAAAAATATAGACAACAAGAGATGTAAGAGGGGTTCAAAGTATTCTCTCAACCAGGAGTTGGTGCTAAGGTGGCGGTCACTTACATTACATTATAAGCTCTCCTGTATTATTTTATGTTTTAAACCATGTGAATATATTACATAATGAAATAAATCCATTATAATATTTTATGGTTTTTTTACATGACAGAATTTATTCTACTCAAGACTGAAACTCCCATTATTATAGACAGCTATGTTAGGCAGAAATATAGGCAGCCAGACAAGGCTAGACCCTGGAGGGAGTCAGTGGAGAAGATGAGAATACAATTATGGCTGGAGGGACATCTGTCAAAGGCCAGGCCTCAAGATAAAGATGTAATGACCAGGGCTACATGCTTTTCTGGGGGATAAGCAATAAACTGAAGATTATACTCACTTGGCCCAATAAAGTCTAGATAGACAGCAGTCACCCAAGTGGGTGACCAGGATCTCCTGATCCATCCCTTCCTTAAAGAGTCTTTGTTTTTTCCATGTATCCTTGCTATGTAACCCATTTCCCTAACCATTATTAGCTAAGCAGCTTTCCTTGTAATCCTATAGGTTGACAACAGTTTGACCCACATTGTACCCACACTGTGACTTTGACAAAGGGTCTCAATGGGAACCCACTTTCAAGTTACTTTCTGTCCATGAGGAGCTATCTCAATAAAATTTTCCCTATTCTTGACCTCTGTTGTTCCTTAAAATTCATTCTTCAAGTTTGGGGAACACAAACTCAGTGTACTTGACATCTAGTAGGTTGGGAACTACATCGCCCCCCCCACCCCCGTAGCACCATCTCCACTCCAACCACAATGCCTTTCAAGACACTGAAGTTGTACCAAATAATGACTTGTGAAGACCATAAGAGCCCAGCTAGCTTTAGGATGCAATGGAGCATTCTAGAGAGACGAAACCCAGGTCTTGGGACTGCCTCAATCACTAACTACACATACTGCCTCAGGTATGAAATTCTCACCTTCCTTATACTAACAATGGAGGGATCAAAGAATCTTGGCTTCTGATTCCAGGCTAGATGTAGATAGTACCTCAAACTTTTGGTTTATTTTGGTTTCCTGGATATCCTACACACACCCAGAGCACTAAGCACCCAAGAAATTATCCCAGAGGCACATAATTATCTTTCAGTTTTATAATTATTGCTTATATCCAAATAAATGTGATATATAGGGATTAAGTAGAGCTTTAAGGTTAAAGTGATGTTAATTAGCTTGATTTAATTATCCTACTCTATATTCATAAATCCTAACATCATCTTTTATCACATAAATATAAACAAGCATCATTTGTAAATTTATAACAAAATTTTATTTCTATTTTTATAGTGCATTTGGCATATATAACAATTACATTCACTATAGGAAGTTGGTACATGTATATAACACATCTTTTTTTTTAACTGAAAAAGAATTAAAAGTGAGAGAGCCCTAACAGGAACTGGCATGTTTGATATAAACAGAAAAGTAAATGATTTGTCATTCTAATCATCCTTGGTACCACAGGATGAATGAATGAATTACAGTACATCATTTTAATGTCCATCAATTTTTGTTTTTTTCTCTAAGAGTTTGAAGGCGTTTTCTATAAAAGGGGCCATAAAATGTCAAGATTCTCCCTAAAGACTACCTACAGTTTGCAAAAGTGCACAGCAGCCAAGGAGGTTCAAAGCTGAAAAGTGGGCAAGGTGCAGGAGGGCAGATCAGGAAAGGGAATGTTCTGCTAGTAAATGATGCTTCTAAGGATCACTGTAAGGGTTAGTATTAGATAAAGCAATTATTCACCAGCAATTATTCACTCAGAAAGTTATCAGTGCCTGGGAAATGGTAAGTGCTCTGAATTACAATGGGTAGAACTTAAAAGAATATTCTCTCCTAAGTTTCATTACAGTGGAGCCAGTTCTGGGTAAGTTATGCTAGTACAAGTTTATCTCTTATCTCTCAACTTAAAATTCTCAGACCCAGAAAACTGACATTTTCAACCATCACAAATTAAGACAAACTCTGAAATGTACAAAGTTTAGAAAAAAATTCCAGCTAATAAGAGTATTATCAATAATAAAACATACATGCTCAAATAAAATTCTGCTCAACAAAATGGAATCACTTAAAAATACAAAACAATTACACCAATGCCTAGAAAAATTACTTTTCAATACATAAAGACTTAATACAAGCCAGGCATGGTGGTACACGCCTGTAATCCCAGCACTTGGGAGGCTGTGGCAGGAGGATTGCCTGAGTTTGAGGCCAGCCTGGGTTACATAGTGAGTTCAAGGGCAACCTGAACTACATAGTGAGACTACGTCTAAAAAATAAAAATAAAAAATAAAACAAAGAGCTGTCAGAAGCACAAAGCAGCAGAAACAACAAAAAACCGACTTCTCATTCAGCACCACAAACTAGCATGTAAATAAGGATCCCAACACTGTCAAGAATGTGGGAAAGCAGGTCCTACTTATCACTACTAATGACACTTTTAATTGTTCCAAGTTTTCTGAAGATCATTCAGGCAATGTGCCGCTAGATCTATAAAGAGTTCCAATATTTTTATATGCTAGTTCCAAGGAATATATCCCCAGGAAATGAGCCAGAAGGAAATATACCTGAGTCTTAGAGAAAGCTCAAGGATGAGGTGGGTGGAATGTGAAAATGCCTATCACAGCAGAGCTCCTTGGGTCCTGGAGAAGGGAGGCTCCTCCTTAAGGCTGTGTTATAATAGCCTGGAGAAGGTTACAAACGGCACGTGAGCTCAGGCTAGAAAGACTGGGAAGGTGGTAGGACTGAAGCAAGTATAGCCTGGAAAGGAGGTGGTGACCCTCCCCGCCACACTTCACTGTATTCTGAGAGAGAATTTATAAGTGAAATCAGTGTGAATGATGTTACTCCAAGATTACTGCTCCAGTTCACTGAAAGCGATCCTTTACAAACTCAACATACTGTTGTCAGATCTCCTCTGGAACCCCTGAAGATAACCACACACCAACGTGCGGCTCCTCCACCATTACGGGAAGTCATCAACATTCGTAGGCATTTAATAAGCATTCACTGTCCGTTACTTCTCTGAATAGCACCACACAATGTATAAATATTCTCTTAAATTACCTCTACTTTTTAAGCCTTTTTTACAGCATATGTTTAAAAAAGTGAAATTGATCTTTTTTGTACAACTAAATTTTAGTACCAAGAATAGATGAATAGCTTGTACCTCTGCACAACACTGGGAAAGGTCTGATTACTGTTGCTGTGTTGGCATTACTGAGAAATTGTGATTAGGTCTTTTTGACTCAATAAAGAACAAATCAAACTAATTCCAGGCCCCCAACACTTAATTAGAAACATATACAATTCTAAAACTCCCAACTGTGTGGGCAAGCCAGAAAATTTCTTGCAGTATTTAATTATCTTATGGAGGAGACATGCTGTTGATAATATAAAAAAGAAACAATATAAGAGTTCCCATTCCTTCCTACACTCACCTACCCAACCATGCTTCTATTTTTTTTAAAAAAAGGGAGACAGGTTCCAATAAGAACATTATGGGGGGGAGGAAAAAAAAAATATATATATATATATACATATATTTACTATCTCCCTCTAGTTCAAAAATTCTGCCCAACAGTGCCTGTGCCATTTCCAAGTTCCTCAGCACTATGTTATGAACACTAAAGAATAATAAAACATCAGGTTCATACTATTCAACCACCACTCATCCTCAGAAATCATTTAAGTTCACTGTTTCTTGAGAACGGCCGTCTTTACAATCCCGGCTGGGTACAAGGGCCTATTTCAGTATTGGAGTGTGTGTTTTGGCAAACAAAGCCAAGTGCACACACAACAGACCCCTCCCAGTCCTTTATATTCACAAAACACAACAGCAGATACAGCTGACAACAGTAAGGATGGAGACCTTTGCAGTTAACAGGCTTCCATCCCCTACAATGCTACACGATCTTAGCCAAAAGGCTGAGAAGTGATTCCCCTACAACTCTAGCATGCACTTGTAAGATGCAACTTTAAAAATCAGACACCCCTAGATTTTCTTCAACAACTATTTTTATAATCTATTAATGCTCTCTCTCAATCTTGAGGCTAGTTCCTAAGCACCACTGCAACAGTAACAGGCATAAGTGGGCAATCCCACATTGCCAGAGGGTGGTGATTATAGAAGGGAGCAGAAATAGGACACAAGAAGCAACTCACCCGGGAAAAGTTAAACAAGAATGCAGAGCTGCTGGGCGTGGTGGTGTACGCCTGTAATCCCAGCACTCAGGAGGCTGAGGCAGAAGGATGAGCTAGAGTCCAGCCTCGCCTACGTAGTGAGTTCAAGGCTAGCCTGAACTGCACAGCGAGACCCTGTCTCTCTTTCTCCCTCCCTCCCTCCGCCTCCTCTGTCACATACACACACACACACACACACACACACACACACACACACACACACAGAATGCAGCGCTGTCCTGGGGAATGCCACCTTCCTGAAACCTCTGCCCAAGCCTTTCTAAGATTCTTGACCACAAAGAGGGTTTAGTGGTGAGAAAGCACTCAGCTTCCTGCTTCCTTATCCAAGTAATCTCCACGACTCAAAATGAACATATTTAACTATGTGTTCTGCTACGTTTGAAAGAGTCCATAGGAGGTATTTTATTTTATTTTAGTTTTTTTTTTTTTTTCCCAGTACCGGGAATTGAACTCAGGACCTTGCGCTTGCCAGGCAGGGGCTGTGCTGCTGAGCTAAATCCCCAGCCCCCATAGGAGGTATTTTAATAGCAAGGAATTGCAGAGTCCAACTCCAAGCTCCAACGATGATTACACATGTAGAACTTCCAGATGTTACTTCCTCACTAGTCAAATGGTGACAACATCTACCTCATAGGGGCTTAGGAGAGTTAAAAGGAACGCCAATGTATGATGTCTGTCGCATAGTGAACTATATGAAATATGGTGGTCACTGGTGCTGCTGGTCCTTAAGGTCTTCTCTCCCTCGTCAGGACAAAGTATCCTCGCTCCTGGGGACAACTAACCCTTCTTTCCACCAGGATATTGGATCCTCCCTCTCCCGCTTCTCCTCAGTTCCTCAATTAGTCTTTCCTCATTTTACTTAGCACTCTTCTGGAATGCTTCCTCCACAGTGAGGTCTTCTGTAGCCCTCTGTAGGAAACAGCACCTCTATCTCCCTCCCCCATCATTTCTCTCTAATTTAGTTTTATTCCTGACACGTGTGACTCCCTGTCATTCTGCCTATTGGTATGGATTTATTAGCTGTGTCTGTTACATACACACACACACTGGAATGTTATTTTGTTCATGCTACAGTCCCAGAGCCTGGAATAGCATAAGCCTGTAGCAGATGCTCAGTGAACATTTGCTGGGTGGAAGGATCAGTTCCCCTTCTAAAATTATCACTAAACTTTTCCCTTTCCATAATTCTCTTTGCAACAAAGAAACAGGTTTAACTCACAACAGTAACAACACTAACAAATCCTCTACATACCTGAAATTTCACTTCCTCCCGTTCACTTCCCTCAAGCTGTTTTTAGCAATGACTCCCTAGTTATTCTGACTTCCGTTTATCATTTTAAAGTATGGACCACTAGTTTTTTAAGTTAAAGATGTTTGGGCTTTTTTCTTTTATTTAATTAAAATTTTTTTTCCTATGTTAGGAGTGCAAGAATGGCCTGCATTTCAAAAAAGTATGGACCACTTACTGTTAAAATTCTCATCTCACTCGTTTCTCAAAGGTCATTCTCTCCTGATTTCCCACCAACTGCAGCTTTCCGCTTCTGCTTCCTCCTAGATTCCTCCTATTATAATATTTAACCCTTAAATGTCAATGTTCCCAATACTATGAAGGTTCTGAGTTTTCCATTCAACTCCCAATCTTGATCTCTCTACACAGCACATCTCCAAATTCAAGCCTATCTCCTGATCTCTAAGTGGACACATACAACCAAACCCTGTCCCACTTCTAATGAGGGATCCCACAGCTATCACCAAGAAACCCTACAATTCTTCAAAACCAACCTTAAAATAACACCCTTTACGTACACACAGATATAGACATCGACATACACACGTGCACACCCGTGTTCCCTCGAGGGTCCCCAGCTCAAAAGTGAGAATCATTCTTGATCTTTTCCTTTAACTCCTTTATAATACCTAATTCCCTGGGATCTTCTCAGTCTACACCGGTTTATTCCCACATACACACATACATACGTACATCTACATATATACATACTTACCTTTATTTATTTATGGCATTTTTGCTTTAAATAATCTAAGTGCCTCTCTGCTCTCTATGTTGCCAATACCCTCAACCTCATTACTCACTGCTACCAAGAATATGTTTTCCTAAAACCCAAACAAAAATCAGATTTGACCTCCTCAGCAGGTACTGTGTCTTCAAAAACAAAACAAAATAACTTCTCATAGTGCAGAGCTCTACCTAAGCAGTCTGGCCTCTAAGTCCCTGTTAACTGCTCTGACATCATTTTCCACCTTAAGTCCAGCTACACTAAACATGTGCAGGGCCTGACCTCTTCCCTGATGACACATTCATTCAGGCTTTGTCTGCCTAGAAAAATCCTTCCATCACCCTGCCTGGCCTCTTATTATCCTTCAGAATTTGGCTCTTGTTCTCCAACTTTACTAAACCCCACAAGCATCTTGTGACAAACCCTCATCTGCAGTAGCAATACATCTTCATCTCTGTCTGTGGGTGCCACTGAATGCTGACTGTCTTGGCTCCCTGCAGGAAGGAACCCTGTTCTGCAGAACACAGCACGGTATCTGACATAGGGACACTACCTGATTTTCTGTGGAATGGGCGAGTGAATAAATGGGAACACCACATTTACAGAAAAAGTCTTAAGTTCCCATTTCCTTCATTTCCTTTCCTTCCCTATTTATTTTGTAGGAATCTAATCAAATTTTTCAGCATTTGCATTCTTCATTTATACTTTCTCAGAGTATAGTATGTGCTTAGCTTAAGCATAATATAAAGCTGAAAACAAAACAAAAAACTGGCCCCTAACTCTACTCCTCCCCTTCTCCTGATTCAGTCTTCCCACAGGCAATCATTTGAACTTGGACTGTTCCTTTTGCTCCTTTCCATCAAGCTAAATCACATGCTTGCAGTGTCATTAGTTTTTCCTTTGTTTTAGACATTCTACCAATATCTTCCTATAGAACAGGAGTCAACAAGTATTTTTTATAAAAGATCAAATGCCAAATATCTTAGGCTTTAGAGGCCATATCAGATAAGCTCAGTTTCAATGACAGTCATCCATAACTTTTTTGAAAGTACTATATTTCAAGCCCCTCAGGGGATGCTTCAAAGTACAGATAGTGTTGAACCCCTCACATAATATGTACATATCTGTGATGAAGTTTAATTTATAAATTAGGCACAGTAAGAACTTAACAATAAAAAATTAGAATAATGATATACTATAATAAAAGTTATGTGAATGTGGTCTCTCCCTCTTGTAATAATGTATTATAATTTTACCTTTTCACTTAAGAATGCACTTAGGGCTTTTTTTTTTTCCACATTTGAATTGCCAGCATCATTACTCTTGTGCACTGGGGAGACTATTCAGTAAAATAAGGGTTACTTGAATCCAACACTATGATACCTGGAAAGCAATCTGATAAGGAAGGTATCTAAGAAGTGACTGAGGGGTGGGTAATATACACAGCAAGGAGGTGCTAGGAAAAGGGATAACTCATGTCCTGCAGCAGGGTGGAGCAGGAAAGCACAAGCTTTCATGAAGCTACTCAGAATGGCACACAATTGAGAATTTGTGACTTTTTTATTTCTGAAATTTTCCATTTATTATTTCTGGGCTACAGTTGACTGTGAATAACTTAAACCATGGAGAGTAAAATGTTGCTGGGGTGAGGGGGTGACTGTTCTCAATTCTGCTGCAGTGCAAAAGAAGTCACAGAGAGTGTATAAGCAATTGGACATGACTGTGTTTCAAAGTAACTAGAAAAACACAAGTTTTCTTTGAATGGAAGAAGAAATGTTATTTTCCCCATAATTATCACTACTATTTATTAAATCAATATTTAATTCACAGCTAAGTTATAAATTATACTGGGCTAAAAATTTTTTTCTTGTGTAATTTTTCACTAAGATAATTAACTCATTTTAAAATTTGTTTAAAATCTTTACCCAAATACTCCACTACACCTTAAAACTCCTCTCAATCTCAGTTCAAATCTCTCCTGTGTGGGGCTGGGGATTTAGCTTAGCAGCACAGCACCTGCCTGGCAAACGCAAGGTCATGAGTTTGATTCTTGGTACTGGAAAAAAACCAAAACCAAAAAAAAAAAAAAAAACAACAACTAAAAAACCAAATCTCTCCTGTGCCTCCATCATTTAGAAACACCTTCCTAGATCCTTCCTCACCAGCCTCCAGGGCACTCACTCCCTTTGTCTCTTACAGGTGCAATCCCAGGTTTCTGCTCCCTAGGTTTACCCTCTCCCTTTGGTGAAGGTATCTCTAGGAAACATCTGAATCATGGGTAAGTTATTGCAACCTTTATAGGGGAAAATGTTTATCTTCTACCATGACAGTTTATTGGCTAGAGAAGGGGTGGCAAACCTATCCTGCATGCCACAGCGGACTCTTTGTATAACTGAAAGCTCTAAAATGTTTACCATCACTGGGCTAAAGCATCACACACACACACACACACACACACACACACACACGTGTCTAACTTGAAGTATCGGCCAAATATTACTAGTGACAAGGCACTAGTGCTGTCATCATTTTCAAACTAGGGAAGCCTTTGCTTTGCTGGCTGCAAAGCATGTATTGACACCACTAACATTAATTTAAGACCCTACTCTTCAAAAGACAAGTGTTCTAAACACCCAATATACTGTATGAGAGTAAAAGCTTTTTTCCTCTGCACCATGCTGGTAATGTAAACCAAAAGGCAAATCAAGAATAGTGATTTTAATCCTTGTCTGTGAGATGACATATTAGCAGTACAAGTAACAGTAACCTCCTAGTAAGGTTATTTAAACTCTTGTTATGGTGACAGGTGTGGTGGTGCATGCCTAAAATCCCAGCACTCTGGAGGCTGAGGCAGGAGGATCCCCACGAGTTCAAAACCTCCCTGAGCTACATAGTGAGTTCAAGGCCAGCCTCAACTACAGAGGGAGACCTTATCTCAAACAAAACAAAACAAAAGAAAACAAAACACCTATTTTATAGACTAAGTCTATTAGAAAAGTCCACTTTGGCAAGTTCTTCATAGGACAACTACTACTGAATTACAAAGCTTTCACTAACTGGAACAATCTCCTCTGGCTATTTAGCTATTACAGACTTCTCCCAGTGTCTTGTGTTGCTATAATTCTTCACTATAATCTGTTGTACTTGAGATAATATAAAGGTATAAACTAATGAAGCTCTCTGTAGTCTAGAAATATTTTCCACAATGTTGTAATCACAGAATCAGAACTGAATGGGATCTTTATTCACACTGCCAAATGTTTTAATTGCTTCAATTTTAATGAGACACATTTTCATAAAACAGGAAGGTTCCAAATCCCAGTTCATCTCTTCAACCAGAGAAAATAATTTCTTATGCCTAATCTGGTGATAAAAATCAACTTGCTTGGTAAGGATCACTCCTAAGAGCAGGAGAAGCAGCAAGCAGCCAGGTACTTCAGAGCTAGTATTACACTGTCAGGTAAAACATGACAGTGCTTTTTTGTTGTTCTTAGACCCTATCCATAATAAAACTGATGAAAATCAGTAACTTGTGATGTAGGACTGAAGAAATCTCCTGACAGCCAAGCCCACTCAAGGCTCAGAGCCCTGAAAATTCAAGTGATAATCCCACGTGGGAAGACAAAGATTTTTGAAATGATGTTCTATATTCCATCTCAGAAGCCCTTATCAGGAAGGAATGTAAGATCTCCTGACTCACTACAGTTTAATTTCTTTAGTGGCAGAACAGTAATACCTGCAGACTGGGAATGAAGACATCTAGGTCCTGAACACAAGGGTTGTATGATGTGGGTAATTTATTCCATCTCCCCAGATCTCAGTTTCTTCAACTGTAGAATAGGTATTAAAAAAAACAAAAACAAACAAACAAAAAACCATTATCAAGCTGCTACATAGGTTTTAAAAAGTTATTCTATTCACATCAAAATAAGAAGCCACCTACACTAAATAACTTAAATATGCTGGGGCACTAAAATGATTCTGAAGATATTTTCTCTTCCTGTTTGCCAAGAAAGCATATAAAGATGCAAAAGTTAACTCAAAATAGAAATTCTGAAAAGCTATTGGAGGTATTTAAAAAAAAAACCACAGAAAAAGGAACAAACTACTTAAACACACAACTTGGCTGAACCTCAAACACATTATGCTGAGTGAGAGAAACCCCACTGAAAAGACTGTATACTGAGTAGTTTCATTTATCTGACATTCTGGAGACAAAAACTGAAACCCATGACTAAGACAGGACAACAGGGTGAGGGACACGCCCAGTACAGTGATGCCACCATCACTTACAGAGAATCAAAAGGAAACTTGCTATTTTAAATCCTCCATCTGAATCTAGTGCTGTCCACATGACCAATCAGAACATGCTGTTTTTAATCCTTTGTTTGCATGTGTGCATAACCAATGAAAGGACACTATTCCTGATCCTTCATTTACATGTCATAGGAAGCCAAATGAGTTTCTTGATAGGACAGTTCATACATGGCATGAAGTCAAGTGAGTGTTGATAGGACAACTTTCCCCCTGCCTTATTTGCACAAGAGATAACCTGGGACACAAAAGACTCCTTTTCTTTATTCTTGGGGTGTGGAGGACCACCTAGCTGACTCTCCTCGAAAGAGGAGCAATTGGCTCCATTTCAGCTGAGCCTGACCCTATTTCCATGTGTTGATATGTACAGAGCCGGCTAGAACTTTTTCTTACCCCTTTAGTTGATTTTAGGCAATGCCTATCAGTCTAGCTGAGGTGCTGATGGTAATCTTTGGAGATGGCACGCGTGTTTTCCCGACCCCCTGTTGCTCCCTCAAGTGAGCTGTGATGAGACGGATGTGTGAGCCAATGCTCCACGCTGTTGGCTGGGATTGCGCCTTGGGAATAGAGGCTATGACTTCCTGGGGCTTCAAAGATTATATATCAGAGCTGAAGCACCT
The DNA here is from genome assembly GCF_000276665.1 of Chinchilla lanigera. Classification (NCBI taxonomy): domain Eukaryota; kingdom Metazoa; phylum Chordata; class Mammalia; order Rodentia; family Chinchillidae; genus Chinchilla; species Chinchilla lanigera. The sequence goes on along the minus strand of NW_004955445.1, from coordinate 15,403,384 downwards.
ACCCCAAAACATTAGATGCTATCTCAGTTGTGTTATGCAGATTACTCTTTCTCCATATCCTCTCTCTGCGTATGGCAGAGGTGATTTCAGGCCTCCTACCTAGCCCAGTTCATGGCACTCATGTATTTCCTGCCACTCTTACAGTCACTCATCCTCAAGTCACTCCCTTCTTCACAAATGAATAAAGTCTGGGTTCAGTCCTAGATACAGGCCATTGTTCTACATAGCCATCGTTGGCTGGACTTAGGACCCCTCAGCTCCCCATAACTACAAATATGTACTTAGTGTCTTTATTCTCGCCAAGGGTTGCACTGGATGTGGTAAATTGGAAATGACTCGCTAGAATTCCAGTAACTTTTCATGGGATTATAAATATAAACTTTCTGGGTCGTGAGGAGGACTGAGAAGGGCTTTCTATATTGGGGGTGGCTGTACCTTTTTCATCAGCCACTCTTATTCTTGAGTACGCATCTTTTCTGCCTTTAATAAGTGTACACTTTCACCGCCTTTTCTGTGTTCTTTGTTCAACTCTGTTTGGGATATCAAGAACCTGCAAAGAAGCCCCGCAGCACTCTTCATCCAGTACCATGACTAGATGGTTAGAAATTCAAAATACTTTGAGGATACTAATATAGAGAAAAAAAGAAAAGAAAGACCACATAGCAAAAAAGACAAGCCTGTGGTGAGGATGGTTTCACTCCATGTACTGAATTCATAGGAAGCAATTAAAACACTGGATAAAATTATCATTCAAGTGAACCTTAGAGCACATTTTAAATAAAGTAGATTGTCCCTTTAGGTAATATTACACATAGGAAAAAAAGTACCTTATACAAATAATCCATATAGTAATTACAGTTACTATCCTGAGGGATATAATTGTAAGTAATCCTGTTAAACTGCATTCAAATTCTGAATTGTTAAAATTGTTTGGGAGCAATTTATGATAAGGACAAAATCTACCTGACAGCTATGTAAGACAGTAGGAAAACAAAATCTATGTGTTAGCAGAATCCTAACTCATGCAGTCATAGGGGAGTGCTTTCTAGAGGTGGCAGGGTCTAGAGGGTGTGGTGCTGGGATCAAGGGCATATGATTACTAAATCAATTCATTAATGGTATGGAGTACTACACCTGCCCTAGGGTGGGTAACCTGCATAAAACATAAGAAATTTCTCATAGGAAGGAACAAGTGGGATGAGGGAAAGAAGAAAAAAGAAAGAAGGAATGCAAAATATAAATATATATATGAATAGCTGCAATAACTATGCTGATGTCTGATGGTATATTAAAATGAACAGTTAATGATTACAATTTTTTATGTTCTGATCAATTGTGCATGCTTGTGTCTGGTGGTCTGAGCAACTGATTTGAAGGTAACAATATGTAATGGAAGTACAATGGTGAACTCCTACCATCTTGTCTAGTGAAACTGTATTATCTCTACTGTTTTATCAAAGAATTATTTTCTTATTCCCTAGAATGGCTTGAGCAATCTTTCATTCTTACATCTGGTAATCTGAGCAGTGTAGTTGAGGATAGCGATATGTAATGTAACAACCACTGCTGATTCGTATTACTTTGTTTTGAGACTGTATCACTTTGAATGTTTTTGCTTTGATTTATTTATGTTTGTAATACTGCTACCAGTAGTAGTCACTTAACATTACCAGAATGCTGCTACCGGTCTATTTCTTTGTTTGTTTCTCATTTACTACTCTCTTCAAAATTATTAAAAAAGAAAAAAACGTAAGGGACACAAACAGGGCTAGTGTGTTCTCACCTGCCTGCTTGCTATGGATGATTTCTCCACTGCAGTGCTCCTCTGCCATGTCACTCTGCCTTGGAGCCAGCTGACTATGGACTGAAACTTCTACAAATTGTGAGGCAAATAAACCTTTCCTCCTTTCCCTTTTGAGTGTTGGGTATTTTGTCTCAGCAATGAGGAAAGTACCTAAGATACTAACATAGACATTACTCAGCAAAGATGAGTTCTTACTTAAGATGATAATAAAAGAAAAAGCACACATACATGATCAGGCTCAGTACTATTCATTCTACAGGAACAGAAAAGCCAGGCCAAGTGGCAAGCCGATCCACAATCTGAAAACCTCTTCTCAACTATATCTGTGGAATTCCTAACACTAAATATACTAGTACCTCATATACTATTTCTACAACTCTGCTGCATAAAAACTCAAGATTTTAAAATAATTTTTTTGTCTTTTTGCGACAGGGTTTCACTATGAATTTCAGGCTGGCCTGGAACTCACTTTGCAGCTCAGGTTGGCCTCCAACTTGCAGTGATACTCCTGCCTCAGCCTCCTGAGTGCTGCGATTATAGGCATGTGCCATCATACCCAGTAAAAACTTAACATTTTTCCCAAGCTTTTTTCCTTAAAGACAAATTAGCTATTGTGTTCTCTCCCTGTAGAATGTACTTATTTTCCTACTTTTACTTGGCCCAAACTCACTCTGCAGAGCCTGTTTCTTTTTTCTACTTTCAATAAATGTAAAATTGTGTTACTGTTTGCACTTGTCTTGACCAATTCTTTGTTCAGGACAGAAAGAACCTAGAAACCACCTCTAAAAGGAGACTCCAGCACCTAACGCCCAGTAACATATTTGGCAAAAAGCCAGCCAGGACACTTAGAAATTCAGGTACTTTAGAATATGCTTGAGAACCTGTGCAGAACCAAGAGACAGACACTGTGTGAATGCCAAAGTAGAGCCACCCTCGTACTGTCTGGGTGAATGCGTAGGATATTGTTTCTCACAGGGCTAAAGGAGTCCCTGGTAGGGGGCTCCACCCTAAAAGGGGCCCTAGAGCAGGCTCCACACTTCTAAAGAGTCAGTAGGCCAATGTACCACCATGAGAGACACCTTGCGGATCTCAGCCATTTTGCCATTAGGCTGTATCCTTAAAACTTGGGAACAATTTGATCCTTAAGGAATCATACTGGCCCACAAGGTATGAAGAGTTCTAAGAAAAAAGGCACCAGTGTCGCTCACTTCACCAGAGATGTGTGGTAGTACAACTGAGTCTTGTGGAGGACACTCTGGGCTTGCATCATTCTGTGGGGGACACCTTCTGAAGGACCCTAGACCTATTCTCTCTCTCTCCATAGGCCCCAACAGGTAGCTAGTTGGAGCCACAGGGGCTCCCCCTTTGTCTTTACTACTGTAATACTATTTGGGTCCAGTAACTAAGGAATGGTGAGAGATGGGTCCAGAACAGCAGTCTAAATTCTTCAGTTAGATCCTCTTTTTTTTTTTCCTTGCAAAAGTAAGAAATCCCTTATGTTTGAGCTTTTATGGCTCTTTATCTTTGTAAAGGCCCAAGAACCACAGTATTTAAAGAGGCCTCCAAAGGAAAAAAGTGTCTGTCCCCAGATGCCTACCTGTGTCTTAGGGGTCTCTTTCCCGTTTCCACCAAAGGCTAGCACCCCAGAGAGACGCAAAGTTTTCAGAAGACTTTAGTATGTTTGCAGATGAGACCTCAGGACCCCACAACTCAAATGTAGGGCAGAGGCTTTTCTGTGTTCAACAAGTGGGACCTAGATAAGAATAAAAGAAGGGCTAAGGATTATTTTTTAGAAGGCCAAAATTATGTCTGTTGCAACTGGCAATGCTTTAAGCAAGCCCAAACTGACCAAGGGAAAACCCAGGGCCCATCCCAGCCTGCAAGAAAACTGGATATTGGGCACACGGCTGTACCAAGCCACTGCCTGGGCCCTGCTCCATGTGTCAGGTGGCTGATGTGCTTGACTCATGACACTGAAAGACTGACTGTCCCCACTCCCAGAGAGGGGCTAGGCCAGCCAAAACTCTCACCCCCTGTTTTGATGAGGACTGAAGAGGTCAGGAACAACCTTAAATGCCCCTGTCCAAGGACAGCTCCAGCTCCTGCAAGAAATCGTCGATGACTCTTGATGGATGGGTAAGCAATTTCAATTGCTTTGGCTTCTGTTTTAATTTCCTTCTTTGGAAAACCCTCCTCTAGATCTGTAGGTATTATTGAGATTAAGGGGGGTCCTGCTCAGTGGTTCTTTAGTCCTGCTTTGCAAGCTTTGGATGGTGATCTGCCCATCTAAAACCATGAGGAGGTGTGGTTCCCTAATGGAAGAAACTTGGTCCAATCCAAGGAGGATGTCTAAAGACAGGTCACTGAGGCCAAAGCCCTTCCCCCAGAGAGTCCACAGCTCTCATTTGGGCATTGATATTAGGAAAAGGCAAAAAGCTAAATATCTCTATAGACCCCAAATATGCCTTTCTGGTGCTACATGCCCTTGTAGTAATCTGGAAAGAAAAAAAAAAGAAGGTTGTTAACTAAAAAGCAATCATTTATAAAACAAGAAATTGTACAACTCTTAAAGGTAATCTATTTTTCTAAACAGGTTGCTGTCACTCATTGCAAGGACACCCCCCACCCAAGAAGATGTCCAAAGTCTCTGGGAAATCAAGAAGCTGGTGGAGAGGCAAGAAGGGTAGCCTTGTAGTCCCTCAAGACCCTAGCATTATTTCCAGTTCCTGAGGAAACGTTATGATCTTTCTTTAAGGAACACAGTGAAGAGCTGTAAAAATCCAGTACTGTTTTGGGTACAGATAAATGGGCACCTGTAATGAGGCGCCTGTTTTTAATTACAGCCATAATGTAGGTAATCTTGCTAATGCTATGGCTCTCCGGTTCTCAATAATTTATCTACATCTCTTTGCCATACTTTCTCCTGCACAGGAAGCATGGAAATCTGACTTGCTACTTCTCACATTTGGGCTCTAACTCCCCAACTGTAATGGACTGACAACTGGTGGTCAACTTATAACCCCTAGCTGAACTGAGTAACCATGGTGCTGGGTGTGGGAGGTCCACCTGAGGCTTGCTCCCAACAGCCCAAGAGGCAGAACTGGAAAAGAAGTGAGGCTTTGGGAGCTGAGAAAAGGCTGTTGGGAGCTCGTAGAAGCTGTAAGGAGCTGTTGGTTCTTTTGGAGGAGCTTGTCATGCTGGCTTTCCTGATGAACTTGGCTGTTTTCATCCTCTGAGGAGCTCAGGACCTGCTGGCACTGAGAATAGCTTCAACTCACTTTGGAGGAGCTCAGGTCCTCACTCTGAGCATTGCTTCCTGGCTCCAGAGGGGAACATGGTGCACTGCCAGTGTCCTGGAGAAGCTTGCTGTGCTGGCTTTCCTGATGGGAACTCAGCTGTCCTGATCATTGGAGGAGCTCGGGACCTCACTGTTGCTGAGGATGGCTGTGGTACCTTTTGGGGGAGCTCTGGTTCCTCGGAGCGTCGCTTCCTGGCTCCAGTGCAGATCCCTCAGCCTGCTAGCACAGATCCTTCATCCCACTGGTGCAGACTTTCTAGATTCCACCACTGACCTTTGGGCCTTCCCACAACAGATCTGTTAAACAGGGCTGCATGAGAGGTCATGGGCTCTGGGCTTCCAGTTGGACTCGTGGGAGAGACTGTTATGGGCTCTAGGTCTTTCTTCAGCTGGACTCATGCAGGACATTTCTGTGGGATCCAGGTCCTCAGCTAGATTCCTTGGTCTTAGTGTGTGGACAGTTTTCCTGCAGTCTTTTGTATATCATTCTCTGGGTGACTATTAGAAATAATCTTGTAAAATATGTGTCCTGTATTAGATGGTTCCCCTTGCAATAAGCCCCAAACCATAATACCAACCCAAGAGTAAAGTTACTTTCTTTCTCCCACGGAATGGACATCTCAACAGTTACTAACTCTTTTCTCATTGTCGTCTGACAGGATTTTTTTCCTTCAACTCAGCCAGTGAGCCACAGTACCCCAAGGTAGTTAGACAACACATAAACAGAAGTAGGTAGGGCACACAACCCCTTTCAGCAGAAAGTAGGTACAGTACATGAAGACAGAGATCTCTGGTCCCTCAACACCACAAAAAAAATTGTTAATTGTTGAGCTATGCGTCTCTCAGGGGAAAATGAGGCAGGAGAGTAGGCATGATAAAACTGGCTGAGAAAGTAGGTGCGACCTGTTAATTACAAAATCCCAGGACACATGCCCAAAGCCCTGCAATGGACTTCTCAGCTAGAACTCAAGCAGGTTTTTGATAGGATGGCCTACACCCGATGTCGGCCTGAGGTGGGGGTGATATAAAACGGGCACTGGGACAATGAGTTCTTTGCTACTATATTCTCTCACTGCAGTCCACTCTTCTTGTACAGCGTACTCTTTTCCTACTTTTAATTGGCCAAAACTCCCTCTGCAGAGCATGTTTCTTTTCCTAAGTTTAATACATGTAAAATTTTGCTACTGTTAAAAAAAAGACAAATAATGGATTCTGATCTGATCCAAATTTCCTTTGACTCAGGTTTTGCAGGTGATAGCCCGAAAGCTACTTCCAAATCCTCTGCAAAGCCAGGAGGATGCTGCACCCTGATGGATTCCACAGTCATTTCAGCCTCATACAAACTAAACTGCACTTCACTTAGGAACTGACAACTTCTGTTTTATAAATTCACAAATAAATTTGTGAATAAATAAATTCACAAAAAAATTGTGAATAAATAAGTAATTAAACTTTGGATTTTTAAAGATGAAAAATAGTTCCTAATACTCTCTCATCCCCATTCCAGTTCCGGCTTCCCTTAAACCTCAAAGGATGACAGTACTCACATAGGAGATAGGGCCTGACAAAGCTTGCCGGGGAAATGGCCGGGACCTGTCCATCACAAGATCCCAGAGAAACTTGAGGACCCTGTATAAAGGACTTCTTGCAAGTTCCCACTGAGATGTAGACAGCATAAAAAAGGAGCAGCCCTCAGGAAGGACGCCATCCTGTGTGAGTTTACACGACAGCCCGCACTGCAGTGTCTCTTAGACATGGCCGGTACTTTTATTTTTGTGTTTACCCTCTTTTGCTCTCTGTTCACCCAACTTCACCCTGCAGAGCTGGTTTCTCCCATACATGTTTACCCTGCACTTTCCACATGAACTTTTGGCACTGCTACTGGCTGGTCTTGTCCAATTCTTTGAGGCAGCAAGAACCTGGGATACTTTTGATTGGCAAGTCATTTCTCAAGAAATCACCCTATAACAGTACTGAGGTCAGTGCAAAACTAGTCTATGGGGGAATACCTACCTCAAGATGCTGCATGATATGATGACTATATACAAAAAGTTCTCATGATCAGTTTTGTATATTCACCTAACATGCGGAAAACTGAAATAAGTCTTTCCAAAAAGTCAAAGAAACTTTCTTTAAAAAAACAAAACAAAACAAAAAAACCTTTCTGTTTGGCCTGGTGGTGCATGACTGTAATGCCAGCACTCAGCAAGATGAGGCAGGAGGATCACCAAGAGTCTGCGGCCACCTTGGGCTACATAGTGAGTTCAAGGCCAGCCTGAAGTACATAACAAGATCTTGTCTCAAAAAAAAAAAAAAAAAAAAAATTTTTTTCTTGTAAAAGCAAATGAAGATAGCTTTTGAAAAAATGGCAGGGTACATGGTTGGCAATAGATGATACTGTACAAGGTCCTGCTTCTCTGAATCTGGTTGCTTTACACTAAAGGCAATATGCAGAATACTTACAAGGGCCACTGCTCTTTGGGAATCAAACCACAGGCCTCATGCAAGCAAAGCAAGCCCTGTACTACTGAGCCACACCCTGAGCCTTATGCAAATTTAAACCAATCCACTAAGATCTTACACTATGTGTAATCTTTTAATCTGTTTATATATTGATATAGACTGGCCACCTATTTTAAATTCATATTATATTACCAAACAACATACTGTTAATACTACTTCTAACACCTAATTACTTGCCTAGAAGTAACAGGTGGCAAGTTTTCAGGCTGACAAACAGCACACTTTTAGAGGGGCAGGTCTAAGAAATGACAAAACTCATGCCCAGAATGAGCAAGAAAACCAGAAAGGAGCCAGTTAACTTCTTTATAAATAGTACCAACTGCAAGATTAAAACAACAACCATTTAAAAATACAAAATTAACTTCTTGACTACGTATTTTTCTATTACCTATTCCAATGCTTCCTTCAACATCAGACTAAGCACGGGCAACCAGCTGAAGAAGCATGATTAATTCACTTGTTGTTAATTCACTTTAACAACAAAGAACTGACATATTAAACAATTAGTTCCACTATAAGTGTTTCTAGACACAGATGTCCAGTTTGGGGGACAGTGAATTTCCAAAAGGCCACTTTGGAATACACATGCAGAATAAGATTCAAATCTTCAACCACTGGCACCCTTTCCTCAAGATGTTCAATTTGGAAATGAAAACCTTTATTGGTGGCAGTATATCTCAGGCTAGTAATAAAATGAAGTAAATAAAGTCAGAGAATTCATTAGGCTGGATATGAAATTCAAGTATCAGTTCTTTTTTTTTTTCCTGGTACCGGAAATCGAACTCAGAACCTTGTGCTTGCCGGGCAGGTGCTGTGCCACTGAGCTAAATCCCCAGCCCCTCAAGTATCAGTTCTTAAAGGCTCAACCGAATCCTCAAGGAGTTGCTGGCAAAGCTGGGTGTCACAGACAAATGATAAAGGCAGCCCTTAAGGAGAGGAATATGGAATACTAACACTCCAGAGGGCCAAAGGGCTCCATGAGATTCACCTCTGAGTCCCCCAAGCCTAGGATGGGCCAGTGATATAAGAAGTACACATTTATTAGTTGGGTATGTATGTACACTGAATTTCAATAAAAGACCAAGAGGCTAGTTTCACCATTCACACTATTTTCTTCCTTCTAGTCACAAATAAGGGTCAAAAATCTACAGAAACAATTTTTGCAGAGAAACTATTCCAGAGTCTCTGTCTTCTGTGTTACATGTTTGAGTCAATCCTTGCCCAGTCAAATCTTCTCTAGATTAACCTTAACCATCAGACACTCAAAGCACAAAAACAATCTCGTATCCCATGTATTTAAAAACAACCTGTGTATAAAAAGTAGGTAATTCCAAGTCAACTACTGTTAATTCACTTTAACAACAAAGAACTGACATATTAAACAATTAGTTCCACTATAATATTCACCGTAGAGTCCAGCACTGTAACACACTGGTCATCCAAGCCACTGAGAAGAGTGAAGCAGAACAGCTGGAGGCCAGAATGTCAAGGTCATCCTGGACAACCGAGTGGAACTTTGTCTCAAGTAAAAGTAATAAATGAAATCCACCTTGAATTCTACCCATTGTTTAATATCACAGTTTACGGGTCACCTTTGCTCTCTATATACATCTGTCTTCTTTCTAGATTCTATATCCATTCCCCAAATCCACATTCAACCCCCAACTTCTAAGATTCTACTCCTGGAGTTACTTACTCTTGAACAAACCGCAGTACTGAGCTGCTTCTGTAACTGCACTGCAAAATGGAACTTTAAAAGTTAGATTTTTTTTAAAGCAACTTCTCCGAACTTTCTCCTGCTGAGCACATAACCAACATCCACTTCTCTCCTTGGCCCAAGAGAAATGACAGAATGTGCAGATGCTTGTTCCAGGAGGCCAGAGCCCAGTTTCTTTTCCACAAGACGGGAGAAGATGAGCTGAAGTGATAAAGCAAGTGTGGAGATCTGTATTATCTCTGTGCTCCTCCTCAGCCTCTGTTCCTGGCCATAAAAGACCCTTTCCTACCTGTACACGGTGAGATGGTGATTTGAGGCAAAGAGGCCCCTCCATTTTTCCTAGCTCTGAAAAAAATCCTTTGTCCATTTAACCAAAATATGCCTCCTCTGATTTGATCAGTGGTGAGCAGTGTGAGTGTATGAACCTGAGTGTCTGATAATAGAATGACACCATATGATGCTTCAGAGAAGGCCTCAGAAATGACAATTTGGTCCCAAAAGAAAGGTAGTCTGATAATACTTTTGTTGAAAGAATTAGATCTCTAATTTTGGACATAAATTAAATAACTCAAAAACCTCTTTTTTTTTTTTTTTTTTTAAAGTGAGATACCATGGATTTTTTGGAATTTCTCTTTTAGATTGGTTCCTGTTTTTACAGTTTTTTACTTTTTGAATCAGAATGTGTCCAATCTGAATTTTTATTAAAACATAATATGCATGTAAAAGTACAGCTCTTCATTATCTGCACACAATCCTTTAAACTGCACCCAGAAACCAAACATCCACACTATTTTCTGGTTGCTACTACTTTTTCCCACAAGTAGCCACAAGCCTGAGTTCTGCATATTCTTGCACCTTATAAAAGTGTGTATTCTTGTGTCCTGCTTCTGTTCCAGTTATCAACTTATTGCCTCTCTGAACACCTTCAACAGCTCTATGACAATGGATTGCACTTGCACTTCTCCTTAACAGACCATGACGCAAAGTGTGGTCAGTAGAGGGAGCTGGCAGGACACTGCAGTAGAAACGGACTTTCCGGTTCTAGTGCAGTGTTTTTGCGTGTCCTTGCTCTTGCTTCCTGGGCACCAGCGGAGTACGTGAGGACATCTGGTGTTACTCTGCTCCAGTCACATATCTACAGCACATAGTCCCTCAGCAACCACAAGCTGCAATTTGGACCTGGTGACCATCTTCCTGTGGTCCCCCAGACACAACCACCAGAGATTCCAGGTCTCATACACACAACAACCCTGACTGCTTCTGCTCACTTCCTTCGCAGATAACTGTTTTTCCTGCAGCTCTCCCAACCTAGACACCATGTGTTCTAGGGATTGGAGCTGAAGAAGCATGACAATTCCCACTGCATGCCAGCCCACCAGACTCGGCTATGTGGACCCCAAAAGGCTGTATCCTGTGACCTTTATAATACAGGTGCTGAATTCTCCAGGCTTGTATTCCCTCTGCATATGCACCCATCTATGCACCCATCACCCTCACCTATGTCTACCTTACCCCCAGAGCACCATTTCCTGCTTGCCCAGCAACAGCCAACCAGTGCAGGTCTGACCAAGCAACCCAGAGAACTTGTCTGCCATTCAATGACATGAAACTATACCTTGTCCGATGAAATTTGAATGCCAGTACTGGGAAGGGGCCCTCCTATTTTATTCAGAGTATAAATAATTTTCTAAAGTTACCCAACTTTGGGGCTGGGGATTTAACTCAGCGGCACAGCACCTGTCTGGCAAGCACAAGGTCGTGAGTTTGATTCCTGGTACTGGAAAAAAAAACCAACCAAACAAACAAAAAATAAAGTTTCCCAACTTTAATAAACGGTAGAACTTAGGTTTGAACCCAGGACACTGTGAGTCTAAAACCAAAGGTCTTATTGTAACCATTATTATGGATGAAATTAAAAATATTTTGCCAGACTCTCAACTCTATAAAGACTGAGACAGTGTCATTTTGTCACCATCTTCCATTACCTAGGACTGTGCCTGGCATGCTGAAAGTACTTTCTATAAATATCGTTTGAATGAATGAAAATCCTGACTCTGAAATAATCTTTATATGCAACCTAAATTTTCACATTCAGTGATTTTTAGTCTGTATTGTGAATGTTATACAACAACCCTAACTGGGAAATTATGATGTTGCAGATTATCTTGATTAAACCTTCTAAATACTAAGACCAAGTAAAAAGGAGGCCCTAAATTCTAAAAAGTTTGAATTGGAAATAAGAAGATCAAAGTGATACAAATAATTGTGAAAAGGGCGGATGAAAACATGAGCTAGTGAGAGAACTAACCAGAAGAAGAACAATGCAAAAAGAAACAAAACAGCACAAAAACATCAAGAACTCAGTTTAAAAAAAAAAAGCCATACAAAGGTTATCAACGAAAAGTTTGAAGAATTTCTTTCAAAAACACACCTGACAAGGACTGGAGGTGAGGACAAAGAAAGCTGGGGAGCTAATTCTATCTTTTCCCAAGCAGCGAGGGGCTCTCTACCCATAAGCCAAGAAAAACAGCTCAGATGAAGACAAGCAACACGGCTTCAACTAGCTCCCTTACAGGTCTTACAAGCTAAGAAGAAAAGGGCAAGAGTGGGGTCAGGATCAGTATACGCAAACAGGTAAAAGAGAAGGCCCTATTGCTCAATGTGCAGATAAACAATGGCTCTAACTTTCCCCTTAATGCAAGTCTGCAACACATTTAGGCCAGCAAATATTTTAGCTATGGGGAAGAAAAGTGGAAGAGGAAGAAGAGAGAGAGAAACTGTGAGGGGGAAAAGAAGAGAAAGAGGAGAAAAGGGTGGGGAGAGGCCCAGACATATGTGTAATTTGAATGTACACTTGTGTTATGTTCAATAAAAAGTTCATCAAAGGAAAAAAGATTGTCATTCTCTCTCTTTTTTTTTTTTTTTTTTGGTACCGGAAATCAAACTCAGGACCCTGAACTTGCCAGGCAGGCGCTTGTGCCACTGAGCTACATCCCCAACCCGAGAGTGTCATTCTCAAAGATGATCTAGACATTTTAAATCGTCTACATGAGTACTCCCTCTACTCGGAGATAATGAAATCATCCCCCAGTTTTATCTAGGCTAAATATTCTAACTTGATAACATTTTTACTCAAGCATTACTTAGTCACCCATATAGTTCCTACTCTGTCTTACTTTCTATGTTTTGTGCCCGCTTCAATTGCAAAATCAAAACTGAACTAAGGTACTTAGGTTAAAAGTAGCTACCAACTCTTAAAAATATCCATCTGAAACCACGTCAGATCTCACGGTGAAATGCTAAAGACCCTCTCATTAAAATGCCAGGAACAAGACAAGGATGCCAGCCATCAGTGTTGCTCTAGACATTCTGGAGAACATAGAAAAGAGTATGAGATATATAAGCTGGAAGGAAAGGTAAAATTATTATTTATATAGGGACAGTCTGTGACTGTTCATTTTGTAAACCCTTAAGAAACTACTTAAAAACCATGAGAATCAAGAGAAAGACTTTAAAAGATAGGCAGTTAAAATATATACAAACACACACACACACACACACAGAGAGAGAGAGAGAGAGAGACCTAACTTTGTAAAAAGAAACTTCAAGCTTTCTCTGTGTATGCACCTGCTCCGGTTCACATCATACATACCCAGTGAAACCAACTCCATACTTCTGTGATTGGCTACTCAAGCGGCTGGTGCCAAGGCACAGGCCCACTTACACAGGCCAAACTTGAGAAGCACAGCTAGACAGCACCTTGTACCACACTTAACCCATCAGACAAAACCCCACTCAACTACAATCACATATCTATCTTGTTTTAATGAATTCAGTTAATTGTGCTAATACATGCCCAACATAATATCCTCTTGAATCTCTATTACATTAAATAATCTCTCTATACATCTTGAATCTCTATTACAGTTCCTAAGACAAATCAATTCTCTAATTTTTTTATACCCTATCTTATCTCTGAGGAGCTGGTCAATTCACTCAACAACCAACAGGAGAAGACATGCAGGACAGTCACCAATGAAACTAAAGAACAGTTTCTTCAATTATAAAATAAATGCTTTAAAAAAATTTAAAGTACTTTTTTAGAAGTGTCTAATCTCCTAAGGCTCTAAAACTCTACAACCCCAGTTCCTAAAATGATATACCATGCCAAGGGAAAAAAAAGTAGGAAATGAAGCCTGCAAGAACAGTAATTTGTTCTGTTTTACTAAGTTCTCTAGACGAGTGAGAAAGTTTTTTGTTTTGTTTTGTTTTTGTTTTTGTTTTTGTTTTTTGAGACAGGGTCTTGCTGTATAGTTCAGGCTGCCCCTGAACTAACTATATAGCCTAGGCTGGCCTTGAACATGGGGCAATCCTCCTCCTGCCTCAGCCTCCCGAGTGTTGGGATTACAGGCATATGCCACCATGCCCAACTGTAAGTTTTTTTTAATATGAGAAAAATTAATTTTTTTCTTCAAGCAAAACTTATTAAAAAGAAAAGGCTGCAGAGAAATTAGGAAGATGACTGAGGAAATCTGCTTCTGTCAGGATGTGCAAACATCTTCACTAAAACATGTTAGGCATTTGAGAAATTCTCTATTTGAGGAAATTTAACCCCATAATAATGATCACCAAAATTTACATAATGTCAATATTTAATCTATCAACAGAATAATTAAAATTAAGAAACCCATCTCTACCATAACACCTACCAAATTAATACCTTTAATCAAGCCTTTCCTGATAAGTTTTACCACTGGCACACACCATGTGAAGCTTCAAAGATGGATTCAAACATACTAGATAAATCCATCTTCCCTACCAGACTTGAGGAAGCATCATTATCTTTTTCCATAATGCTTATCCCTATTAATAACATCCATCTGTTCAAACCATCAGATTGTTAATACAATGTTCAGATTCCCAAGGATCTTGTCATTTTCTCATCCATGTACATTAACCTCATATTAGATCAATATAAACAAGCGCAATTCACAGATAAAAACAGAGAAAGGTAGTGGCTTTTCTGTGAAAGAACACACGTAGAGGCTGGGGATTTAGCTTGGCGGCAAAGCAGAGGATCATGAGTTCAATTCCTGGTACCGGAAGAAAAGACCAACGGGGGAAAAAAAAAAAAAAGAACACACCTACACAAATTACTCGCTATTCCCACCCGAATTAACGTTTGCTAGAAAAAATAGAGTCATTTGCTAAAGTAAAAACAGAATGGAGGATGGCAAAGAGGGAAAGAGAACTACTTAACAGTTCATCAAAATGTGAAATACTTCAACTAAAAACAATCAAGAAACCAAAACACTAAGCAAAGAGACAACAGATAAACTTGGAACAACGAAGTCTCTACAGTACTTCCTGACACTTGGTTCTATAATCAGAACCTGCAACTGCTATTTATTATGATTTAGAGAATTTGAAAATTTGTTTTTATGGTATTAAGATACTAGCTACAGGCTTTCTGCTTCAAAAAAGTATGTAGCTAAGATCTAGCTGAGTGGCTGCTTGGAAAACAGCCAAAGTCCAAAGGCCAGAGGGGTATCCTGTGTGAATATGGCTGTGACTCACCGGGCCGCCAGGTTTCTCTTAGCTCTTTCCAGTGGTCAAACCTATGGTACAGGTGCTGCAGTGGGCTGTGTGAAAGCTCTAAAAGATATGCCATCTCTGAGTTCCCTTTTAGGTTCTCTTTGGGCCAGAAGAGAATGCCACAGTCTCAGGATTGTTTCTGCTTGGTCAAAGAAGGTCAAATCAGAAGATTCTAAAAGGGTTTTACAGTAGAGCAGAGGGAGAAGGAGGGAAGATGCACTTACACATATACACAATCAAATAAGTATACATGTTTATCATTTACAATAATACAAATAAGCTTATTTTCCAAGGCCAGTGGAACAAATGATATTATGTAATCTACCTTCTCCCTCTATCAGAGCATACATTCTACAAAACCTCCAGGGTCTAAATCCTAGCCCTTGTTATTTATTGGTTGTACGACCAAGACAAAAAAAATCACCTAAACTCCTTGCTCAGATCTCTCATCTGTTAGGAATGATAACATTATGAGAATTAAATAACTATCATATGCAAATTATAAAATTATCTAGCATACAGGAAATACTATACAAGGTAAAACATTACTGTACTATGGATATTCACAAGACAGTCATCACAGAAGACATATGTAACAACAGCAGTGAGAATAAATTATCTACACAGATTCAAGTTAAATCTTCACCATGATCCATAATCGTGAAGCAAAGGAATTTTAGAACTCTATTTAACATGGTTAAAGGAACAAGATCCAACATAGATTAAAAAACATTTCACAAATGCAAAATAACCCAGAAATATGATTCCAGCTCAAAATCTGTTCCCATAAACCCTTCTGGAGACAATCCATTCAAAAACAGCAAGAGGTGTTTAATACAGCTAAACAGACCTTTTCAACATTAATTTCCTTCATGATGATACCTCTTTTACTAGGCACGTTCAGAGAAAGAAGTACTTTGCATAAATGAATTTTCCAGGTACCTCAGATTTTATTCCCATTTTTTAAAAAGTAGTAATTGTTTCATTTTTAAACAAGTTTCTCCAACTATTTAAAATGTACTAATTGTGAAATAAATGATTCAGACAATAAACATCACTGAATGCTCAATTCAAACTACCAGGTGAAAGACGGACAAACCTGGAAATTTTCAGACTGTTAAAACATCACCCATGAATTATGTTACTCAGTGAGGAGAACATAACTTGACAGCAAAGAGCTGTGCCAACACAAACCCACCAACTAATCTCAGCATACAAAGTGGGACACACAAGTACAATGTAGCTTCCAGGGTGAACAACGACTACAATGTACCATGTAAGAACTTTAACAATAATTAATGGCCATAAGAAGTCATGCCTCCAAATCTGTAGCCATTTACAGTTACTATGAGGAAAGAGTAACTTGTTATATGACACAAGGATACAGCGAGGAAAAGCAACAATGTGTGCAAGTGGAATGACCTAGTTTTGCCAACAAATAAATGGCATGATCCAAAAATGGGTGGGTGGGTGTGTGTATCATAGATTAAGAGAGACTTCAGAGATTTATCAATCAAATGTACTATGTGGATCTTATTTGGACCTGTTTTAAAGAATTAACTATAAAAAGGTATTTTTTGAGGAAAAAAATTCAATATTAGATAATATTAAGAAATTAAGACTAAATTTGTGTTGAGTGTGACTGTATTATTTTCTATAACATCCCTACTTGATATGCACACTAAAACATTTATAGGTGAAATGAAATGATAGGTTGCCTGGAATGTTCTGTAAAAGTATTACAGGAAAAAAAGAAAAAGAGATAAAACAAGGATGGCATGAGGATTCACTGTATTACTCCCTCTACTGTGCTGTTTAAAATTTCCTGAAGAAAAAAATAGATTCTTTAAGGTTAAGAGAAAGAAGGGACAACAAAATTCCCAACCATTTGGCCACTATCCATGAGGCAAGAAAAACTATGGAAAGCCCACATATGTAAAGCAAATATGAAAGCAGCTGACACTAGCAGCCTCTGAAAACTATGTGAGATGCTTTGGGCAGGTTTCTTTTGTCAGGAGAAATCCTCCTACCACATTCCTTTGGAAGTGTGCTTTCTAGTAAACAATATTCTATCACCAAGGTTTAAGCAAGAAGTCTGGATACCCATCTGAACTCTTGTAATGTCTACAAAAGAAAAGTAACTCAAGGAAACTGACTACTGGCGCTGGGGATTTAGCTCAGCGGCAAAAGCGCCTGCCTGGCAAGCGCAAAGTCGTGAGTTCGGTTCCCGGTACCGGAGAAAAACCAAAAAAAAAAAAGGAAACTGACTACTGCTAGGACATATATCATTCATTCATTCATTCATTCATTCATTCATTCAAGTACCAGGGATTGAGCTCTGGGCATTCAAAAAGAGCTATACTTGCAGCCCATTCATTCATTCATTCCTTTGAGAAAGGGTCTTGCTTGAGCTTAAACTTCTGATCCTCCTGCCTCAGTTCCCACAGTACCAGCATTACAGGTGTGCACTACTACATCCAGCTGAAGACACGCATTTCTAAGTGAAGCATATATATTTGTAAGTCTTTTATCAGTTTAATCTGTTTGTACTTTTCAAGATTCTCCAATATTCATATAAATAATAACTGCTGTATAAGTTGAAGAAATATTACAAGAAAAAAATCCCTGTGGCTTTTAAAAGATACATTTAAACCAGTTTGTTCTACATGTCCATTTTCCCCAACTTTCAGTACAGGCTAGTATTACCTCTCACATATCATCAGTACAGTTAAAACATTAACATTATCACAGGTTTGCAGATTAAATATACCACCTATTTTCTTTCAAAACTTTACATAATAGTGGTCTACAGCAGTTTTAGAAGAAAACGCTATTTGTATGTTATAATCACTAATCTAAAACAGTAGTAAACAATATAAGCATCAAAGAATACTCCCTTTTTGATCTGTAACTGTGTCTGTTATCCTTCCTTGTTAGGCAAGGAAAATAATGAATTCAAAACACCGCCTCTTGATAGTCTTAACAATATTTTCCCAGAAGCTGTTTGTGAAATAGTTTGAGTAACTTTCACCAGGCTATCCTTTCCTTTTTGTGACTACCTTATCTGCTGTATGAAGTATTTTGAACATGATTTGGTCAATAAAGGAGGGGAGGGGATACTATACAAACTGATCTCAGAAGGCAACAATGAATATTGTTTTAATATATATAATTTAAAATGAACTGTAACAGAAAGTATATTTGGTTGTACGAAAAGCTAGTCTGTTCTCTACTGATCTTGGTCTCCTGCAGACAGGGTAGACTTTTCCTAGCATAAAAGAGAAAGAATATTATCACTAACAAGTTAGAAATTCATTAGCTCAGCTCTTTTTTTTCTATTAATATTCCAAGCAAAGGTATTACTTCTGTAATTCACACAGAAGTGGTTATATTTATTCACACTAAGATAAATGGCTCTGGGATATTAAAAGTCCTCCTACTCAAAGATTTTAAGAACTTAAAATTGAGCATGACTTTCTAATATTCACTGTTGGTAATAATTAAGAAGCTAGAATACAGCAGTTAACTTTATTGCAATTTTTGTTAATCAACATCATAATCCTGTAAGATAGGTATGGTTATTTTTCCCATATTATAGATGAAGAACTGAAAGGCAAAGAAGTTAAATAACTTGCCAAAGTTTAAAACTGAGGTAGCTAAGTAGCTAAGCCAGGATTCAAATCCAAGCAGTCCAGTTGCAGAGTCCACACTACAACATAATATGCTTTCCATGATGGAGTACTATTGCTATCATTACAATTTGAAGGGTTTAAGGAAGAAATAGAAAAATTCCATTTTACTGACCCCAAAAAATCAAACAAAATTACCCAGAAGCAGGAATAAGAAAAACATCAGATGAAATAGATCAGATGAAGTCAAGTTAAATGACAGATTTAATCCCAACTATACCAGTATTAATGTATTAATATTAAATGTAAAGGGTCTAAACATACCAACAAAAAGGCAAGAGATTATCATACCACAGTCATGTACTTTCTAAAGACTGATAAGTTGTAAGTTAAAACATGGGAAAAGATACACCACACAAATAATCAAAAGAAAGCTACCAAAGTTTAGAATCAGACAAAATAGATGTGAGAGAACAGAATATTAAGAGCAATGAAAAGGCCTCACATAGTATGAGGGGGTTTTACCAAAAAGATGTAACACTTAATCCTGCAGAGGTTATGGGTCAGGTGCTATCCCTTGACAATATGTAAAAAGAGTTTGTATGTTTCAGATCAGGTGTAACCTCTGAAGTGTTAATATGTATACACTTGATAACAGAAGTTAAATGCACTTGATGCAAAAACTGATATAAATGAAATATACATATCTATAATAACAGTTAGGAGACTCAACACTCTTTTGGTAAACCCCAGAGCAAGTAGGAAAAAAGTCTGTAAGGATATAAAAGATATGAGTAATACTATTAACCAACTTGACCTGAATAAGAGTTGCAGAAAATTACATCCTATACGAGCAGAAAATAATTCTTTCCAAATAAACACAGAACAATGACTAATATAGCCTCCATTCTTGGCCATAAAACAGATGTCAAGAAATTTTAAATAACTGAAATTATACTAAAGAATATTCCCTTATCCCAAAGAATGTATATGAAATCATTAAAAGAAAGCTACATGGAAACTCTACAAAAGCACAGAAATAAAGGACACTTTTAAACAACAAAATGGAAGTAACAAAGGAAAGTTTAATATATGCTGAATGATAATCAGATCACAACATATGATCATTTATGAAATGTAACAAACAGTGCTCAGAGAAAAGTTTGTAGAATTAAAATCTGGTGTTAGAAAAGAAAGGTCTCAAAACAATTAAGCTTCCATCTAAGAAACTATACAAGGTGACCAAATTAAACCTGAAGTAAGGAGACAAAACCAATGAAATTGAGAACAGAGGGGCTGGGGATTTAGCTCAGCGGCAAAAGCGCCTGCCTGGCAAGCACAAGGTCGTGAGTTCGGTTCCTGGTACCGGAGAAAAACCAAAAAAAAAGAAATTGAGAACAGAAAAAAAATAAAGAATTTTTTTTTTCTTTTTTTAAAATTAGAGAATTATTAAGGAAACTAAAAATCAGGTTAGGAATTTTGTATTGAGGAAAAAAATGGATAAAACTGATAAAACTTCTGGACAGAATGATTAAAGAAGAGAGAAAGAACATAAATTATCGAGTATTAGGACTCAAAACGAAAACATCACTAGGGATCCTCGACTGCATTAAAAGGATAATCATGGAGGCAATAAATGCCTATAAATTTGAACAACCTAGATGAACTGGATAAATTCTTCAAAAGACCAACTACTAAAGCTCACTCAAGAAGAAATGAAGAGCTTTAACAGCCTTGTTTCTATTACAAAATGGTGAATTTATAGTTATGAGCTCTCATACAAAGAAAACCCCAGGCCCAGATAGCTCCACTAACGAATTTTACCAACTTTTAAGGAAGAAATAGTATCAATTTTATACAAACTCTTCCAGAAAATAGAAAAGAAGACTTCCCTTCTTATTTCATAAGGCCAGTATTACCCTGACACCAAACCTAACAAAGGCAATAAAAGAAGCCACAAATGCAAGACAAAGACAAAATCAGTCAAGATTTTTAATACTAGCAAATTGAATACAGCAATGATATATAAAAAGAGTATATCAAAATCAAATTGAGAACTATATCCTGTGAATGTGAGACTTATTCAGCCTTCAAAATCAGTGCAATCCATCATATCAACAAACTAAAGAAAAAGAGTCCCACACAATCATCCCAATATACACACAAAAAGTACTGCACAAAATTTAACATCTATTTGTGATAAAAACTCTTAGCAAACAAGGAATAAAAGAGAATGTCTTTAACCCAATAAAAAGCATTGACAAAAACCTTCAGTTAATTGGCTGGAATTATTTTATCCCTAAATTCAGAAATGAGAATAAAAGAGAATATCCTTAACCCAATAAAAAGCATTGATAAAAACCTTCAGTTAATTGTCTGGAATTATTTTATCCCTAAATTCAGAAATGAGGCAAGGGTATTTAATCTCAACATCACACTAAGGGGTCCCAGCCAGTGCAATAAGACCAGAAAAGGAAATGAAAAGCAGTTAGTACTTGAGATAACTATTAACATAAAAAAAAAGAATTCACAAAAAAGAAAACCTCTACAATTATTAAGAGTCACTGAATATAAAAATCAATATATAAAAATTATTTTATTTCTATATACAGTACAAACATAATATTTTTAATACCATTCACAACAGTACCCAAAACATACTTAGAAAAATACTTAAAAGGTAACTCTAGTTAAGCATACTCTTTTAATTGTTAAAAAAAAAAAAAACTTTAAATTGGTCAGCCTCTTCTACACAAAAATGCTATGGGATAGCTTTTAAGTAGCCTAAATCTTCAGAATAAGAGGACTTATTTTCTTCTCAACTCTTTGGTTTTGGCTTGGGGAACAACTACAGAACTTTGAAGATGAGTTGGATTTTCTATCCACAGAGTGTTTCTTCTCTGATACTTTCCCTTGAAATCTTCCTGGGAGTTTATGCATTAAAGTAGTATCTTGAAACTAGGAAACAAAGAAATGAAATGCAGCCTCAGGAAATTAAAAGCTTACAAAAGCAAAGTTAAAAACATTCCCTCTAGTGAGCTTGGAAAGTAACAAGTTTTATTACTCCCCAGAATATGTAATAATGAAATTTAGCCCTGAAAAAAACTTGTCTATCCCTAGCCCTCCACACACTCATGGCCTTTATTAATAAGGTAATCCTCGGTGCTCAAGTCATCTCCCTTCTCCCACCACATCCCATCCTCTTCTAATTGCACAAGATGCAGCCAGGGCCTGAACAGGCCAACAACTAAGGACATAACATTTTCAACATGAAAAAGAATCTGCTGGGCAAAATGGATGCTCTCAAAGTTAAAGGACAATGTACTGAAAGAAATAAAGCATTAAGCAACAGGTAGAAGCTGAGAAGTCATGAGGGTGACACAGCCTGGAGAAACCATGGCCTTGGGCATGGAAAAGCTAAGAAGAAGCATACAAAGTATGCAAGTAAGCAGAAGCTATATAGAGGGAGCAACAGGTAGGATAAGGAAGCCAGTGGGTAGGGTAAGAAGGGCGGGGGTAACTCACAGTCTTGTAAATGGTAAAATGCTAAAGGAACTATCCAAGAAAACCTGTTTACTAAAGCCCTGGGAGCTGCTCTGGATCCAGCAGGATGCTAGTATTAGCTACCTATTTCCACAATAAAACTGAAAAACAGACCACAAAATCTCAGCAGCAGGCAAAAACAAGAACTCTGTTTTCACTCAAATCTTGTCTAGTAATAATCCACTGGGCCAGAGCAAGTCATATGGACAAGCCCAAAATCCAGGGAACAGGGACATAATTCTACCTACCATACAGGTATGTCAGGGTATGGATATAGATAGCTACCCATGGAAGGTAAAGAGTTGGGACCAATGATTCAATTTACCATACCACTCCACACCATTCTTCTAAACTATCTAGGCTTAAATCTCTGTTCGTCTCAACTAAAAGAATCTAAGATACAGGGATTAAGATATGATACAGTAGCTCCCACTCTCTAGTGCAATGTTACCCATGGACCCCATTTCTTTTTTAACTGCTGAAGAGGCAGGAGATTTTTTTTTTTTGTTGAAAAAAACAAATTTTCAACAAAATTTATTTTGTTGAAATACATCTGATTGAAGAGATTGGTGGTGCAGGAGGACTCTTAAGAAATCCAGAAGACATTTTAAGAGGATAAGGCTGCAACTGTTCAGGGATTTCCACAGACAGAAGGTGCCAATAAGATATGCAGAGCATTCTACCAAGGTTCCCAGAATTTCAAATCATTCTCCTGTGGGGCCAATGATCCAATGATCACAGGCTCCCTACAGCCGAAGCTTTTGAGCACTCTCAACATCTTTATGGTATAAAAAACAAAAACAAAAACAAAAAAAACCAACAACTATTTTTCTATACTGACCTCTTTACCTGGTTTTTAAAAAGAAAAAGGTCATGAAACACAAGAAAAAAAAGTCAATGAAGTCAAATCATCACTAAACAAAATAGTTGAACACAGCATGCAAACAAAATAGAGCAATTTAGGAAGTTAAGATAATTTGCTAGGCAAACAGGGAACGTTTACTGTGTTAAGAGAGACTTTTAAGAAAGATACTTGTTTCTTCAAAACCTAAGTAAAATTCTGAATTATATTTATATTTAGTAGTTCAAATGTTTAGTAGCTACTATATTTAGTAGCTGAAACAGAATTCCTTTGAATTATAATTCATTTCAAACTATGAAATTACTCCTTTCTAGAAGAATTAATGACTCAGTAGTATCTGTTTGAATGTTTACTTCTAAAACAGATTATGCTAGTGTTATGGCTTGTGTCTCGATGTCCTCTCAAAGCCTCATGTGGTCTAGGTGGGACTCTTTTCAGAGGTGGCTGGATCTAGAGTGGGTGATGCTGGGATTAAGGATGTGTGATTACTAAATTAGTTTTGGTATAGTTCTGGGTGTGGATAATGCAAAGGCCCACCCTGGGTATAAGTACTACCCACCTTAAGGACGTATACCCTGGACAACATATAAAGGACAGCAAGAGGGCTGCTGTACCCTCTTGCTGCTTGCTACTTCCCTTCTTCACTGCTTTGCTGCCTTTCTGCCTTCTGCCCACCATGAACTGGTTCTCCTCTGTCACACCACCCTGCCTTGGAATCCTCCAACTATGGACTGAAACCTCTACAAACTGTGAGCTAAATAAACCTTTCCTCCTTTAACTTCTGGTGTTGGGTATTATTTCAGCAATGAGAAAAGAAATAAGACCGCGGGCAAAACCTAATTCAGAGTCAAGCAGGCCACAACTAAAGAAAGGAGCACAAAGGCAATGCAACACCACTGACAGTAACTGGGATGCGGTGACATCCCAAGATTCCGTGCTTCACACTGGGCTGGGTTCTCTGTGCAGTGTGAACAACACAGCTTACTAAACTCTGCGTGAGTTCTGATACTGGAAAGGTTTTGTAATAGTAACTCTAAGTCAAAGGCCAGTGTAACAAACACTATTACCCACACAAAAAACAAAAATCTCAGTTACCTAAAACAAGGCACACCTGCTACCAGAAAACACCAAGCAGATAAAAACAATAGTAATCCTTCCAAAATTCATCTTAAGGTTTCTCTTTACCGCCAACGAAAACTAAGAAGGGACTACAAAAAAAGCATTTCCTTAAAGAGGAAAGAAAGAACCCTACCCACTCTACCTTCTTAGTATCAACTACAACAGAAAAAACAAAATCTGTACAATCCTCAGAAAACAATGTCTTACCCTCCCACTAGAAGGTTGAGATGGTCTAATTTTAAAAAAACAACAATAGCAACAGATCTTTGGTACTCAACTATTTTGATAACAAGAATGCCAAGGCTGTCTACCACTGCCCCCCAAAAAGGGTTCATTGACAAAAGAGGTATGTGGTTTTTTTGCCACTGAAATTGATTTTTAAGAGTTATAAAATTATCTCCTTTGTGCTGTCCACCTGACCTTTACAAGTTGAGATTCTTTTATTCTTAGTCGCTATTTTCAATCTTTGTTTTTGTGTATTAGGGTGTTCATATATATTACCCAATGCTCAAGTTTGTGTGCATACAGCCCTGAGCCCTGAGCCCTGAGCCACTGTAAACTCACCATGAACTCAGAGATGGTAAAAGAAGAGCAAGCAAGAGGCTGGGGATTTAGCTCAGCGGCAAAGCGCCTGCCTGGCAAGCGCAAGGTTGTGAGTTCGGTTCCTGGTACCGGAGAAAAACAAAAAAAAAAAAAAAAAGAAGAGCAAGCAAAACAGCACAGACTTTTTTAAGCCTCTACTTTTTTAGTGTGAAAACTCACCAGAGACCGACTCTTATGGCAGATTCTGAAATAGGTGTTATGGGGCTGCAGATGAAATACAGTCTTCCCCAAAACCCATGTGTTGAAATCCTATTCCCAGTATCTCAGCCCTAGTCCAGTCTTATAAGAAGAGGATATCTGGGCCCAGATGTTCGCAGAGAAAAGATCACATAAAGACATGGCAAGAGGCAGCTATCCCAAGTCAAGAAGAGACTTCACAAGCAACCAATCCTGGTTAACAGATACCTTGATCGTGGACTTCCAGCCACATAAACTGTGAAAAATAGTTTTCTATTGCTTAAGCTAAACAGCCTACAGTATTTTATTATAGTAGCCCTAGCAAAGTAACATAACAGAGAACAACACATTCTGCTATAAAGTTGCACGACTGAGGAGAGATGCTACATGTAAATCTACTGTTAGGGATTTTGATGCAGTACTGGGACATCTCATGTCATCCCAAATATCAGAAAAAAATATAGTAAGTTTTCCACAACACCAACAGCACAGCACTGCTGGAACCTTCTCCTTTTGATACAGCAGTCATTCCAATTTACTTCCATTCTTTACCTTCTCCACAACAGTATTTTCCGGGCTCTATGCTACATTGGTCACATCCCATGGCTCCAGTGTTGACGGAAGTTAAACACCAATGCTTTCCTAAACATTTCTTCCCAAAGTGCTGTTTTTGGCATGCTTATAATTCTAAGTATCACTATGACAGGTCTACGCAGACATCACAGGCTTCATACCTCCCACCTGATGATGTACTGACCCCCTCTGAACTTCTGAAAAACTCCTAGTAGGTCTTTGACAATCAGAAGATACTGTAATTCAACTTTTTCATATGTCCCCAAAACCATTTTCACCCCAAACACTGACCGACTCCTCATTGTTATAATTATTTATGGATGGCTCCTTCAACCCTCTGTAAGGTCCTGATACCAGACTTCGCATTCATCTTTCATCTGTAAAAGCCCTCAAAGAGCACGTGGTACACAGTCCTTGTAAATATGTACTGAATAAATGAACACTACTACTAAACTCTACGCTCACTGGAATAAGTCGTAAGTCAGGGTCTCTTTGCAGCAGTGTGACTGGTATACCACAACAATCTGAACGGCTCTCAAAGACATACTGTTGATCTACAGATGTCAAATAAAAAGCAGTGGATTTTGTATCATTCTGTATCATACCTGTTCAATAACAGGTAAAACTAATCTTTGGTAAAAAAAAGTCGGAAAAGCACTATGTGGAGGAAGGTGGGGGTCTTGTCAAGGAAAGGGGCACAAGACAACTTTATGGGACACTGGAAGATCCTTCTATGCTGACTGGCAGATGGTGGTTACACACATGATACACATATAAAGTCCACTGAGGGGTACATTTGAGATTTGTACACTTTATTAGAATGCACATTATGCTTCAAACTCCCACATTCTATGTATAGTCCTCAACTACCCCTCTTCCCACCCAAGGTATCAGTGCTCAACGAACATCCGTGACTGAATGCCCGAACACCTTCTGAATGATAACAATCAACTATTTTCATGTAAGAGGAAAAAAATCTAGCCAAGCAATTATAATCAAAGACCTAGGCTGGAGGTAGACTATAGAAGTCACCACCACCTCACAGAAGCAAGAAAATTGCTTCTATCCAGAGTTGCACTGTGCCTGCTGCTTTTACACAAGTATCATTTCCCTCACATCTGACCAGAAACATAATCCCTATGTGCTTGGCCCACTGCTGAGGTGTACAATCCTAAGGGCATTTTAAGACACTGGGAAGTGGGGACAGAATTTTACAACTAGGTGCTCTTACTACTAGAGTAATCAGTAACACTATCAGAAAAAAGCTTCTCGCCATCCTTCTGGAACTTTTCATTTCATTTTTCTGTGGCTATCTACCTGCCTGGCAAACTCCTATGCATCCTTCAAAACCCAACTTAGATGTTAACTCTTCTAGGAAGTTCTTCCTAATCTCTTCACCCTCCTCTATGTTCCTTATAATGTTCTAGTTGTTTTCTTTCACTGCAATTTAAACATTGATCAGGGTCTATTTCCCCTCTGTCCATATTTATCACCCCAGCACCAACCATAGCAGGGTTCTTAATAAAGCATGTAAATGTCCATTCAACTGACTTAAAACAGGACTATCACTGGACATGCTGCACTAAGCAAATGCCCAATTCTAGAGATTCCCAATATTTGTACTCAAGAAGAAGGAATGAAAAAACCGTAAATATCCTCTAGGACCGTTACTTCCAGTGCTGCAATTACCTACCTCCCAGTAAACCTCAGGACAGGAATGTGGAGACTAAATGACTTCAGAAAGATTATGGGACCTACCAGATAAGCTACAGTCCCAAAGGGAGTTATCGTGCAGTAGCCACGATCCAGAAGCAATGAGTTCATTCACTTCAACACAAGTGTTTGGAACAACCCAGTCCTGCACCCAGTCCTGCATATGAGGACCAGCCCAGAGGTGATGCAAGTGAGATCAAAGAAAAAGAGGCAGGGAGATCTAGAACTGAACAGGTACAATTTATTTGCAGACATACTGAAAGAAGTATAGTCCTAGGTGGCATTAACACCACTGTGATCCCTACAGTTTTGAGTCAGAAAGAGGGCTGCATTTACAGGGGAGGACAAAAGTGACATACTGGTTGAAATGTACCTGTTTTACATCAAGATAATATCAGAAAGTCAGGAATGTCCCTGGAATCAGGGTCCAACTGTAAATGTAGAGTATATGACTCTACTAATCTTACCTACTTATGATTTGGTGGGAAATGATGCAAGGAAAAACAGCAAGAGTTACTCAGGGGCAATCACAGCCAATCACAATCACATACCTAAACACAGATTCAGGTATGTCAAGCTGCACCCTACAACAGGGGTGCAAGTGCCCTGCATAATTATGTGTAAGAAGTCGGAACCATGTCACCATGAAAAAGCTACTTTACCTTTCTGTGCCTAAGTTCCTTCCTCTGTAAAAGGGGAATGATAACAGAACTTACAACCTCACATAGCGCTAAAGGATTTAATGAGATTTAAATATATAATGCTTAGGGCTGCGTACATCAAGCACTCAGTAAATGTTTGATCTAATTATCTTGCGGTCCTCAGTTGGGACAAGGATAGCTTTACTTGGTCCTATTATATTCCTGCCCTTCCAAAACGCAATACCTGGGTCTCTCCACCACTGGATTTCTTGCTTGCACAGCTGATCGCTTCCTGGATGCAGGCCTTCCCTCTGTCCAAATGAACACAGCAAAAGTCATACCTCATTCTTTGGACCCTCTCATCTTCCATTCTCCTGGTGAAAACTTAATACTGTCTTGTTTCATTTCCTTCGTGTTGTCTACCTTGTCAACAGACTAAGGACACCAAACTGATCAAATGAACAGGCCCCTAGGGTATTCTCTCAAATATTCCTACTGTTGATGTAAATTAAACAATGAGAACCTGAAGAATTTCAGGCTCTTCCCTCTTAATGTGAAAGCCATCTGCCCTCCTTTCATCCCCTCTCAATCTTTTCTCTTGCTTTCCTTCAGGAAAAGGAATGATGCTGGCACTACAAATCACAGAATGGAGGAACCCCTTTCAATTTCCTGTGAAGCAAGCTCTCTGACTGCCCACCAGATGAATTTCACCCATAGCCTCAAAAAGCTTCCTACTGCCATCCGCTGCCATGAGCTCCCCAGCCTTCCACCCACAATGAAGAGTGAAACTGATAGTCTGCTCAAGTTTAAATACCATGATTAAAACACAGTCCAGTGACTGTAGTGAGCACAGTGCTCCGGGTTAAGACCTGTCTTGCCCTCCCCTCTCTGGTCGACAGTCTCTGGACCAGCTATTCTGCTCTTCCTGCTGGTTTCTGCAAATCAGTGAGTCATGAGCACCATTTCTTTTCAAATTAAAAATGTACAGAATAGAACAGTTGAGTTTTATGGTACGTTTCAATAAAACTATTTTTAAAAGCCTACAGAACAGAAGGTATCACAAATAGTGAAAGTAAATACCAAGCATCCAAATCTTTGAATTACATACACACTCTGTATCAGTCAGCTTTCCTGCCACGAAGACACAATGCCCGATACCCATGTGCAAGGCAGCCAACCTAATCTGGCTCATAGTTTCCGAGAATTCAGTCCATGGTCAGCATCAGGGCAGCAGAGTGTGGCAGAGGAAGGATGCTTATTTTAGTTCATGGTGGCCAAGAAGCTGAGCATGGAAACAGTAGCAGAAAGGAGGGGGCAAGCGACCAGACACAGCACACAGAGTGACACCCAGGGACCCACACAGACACCCTCAGAAATGCTTTCCTAATCCCCTCAGCAGCTCCCAGGTCAATCAACTTGAAACAGCTAACCCTTACCATCACTGATAATCCAACTAGTGTTCAGGTTTACAGGAAAAGAGGCTGAGGTCACTTCTGTACGTGGGACAGAAGAGTGGAACAGCTGAATATGTGGTTCAAAATGAAGGTCTGGAACACAGGAGAGGGTGAGGATGGAAATATAGACTGTAAGGTCATCAAGAATTGAAGCAGCAAAAAGTCTGCCCCAGAAGAAGTAATAATGCTATAAAGCTACAAGGGCAAAGGGCCAAAAGGACACAACCCTTGGGAATATTTGAAGGCGGAGATGGAAAGGTCTTTACAATTAAAAATAAAATAAAACGCCACAAACTATATAAAGACTGGCCATAATAATTCATGGTCCTTAAGAAACAGCAGAACATTCTTAATTCTTAAAATTTCATATGACTTAAGAGCCAGCTATGAAAATCTTTCCCCAAGTCTCATTAACACCGTCACATTTTCTTAATTAAGCACATGAGTGACCTAATGGCTTTGATAATAGGATGGAAATAACTCTGTCAGGGCAAAGCTTCTCCTACTTCAGAAAGACATACACAAATAGATGTACACTAGTGCTAGGTTCTACTTAAGAAGTTTGCACTTGTCTTTTAGGGCCTGCAGTGGAGAGCAAGCAAGCAGGTAAGCAGGGAATAAGGACCCACAAGCTGTGTCACACCATTCTCCATAGGTGTTTT
This sequence comes from Chinchilla lanigera, assembly GCF_000276665.1. Taxonomy (NCBI): domain Eukaryota; kingdom Metazoa; phylum Chordata; class Mammalia; order Rodentia; family Chinchillidae; genus Chinchilla; species Chinchilla lanigera. The sequence goes on along the minus strand of NW_004955445.1, from coordinate 15,373,471 downwards.
CATTTCCGTATCTGAAATCCTGTGACTGCTAGATCAACTTATCAGCACAGGAAGGTAAGGATACATGATACAATACAGGATACCTGACTGGATCCAGTGTAGGCTATAAATCACAACTGTATGGGGCAAATGTAAATGTGGACTGCATATTGGTTTTATGTCAAGTTTCTTGCATGATATAATTATACTGTAGCTACGTAGGACAATGCCTTCTAGGATAAATGTGTGAAAGCCCTTGAGGATGAAGCATCACAATGTTTGCAAATAACTATCAAATGGTACAGCAACAGCAAAGTCCACAACAAAGACACAGTTAAAAACAAAATACAGAAAAATGTTAAAACTGGTGAATCTAAGTAAATGGGGAGATGGGTGTTTATTGTATTACTCTGTGCATTTGAGTTTTTAAGATACTAAAAGGAAGAGAATAAATGTCTTCAAGTAGAAAAAACATTTTTAAAATTTCTACATGCTCCAACTCCTATTAGAATGGAAAATGAAGACCTGATTAAAAAGTGTTTCATAGCATTTTATAAATACTACCTCCATTCTGTCTCTCTCTCTCTCTCTCTCTCTCTCACACACACACACACACACACACACACACCTATTTAGCAAAGACAAATTATTTTAAGTGCACAAACTACATCAGCGTCTATATCACATTGGTAAATTCCTAAATTACCACTTAAATTAACAGAATTTAGATGTTACTGTTAAGGTATACCTTCTACGTGTTATTGGATGCTTTATTTGGATTATTTATTTTAAAGGGTATAGTAATATTTTATTTAAAGGCTATATTATAGGGTTTCACACAAACACCAAGAGTTATCACTGAAGACTTTATTTAAAAATAAAAAGCAATGGAGTACTACTCAGGCACAAAAAATAAATCTGGGTTATTCGTAGGAAAATGGATCCACTCTGATTTGTTTGTTTGGTTTTGGTTTTGGTTTTTCTTTTCTTTTTTTTTTTTTGTCTTTTTGAGACAGGGTCTAGCTGTGCAGTTCAGGCCAGTCGTGAGCTCACTTTGTAGCCCAGGTTGGTCTCGAACTCACAATGATCCTCCTGCCTCAGCCTCCCAAGTGCTGGGATTACAGGTGTGTGCCACCACGCCCGGCTGAAAATGGATCCACTTTGAGACCATACTGGAAGACACAAAAGCTTAAAAATCACATGGTTTCTCTTATATGAAACACAAAGTATAAATAATTTAAAGAGGAAAAGAAAAGAGAATAGAAAACAGAAAAAAAGATCTTTTGCAGATCAGAAAAGGATCTGGAGACGGAGGGAAGGAAAAGGAGGGGCTTAATGCTCAATTTGTACATGTACTGACTCCCCAGGAGGGACGTAGGATTCATTATGTGTTATGAACACGTACTAAAACAGTAGCAACTCTGGAACTGAAAAATATAGTAAGTCATATGAAAAAAGGACACACACAAAATAAGAGAGAAGTAAATTAAATTACAATGTCCTAAATATTCCAATATGAGTATGTGAACAAAGGAAAACATTTTAACAAAGAACCTATTATGTATAAATTTCTATTAAGGAATTCAAAGTACAAAGAATGGAGCTTGCCTATGGGGGCCTAAATTTTGTTGAAATTAAGCATACAAAAAATTAAATAAAAAGAATAATGGTCCGTTTCTGCCTTACATCTATTCTGCCATGCCATGGACTGTTTTTGGTCTGCAATACCCCTGTGCCATGCCACTCTGCCTTGGAACCGGCTGAGTGTGGACTGAAACCTCTACAAACTTTGAATAGAAATAAACATTTTCTCCTTTAAAAAAAAAAAAGGATAATGGTCGGTGCTGTCCCTCTTGTCCTGACTCCTACGCCTTTGCAATAGCCCCCTAATTCATTATTCGACTGGCAGCACCCTCTAAAATAGTAATTCTCAAACTCAGGCACACCTAGGTGGGATCACCTAAGAAGTTACAAAAAAAAAAAAAAAAAAAATCCAACAACTGATTTCTACTCCAGAGAATCTCGTGTGATTTTGTGCAGCCTGGGTGCTGATATTTTTTAGAAAACTACTCAAGTGTCTAATATGCAACAAAGTTGCAGCACCTTTGTTCTAAACCAGCCTTTACTGCCAACCTGTGGGAACATATCACTCTCCTGCATTAAAACCTCTGATGACTCCTCACTGCCAACACAAACCCAAACCTATTCTCTTTTTCATTAAGCTGTTTTAGTTTCTTTTACAGTTCTGTATATTCAAATATTCACTAGAACATAAACACCTTGAGGACAGGTGTTTTGCTTTATTTATTGCTTCACTCCAAGTTTATATATATTCTATACATATTCTATAAATATCTCACAAATGGATATCCACTACTATGGGCCTCTTGCACTACCCTTCCTTCTATCTACATAGTTCTTCCCTATTTCACCCAGTCACCACACATCCAAATCCTGCCTATCTTCCCACCTCATTTAATATCCTGTCTCACACAATACCTTCTGATTCCCATCTCTGCCTTTCCTGAGCTCCCAAAGACCTTTTTTCCTTGTCCTACATGTCATGGGCCACAAGAGCGCAATTGCCTGTCTACAGGTATTTATGGGTATCTTATCTTCACTTTATATTACATTGCCTTTTTTTTTGTTGTTTTTTTTGTTTTTTGTTTTTTCTCCGGTACCAGGAACTGAACTCATGACCTTGCGCTTGCCAGGCAGGCGCTTTGCCGCTGAGCTAAATCCCCAGCCCCTACAATGCCTTTATGACTGCTGGGCAGCCATCATATTGATGAAGATAATCATGACCTGAGAAACTTAACTTCAAAATATTAGAGATGCAAAGGATACTTCATTAAGGCAAGGAGCTATCTTTACTGTGCCATAAAAGGAGGAACTTCAAAGGCAGTAGAAGTAGGTAACAAAAGAAGGAATGGAGGTTTCTGCAGTACAACACTGGGAAGGATAAAGCTGCTATGAGGCACCCCTGGAACTTTCTATCCCTTCTTACAAATGCTTCTACAAACGCTCCCAGCATTTGTAAGGGATAGAACAGAAAGATAAAGGTAAACCTTGGTATGAAGATATTGTGGGTACAGCCTATATTCTATACATAATAGCAGATGCTAAGATAGTAGAGCATGGAGAAAGGCAGCACACTGCACTGCTTAGAAGTGGTGGACTCAAAAGTCAGACTAGCTCTGCAATTGTGGATAAGTAATTCAATCCCCTCAGTTCCCTCTGTGGAAAACATGGGCTAATGGGCACTTATTCCTGAGGATTCATAATAATCCATGATATTTATGGGGGGTGGGGGGCTAGTTAATGCTGTGTTAACAGGGGATTCTGCTACGGTTTAAAACTGAAATGTGCCCTCCAAAGCTTCGCGTGTTTGGAAGGTGACTGGACAATGGGGTGCTACACTCATCAGTGAATTCAGCAGCTGCATGTGCCGTCTGGAGGTGCGGTCTGGTTGGACGGGGGTCGCTGAAGGTGTGACCTGGAAAGGTATATTCTTGCCCTGGCTCCTCCTTTTTCTCTCTGCTTTCAGGCCACCATGGCTTGGACACCTCTTCCTGACCCATGGCCCGCTGCGGTCTTGGACCCTGGCAAACATGGAATGAAAACCTGGGCCAAGATAAACCTCTCCCCTTTCAGTTGCAGATGTCAGTGTTGTGCCTTAGGCATGAGAAAGTGACTTAAGATACACTCCATTTTTAAAACCTGAGCTTTGAAGCAAAGGTCCATTCTTATACAATGTAACACATGCGTATTTCTTTCAATAGAAAAACTATCAGCCTAGAAGTGAGACATAGCACACCCTCTTAGGGTTCAATACCCAAAGCAAGTCACACAGCCATGCTCAACATCACCGTAATAGAGAAGTGCAATCCTACCATGTGCCCAGAACAGAATACTGATGAAAGTCCTGACAGCACCACATCACAAAAGAGTCCAGCCCTGAACGTGACTTACAGTAAGCACTCAGTAATTAATAGCTATTATTATTGGCATGATTACTGTGAGGAGTCTGGAACTTACTGCAATAACCTTAAATCAGGGCAACCCGCTCCAGCCCTCTTCTGTCCCTCTCTTGGACAGAAGCTTTCTCTTCCTCAATATATTCTGCTCTTAAAAACAAAAACAAAAACAAAACCCTTAAATCATAAAATTAATGGCTGAATAAGCAGATGTGAAAAAATCATGCACATTCTGTACAATAAAGCAAAGATGAATATACAAGTATACATAAAAGATATGCCAAAGAGTTTCTAGTAAACAAAAAATAGTAAACAAGAGTTACCAAAATAGTGCCCAAAGCATTTCACTATGAGAAGGGTATGCCAAAATGTTTCTAGTACACAAAGACATTACGAAAGAGTTACCAAAATAATACTACTCCTTACTCGTCTAAGACTTGTAAAATTTCATTGATAGTATCTTTCCTGCTTTATTTTAAAGAACATTTAAAAAGTATGTCATCTTTTACAGGTTCATTCTAAATCTCAAAGCATTCCTTCCATACACTCCATAGAGGAACAGGTAACCCGGGGACTGGACCTAGGGAACAATAAACCAATTCCAAGCCCTTTTTAAATTTTTAGACAAGGTCTGACTAAGTTGCCTGAGCTATCCTTAAACTTGTGATCCTCTGAGTAGCTCAGCTTACAAGCCTGTGCCACCACATCGGGTTTCCCCATACATTCTTAAGGGAAATTCTCCTATATGACTTCTTAAGATTTTTAACCTTTACAGCCTGGGAAAGCAGTCCTACATAGTAAAATGAGAAAATAACTCTATGACTTTGCCATAGATCAGCTCTGTGGCTTCACAAAATATTTTCATGAGAAGAACCCCATTCCATTATCGATAAGATGGTAAGACTGGACTAGATGTCTTCAGAACCTCTTCTCATACCTCTATTCTTCTCCACTCCTAAGAAATCAGTACAAAGCTTTGCTTTAGGAGTATCTAGTAATGATGTCAATTTGTAATTCATAAATCTTCAACTAGAAATAATTGCCAAAACCACACTAATAATGGTAGCAACAAAACTTAAGTTTTAGAGTAAAGAGGCAACATAGTAAAAAATACCCAGGTAGAGCCCTGGCTAGCATGAAATGTCGCAAAGACAGAGAACAAGTAACAGTGCATGACTATTATAAGTAAATAAGGAAACCAATATTTGTGCGTGGCTTATGAAATCACTGTCAAAGCAGTGGCACGGAAGGGAATAAACTTTAACTTTTAGAGGTTGGCATCTATCAAACTACTACATCTTGGTTCCTATATATGAGTTTTCTAATTCTTTGAGAACCCATACCAAGAACTCCAATATATGCCTAGTCTTTCCTCAAACTCTTTGAAGAAAGTTATACAAAAGAAGTCTAAAGCATCATGCTACAAAATGTGAAGCCTTCCAAACAGCGATACTTGTCTCATTTTCAGCTAAACAAAACCCCTCCCCAGACAACACACTTACTCTTTTGGCCCAGAGTGTAAGACCATCCATTCAGCAGAATTAATGAGATAACGGTGCTGACTTGTAATAAACACCAACTGATGACAACACAGCACTGACTCATGCAACATCAAACAGGCACTACTGCATTATAAGTTTTACTATGTCGGCTGCTCTAAAAACAACCTTTCAGCAACCTTTTAACTCTAACATTCTAAGCCCGTAAACCATACAAGACACCCTTCACTGTTTCTCTAAGAGTCACTTACTCCCTAAATCACCCAAAATTTCCTGTTTGAAAACCTAAAACCTGGGAAATACATTTAATAAAACTGCTGTTTGATTAGACTCTTTTTATTATGACCAGATGACATTTTTAAATGCCACGATTCTACATATGAGTCTTCATTCACTTATATAGCCCAATTTCCAGCTACTTGTCAATCATTTCCAATTTAGCAATGGATACTGATTAATATACTGGAATCAATGCCACCTTTCACATTTAGGGGTTTAAAATTCAAAGTACAGACAGATGGGGAAGGGAGAAAGAGAAGTATACATAACCTGAGTGAGCAAAAGAAATCCCTTCTTTGATCAAATTACTTTTTAAATGTGTTGCAAGAAGACAGAAGAAAAAACTCAGACATTTAAGGAGGCTTAGTCAATATCATAAGCAAACAAATATTTCCCTTTACAAACTGAATAACTACCCTTTAAGTTAGCCGACAGACGCAGTACACGTGTGATAATTTACAGTAAAAATCTCTACTACCTCAAGTAACGGGAATCCTTATAAGAAGCATTTTTTTCTACTGAGAACTGGAGAACTACAGAATTGCACTTAAAAGCTGACCTCTTAAATTACTGTAGAAAGAATGACCTTCAGAAATCATCGAAACAACATCATGCAGGTTGGTCATAGACAGGTAGAGTTATAAGGCCTTGCTGGCACACTGAGCTAACTTGTTTGTAAATTCTCACAAGACACATCCAAACTTATTTTCTGAACATTCAAATCAACTTTCAGATAAAAATAAGTAGGTAAATATAAATGGGTATACAGTGTCAACTTTAATTATACAACTTGCTTAGTCTCATTTTAGGCTAAAGGACAGTCTTGTCCCATATCACATTTTCCTTTCTAGCTGGAGAAAAAAAAATCTTAGAGGTAAAGGTTTTAGAGCTGTGCTGATCCAATACCAGTGGCATTAGCCATGCATGGTCATGAGTATTTAAATTAACTAATATTAAATAAAATTTAAAATTCTTTCAGTCATACTAGCGACATTTGAGGGGCTCAAAAGCCACATGTGGCCAGTTGCTCCCAGGCAGATATAGGATATTTCCATTATAACAGAAAGTTCTAATGGGCAGAGCTGACTGGAACAATGTTTCTCAAGTTTCAGTGTGCACCAAAATCATCAGGATAGCTTATCAGAACACAGACTGAACTGGTATGGTAGTACACAACTGTAATCTCAACCCCACGCTGAGGCAGGAGGATCACTGTCAAGACCAGACTGAACTACATGGTGGAAATCTTGTCTCAAAACAACAACAAAAAGAGATTCCTGCAAGGCACAGTTGCATATAACTATAATCCCATCACTTGGGGAGGGGGAGGCTGGAGGAGCACAAGTTCAAGTCTCACCTGGGCAATTTAGTGAGGCTCTGTCTCAAATTCAAGTTTCTACAAAGGCGGGTACTGAGGATATAGCTCAGTGGTAGAGCACCCTGAGTTCAATCACTCAGCCTCACACACACACACACACACACTCTCTCTGTCTCTCTCTCTGTCTCTCTCTCTGTCTCTCTCTCTGTCTCTCTCTCTCTCTCTCCTGGGCCCTCACCCCAGTAGTGTACTTTAGCAGGTCTTTCCCTTGTAGCAGGCTCCAAGGTAATGACAATGTTGCTCATCATTTCGAATAGTGTTCTCCGTAGTGAAGAAACAGTGTTTGTTTTCCTTCTTTCCCAATACCTCATAAACTGATACTTTTATAAAATACCAGATAGGTGGATTACTGGGAAAAAATAAATCAGTATTAATATAGGTTAATACTTTTATTAGTAGATTTAAGAAACAACTTTTTTTTTTAAACAGACTGCTCTAAAAAAACTACACACTTTTTCATAAGTTCTACACAGGTATCTGGACAGCCTTACTTTACATTTTTATAATCTCCTCTCTGAAGCTTCTCCTTTATATCATTTATCATTGTCTCAATGTATTTCTAGTAAAAGCAAAACTGTTAATTCCATTAAGCAGTATACCCCTTAATCCCTTAAAGTGACACTATACCAGGTATGCAAAAGGAACTAATCTAGCGGTGTCATCACTGTGGTTTAACTTTTGATATGAACCCACAGTTGAATTTATACCTCTAAAACTGCAAAGAATTGGCCAAAATACACAAGTAATAATAAAGTCTCTGTCTAAGATGCAGATCTAGCTTACCAGACCTAATCCTTCAAAACATTTCTAGAATACTGGTGCTTTTTCTTAACAAACCAGAGCTCCCTTATAGGAATCAGTCTACTTCATCAAACTGCCTGAAGCTAAAATACTTTCCCTAATCTAAATATCAACCCAAACAAACTGATTTTTGTACTCAAGTCTCTGTCCTGGCCCAATAAACAGACGTCTGTAAGAAAACCTCCAGGACAACTTCAAATTCAACTATCTTCTTGAGCTGCTGTCTGGTTGCTCTAGAATCTCATTAAAAGTCTCTGAAATATAAGTTGCAGAGATTTTTAAAAATTATTCCTCTTCAATATAAGAAAACATTTTCCTAACATATTGAGTAAAACAACAACATAATGAATAAGTATTAAAAGCAAGAAAATGTCACAAGCTTTTGCTTTAGCCACCCTTTAACCCATCTGCAGAGGCAGATGGCTGAAATAGAGAGGCCCAGGACCTCTAAGTTTGTCTTCCAATTGTCCCCATATTTCCCACTACATCCTTTAACTCTCAGAGGCAGCAAGGACACCCAACAGTTTGGAGCGGACCATGTAGAGGAAGAATTCTGGAGACAAACAGACCCCAGGCAATGCCCAGAGAGATGCAGCTCAGAGGGATACAGAAGTACTTCCCTAAGATCAGGCCCACAGATGGAGGCTAAAACTGCAGGACTTGCTAGCGGGCAAATAAGCCCAAAGAAGTCAGCCTCCAGGCAGCAGACTGCTCCTGTAAAAACTGTTTTGGAATGACCTAAATCAATGATTCTCAATTTTGTTATTGTTATTGTATGTGAGTGCAAAGGGGTGGGGGAAAAAAAAATCACACAAAAAAAACCGTGGATTCTCTTCCTATAAAAACAGAGAACAAAATTTGCTACACAATTTTGTGGCACTCACAGATCAGCCAAAGGACTCCCTGGAGATCCATGAGTCCCAGGATTTTTAAAAAGCCTGAACCTAACTAGATCACTAGATAGGAACTAAAGGTCAATGTTACCACATTAGTTACATCTTTTTATTTTGAAACAAAGTCTTGCTAATAGTCTCGGCTGGCCTTGTATTTTTTATGTAGTCTAAGAGGGCCTCAAACTTGTAATGGTTAGGCTTTCTTTTGACCTGAAGCCTGCCTTTTTATATAAAAACAATCTTAGAATTTAGAAAAAAATATAGATTCCCAAAACAAAGTATCCTGGACACATGGTATATAAGATAACCCAAAGTATATTAAAATTTTAATTACATATTAGATTCATAAAATTAGATCAGTGAACACTCTCTACACAATCTTACGGGAAAGAAAAAGGAAAACAACCTTCACTTATTTAGAAAATTCAAATATCCTCACTTTCTACGTTCGTTTGGATTTGTATCCATAGTTATAAAGTTCTACTTCTCAATTTTCCTGAAATTTTCAAATACTCTTAGTATATTAAGTTCTTCTGAAATAGCAGACAAAAGCATTCATGGAAGTCTGTTGAAAAATCAGGGTTTATTCCTTGCTAAAATAACAAGTCCTTCCTTACGAAGCAAAAGAAAAAATATCCATCAATAAAAAACAAAACCCTGATTCATCAAAATAGAAACAAATATATTTAAGTTGTGTCATATATACCATCACACATTCTAAAGGTCCCAGAATAGAACAGTGATGCAAACAACATAGAAGAACACACAGAATCACTAAAACTGACTACAAAAATCAACAATTACAGGTACTACAGGCAAAAATAAACATCTCCCTCTGGAATTTATGCAAATGATTTTGTTCAGAAATAGGAACATGGATGGATATTTTAAAATAACTTCATTTTATTACCTTCAGGACTTTTATGGAAGTAACAGAATTTCTCACGAGGGTATCAACGCCTCCACAACGTGAAGGAGAGAACATTTTGGCAAGCAGAAAGTGACTGCATTCTCCCTCTGCACTACATGGTTATTAACTGCCAGGCTTTGCCTGAATCCTAAGGACACTCTACAGAAAAGCTGGGGGAAAGGATGCCTTCTCTACCCATCTTTGGTTGACAAGTTCTTGAAATGCAAAAGCAAAGAAGGATGTGTGCATAAAAGAACTTCACAAAGATGAGTTAACCTAGCGCCACACTACAAAAACACAGCAGCATACATGAGCTTTCTGAAAGGAACCTTTGGAAAGAGAGTAGCTGGTGAAAACAATATGTGCTTGAGAACCACGTGAGCTGGGTTCAAACTCTGGTTCTATCATTTACTATGTTTATGCCCTTGAATAAGTTACCTCATTTCTCTGAGCTGCAGTCCAGCTTCATAAAGCAGCGATGAAAGCAGGGATACTTTTTCATCTCTGTGGCCCCAGTACCTGGCTGAGTGCTGAGCACACACCAAGTATTCAATCAATACTAGTTCTTTTTGCTCCTCTCACAATTATGTCACCTTCCACTGCAAACAAAAATGTTCTGTAGGGAGCAGATATCTAACCCCTAGTTATTATTTTATGTATTTCCAAGAGTTTTTAATAACCTGTATAGGAGAATGTAGGCAGCGCCACGGAATTCACTGCAGCTCTTCATTTCAATTAAACTACAGCTCTGTCAAGGGATAGATGTGTAAGAGACCCACTAAGTATTTATTAAAAACAAAACTACTTCAAGTCTTGCTACACCGAAGCACCTGAGGGAAGGAGAGAGTGACAGCTTCTTCAGCTGATTTGGATACTATCACTGCCCAGTATCAAAGTACATTTTTGCAGGTAGTGTCTCTGAATTCTAAAATCTGTTCAAAGGTGTTCAGAACATGTGCAGTTTGTGACATCTGGTCACTGCAATACAAAGTCTTTCTACGAAAGTTGAAAAACTTAAGTACTCACAGTGAGAATGAAACCTGAGTTTAATGGAACCTCTTGGTTTAACCCAGTAAGACATAACCACAAACTCTGCTTGGGACTAAGCTATCCTCCCATGAAAACCAAAGATTTCTTTGAAACATCTATAAACCAAAGAGAACTCCAAGGTTTACTGTTTCTGATAAGCTTTCTGCAATACTGATGTGGCTCCTAAAACATACAATTCTGCTTCAGATTTTCTTCGGTATTTGACATAGTTATAAGAAAAGCAATCAAAAAAAAAAAAAAAAAAAAGGAAACAATGTAATTGCCAAAGGATCTGCCAAAGAAATACAGCAGGGTTAACTGTGGTTCTCCCACTTCACTTCTAACTGGTCTTTCAAGTTCTTATATGGTTTTGCCTGAAATAATATATAGTACTCATGAGTGTAGAGAACCACTAACTATACTAAAAATAAATAATAAAAATAACTATAGATACAGAAAATTTAAACGTTGTGGGATGAAAACGACCATACTGAAAGTGTCTGTGATGCTGCAGCAGAACAGCTAAACGTGTAAAGCACAGAAGTAACTACAGAATAAAAACCGTGATTCCATGGAGACTGTAACACCACAATGAACACAACAACAACTTCACACGGGATCTACTCTGACCATGCACACCAAGATCAGCATCGAAGTCTGGTTACTTCACGTAGATTGCAAAGTTAACAAAAATGGGAGGGGGAAAATGTGTACAGATTAGCTTTTAACAATGCATTCATCAAGACAGCTGCTAAATTCAAAAAGAATCATAATCTACCTATAAAATCTGTCCTGGGACATAAAGAACTCCAAAATTAATAATCTTGCCATTCTCCATTTTCCCAGGCCTTCAGTTAAAGTGATGTATTGCTTATATGAAACCACCTGCTGTGTTTGGCATAACCCATGTTACTTGACAGTTCATGTCTAATCATTTTATCATACACACATCTCAAACTTTTCTGCTTCCCGAGAGCCACAAAGTTCAAAAAATCTCAACTTTCTCTCTCTCACTCTCTCTCCACTCCTCCCTCCCTTCTTCCCTCTCCCTCTCTCTCTCTGGTTGCCAACCTGATCTTCTAATTTGGCTTCCAGTCAAATTATTGAACTATGCACCATCACTGAGACAGACCCCCATATAAGTCAGAATGCTTAATCACCCCAGAGTGGAGACAGAGTGGTCTCTGTCCCAACTTTTCCAAAGACCACATGCAGGGTCCCAAGAAATATGTCGAAATCTAGGGCTAAAAGGTTGGTATTCTTATACACCATTGGGAAAATAACGAAATCTCAGACAGAATATTCCTGACACCCTGAAAAATGCAAATACTGAAAATGGTTTTCTTCTCTGTTCATAGATCTGTCACAGAAGAAATGAACAGTTTTTAAGGGGTGGGAAATAAGGCACACAGCGCCCCAAGACAAGACGCGGCGAGATGCCAAGGATTCACTAGAAACCTTGGCCAGATTGCTAATGGTCCATAAACCCTAATTTGGAGAACACAGGTCTTCAAGCTCAAAATTGAATTATACTGCCTTATTAGATACCACACTAGTGAAACCAAAGTCATATTAGTCATAACTGAAACGAGGAATACTCTATGTACACAAATGCAAAGTGCCTGCTTATGCATTTTTAATTGGATCAAATAAAACTGAAGCTGCAAACAAACTCAAATTTCAATTATCTCACTAGTGCGGGGATTTCCTAATAACATCTTTTAAAAAACCAGTAAGCTGCCAACCCTCTGCATAGCTGAAAGGGATGTCCCTGGAAATTTGGGAGCGACGGACTCCTTCACTTCTCAACATCGAAAAAATAAATTACCCCGAAAGGGACAAATCCTTTTATTTTTTTCTTTTTATTTCTAAGCTTAAACATACCAATCTAACAGTGCACAAAACTTGGTAGCGGGACTGCTAGACCCCCTTAGGGTTCCAATTTTCAGGCGAGTGCTCACTAGGGCGTAAGAAGGGGGCGGAGGGGGTGGGCCAACCGAGGACGCACCGGGGCCCCCGCTCCTCCCGAAGCAGCAGCCTGGCACCAGCCCACCCTCCTCCAGCCCTGCAAACAGACGCAGGACGCGAAAGCAGCAACTTCTCCGCGGGGGCGGCCGCGGGGACAGCGGTCACCCCACCCTCCCCCTACGCCGTCGGCCTCGGGGGTTCCTCGGCGCCCGCC
>NW_004955445.1:15352613-15360279 GCF_000276665.1 Chinchilla lanigera | reverse complement strand
CCCATCCCAGCTCCATTCATAGGGGCACCCCAGCCCGACCGGCGGGGCGGAGCCGAGGGCCCGCAGACAAGGCTGATCTGCCGAGGCCGGGGAGGAAAATAAAAAGTTAAGAGAAGAACTTACCTAAAATGGCTCCTGCAGCAGCCAAAATACAAACAGCTATTATTTGGTGAAGTTTAGCTCAGACACCCTGCAAGGACACCCTAACCCATCTCGGACCCGCCTTCTCCGCCTCGCCATTGGGTTGTGTAGGCCCCAAACACAGACCCATTGGTTAGTCTCGCCGCCGCTCAGGCAGAAGCCCATTTCAAGCTTGCTTGCAGAGGCGAGTGATGGGCTCGCTCCATTGTGCTCGTATTTGCATGGATGTGATCGCTGCACTGATTGGCTCACACGGGGCCGCCCCGCCCCCCCCCTCCTTGAGCCCCCCCCGGCCGGAGACGCCGCTGCGCGCGGCCCCGCCCCCGGGGAAGGAGCGGTAGGGCCACGGGGCGGGGCGGAGCTGGGGTCCCCCGGGCGGAGGGGGCGGGGCGGAGTCCTGCACACCGCAGGCCGCACCAGGGGGCGGGGACCTGGGGCACGCACGGGCAGGGGCGGAGGCGGTGGTTCCGCCCGCAGGTAGAGGTCTCGCAGGTAGCGGGCGAGCAATGAAGACCTGGGGCTGGTTTGTTTTGGGGCTGAGAGAGGATGTGACTAGATTCCCAAGACAGTGGGGTTACGCGGGGGCCGAGGTCGCGCAGATCTTCGCTGGAGAGGCAAGGCTCCCGCACATCCGGAAGAGATGCTAAGTGAGAGGCCAGGCGAAGAGATGAGCCACGGCGTCTGTCTCCAGTCACATCTCCTGCTGCTGCGTCTGGGTCCCTGGCTGCTTCTCCGAATCCCGCCTCCCCGCCCCCACCCCGCACACCACGGGAGTCATCCAGCCCCGGGGATCCTGCAGCGCCTTGGTTATACCTCCGTAAAATCAGGTGTCGAGCATGGCGTATTTATTTTCGGGCCTATCTCTGCCAACACCCTTGTAGCATCCTCAAGGACAGAGCCCAGCATATGGCAGCGATTCAACTAATTGTTATACTCCCTAATTCGTTCGTTAGCAGCTAATTTTTAAGTGGCCACTAAATACCAGACATTGATCTAAGACAGAGGATACAGCAGTCAATAGGACAAAGCCCTTGTTCCCAAGGAATAGGTGAAAGAAAAACAATAAATAAATATAAAAGGCAGCTAGGGATAAATGCCATAAAGAAAATAGATGGAGAGAGGAAGGAAATTAGTCCGTGGATGGGAAGGAGCAATTAGGTAAAGAGGAATGGGGAGTCTGCCATGCCTGGCTGAATTCTCCTTGTGGTATCCCATTACTGCCCCTCCCAAGGCTCCCTTCCTTCTCACCCCCTGCCTTCCCTGTCGAGGGTCCTTCTTCAATCCTCACTGAGAAACTGGTTGGATTCTGAGAGTCTCATTTTATCTTAATTGAAGCAGGAACTATCCGAGTTTGATAATTCCAAGAGCAATTTGTCCCTTAAGTTTAAGAGGGCTTGAGTGTGTCAAGGATAACTATAATGATTTGGCAGTGCCCTACTGCACCCTAGAGAATATTTTTAGCTTCTTTGAAATCCCAGTTTTTCCATGGCTTTCAGCCTGGGGCCCTGTCTTCTGTGCAATTCTTCTTTATTTATTGGCAGATACTAGAGATTTGTACAGTTTGAAAATACAGAGGTAGCAGCCCCCTGCCACCCGTCTGACTCCCCTAGGCACTCTGACTGCCCTAGGCACGTTTCTTTCGTTTGATTCAAGGATGGCCAAAATGTTTCACGACATTTTCTCCTCCTCTTTTTCTTTCTTAAGCAAACATGTATTAAGCACCAGGTATTGTTCTAGATGCATGAATACAATACAATATTAAGCAAGCTAGACAACATCATTGTCCTCAAGGAACTTCGAGTCTAGTTGGGCACAAGGTGGAGATTTACACATAGATCCTAAGGACCTCCAATGCTGTGGAACCGTTGAGTGAGTACACAGAGAACTGCTTCTTTCTCCCTCCCTTGATGCTCAGCAGGGACAGCTTACTTGACCTCCTATGCTGGCTGTTGATGCAGCCAGCAGAACTTGCAGCAGAACCAGGCAGTTAATAGTTACCGCCTTCTCAGCCCAAATGCCAGAATCAAGGGTCCCAGAACTCTCGAAGTGCTCAAGAGGCTCAGACCTGGAATCTGCCTGGGGGCAGCTCTAGTCAATGATCTGGGGAAGAAATGGGGCTCTAGGCAGAGTGAACAGCATGAATGGGAGAAAAGAGATGGCTTGAAGAGGTGCGGGAGGGAGAACTGTCAGTAATTGCTGTTCTTAAACATTGAGAAAAGTCAGCAGCACAAGAAAAGTGAAACACACACAGACACAGTGTTAGGTCCCCAAAGAATCAATAGGAGTACATGACTGATTGGCAGTTGAGTAGGACAGAGGAAGGGTCCGAGGCTACCTGCAGGAGAGGCAATAGGCTTGCCCTTGAAAGAGTAAGTCTGCAGAACTGAAAGGGTTTAATGGAATCTGACTCTTAAAGCAGTTCAGCAGCAGCTGGGAAGGACCTGTGGAGAAGCACTGGGTGTGTTACGTGTATGTGGAGAGGAAGAGAGACAGCCAAGTTGCTTTTTGCTGGTTTGGGGTTCTCTAAAATCAGAGCCTGATTTTGTACTGTAGGAGTGAGGCAAAAGTGTAAAGTAGGGGGAAAAAACCAGTTACCAAGATGGTTATTAATCTCGCCTCTCCTAAGTGTGGTTGGTTGCTTCTACTCAGCTTATCTTCTGAGAAGACATATAAAACCAGCCTCGGTGTTGTTTTTAGGGCAAGGAGGAAGGGAAGGAAATTTATCCACTAGCTTGTTGCTCATTGGATAAAGATTCCTACAACTTGTTTATGCCTAGATGCCAAGTGGGCCTCAGTAGCATCCCAAAACAGTGTCAACAGGGACCCTGGCAAGAGGCAGGGCCACGAGGCAAAGTGCTGTCAGATGCAGCTGTGTGAAGTTAAATGGAGCTGGATGCCAAAGAGCTGGGTCAACACAGCTGGATGCCAAAGCAGCTGCTGGAACAAGAGATGGTCTACTGCAGAGGAGATACCAATGATGTATGAACTTCTGTACCATACTGTATGTCCCCATTTCCAAGGCGCCCCAGAAGGATGACCTGTGGGACCTCTGAAGGGAGTCACAGAAGAGCTTCCAGCAGTTCTAGAACGTTTTTACAGTAACTCCACAAATACAAGATGCAACCTTCTGGACCATGTCTTCTTCCTTGCCTCTGTTTGTCTCTTTTCTCTATTAGACCATGAGCATCTTCATTATTCTTGTTTGTACATCGGTGGTAGAAATAAAGGCTATTTTCACCAGCCCATTTCATTTTTCCTCCTAGGCTCATAGCAAAATCACATTTCTCAGCAATCAGGTGGGGCCATATGACTGAGTTCTAGATAATGGGATCTGGACAGCAGTAATAGATAGGTCCCATATATAGATATCCCCTAAAAACTCCCATTTGAGCCCCCAAACTCTCTTCCTTTCCTCACATATTGGCCAGTTACAAAATGACCCAGTGGCGATCCAGAAAATGACAGTAGCATGAGTCTGGGGCCCTGGCTAATTGCAAAGTGGTACCTGAACAGGCCCATGCTGTGAGAAAGAAATAAACTGTTAGTGCCAAATTTCTAAAATGAAGGTTGAAGGTTAAAATGAAATGAAGATCATTTGCTGTGGCCATTAGCATACCATAATACAGTACTTGCTTGATTTCATTTGATTCTGTGCCCCTCCAAGGCAGAGATTATGTTTGTTCAAGCCCTGGTGTAATGCCTGGCACATAGTAAGCATTGCTCAAAGTATGACTGTAAATCACCTGACACTTGAATCTAGTCTGAAAGGATCAGAGGCAGAATCAGGATCAGGTAAAGTGGGAAGTAGAAAGTGGTCCATGAAGGGAGTGTAGCAGATAAAAAGACTAGGGAGAATATGATCAGTTCTCAGCACTGCCAAAAGTTCACGATGTGAGAGGGAAATGAGATGACTAGAGGGAGGCTAGAGAAAAGGCAAAGGCCAGATCATAAAAGGCCTTTTATGTTACATAAAGGAGTTTAAAATTTATCCTAGAGGAATCATTTAAAGAAATAAAAAAGATGTGATATTATCAGCTTTATGTTTAAGAAAGATTTTTCTAGCTGCCTACAGAAAGGATAGATTAGAAAAGAAGAACCAATGCTGGGCATGGTGGCGAACACCTGTAATCCCAGCACTCGGGAGGCTGAGGCAGGAGGATCGTTGCAAATTCAAGATAAGCTTGGGCTACAAAGTGAGCTCAAGGCAGCCTAAACTGCATAGTGAGACCCTGTCTTAAAAAGAAAAAAAAAAAGAAAAAAAAAAAAAAGAAAGAAAGAAAAATTAAAGGAGAACCAGCTGGGTGGCAGCCTATAGTCCCAGCTACTTGGGAGACTAAGATTGCTTGAGCACAGGAGCTCAGGGCCAGCCTGGGCAACATAGCAAGATCCCATCTCTTTTTTAAAAAATTTCTTTTTAAAAAGGAAGAAGGAGAAGAAAAAGAAATAGGAGAGGGAGTAAAGTGGACAAAAAGAGGTGGAGGAACAGATGGAGGAGGAGGAGAAGGAGGAGGTAGCAGAACAGGAAGAAAAGGAGAGGAGGAAGAGGGAAATGAAGAAGATGGAGGATCCCAAAATACAGATTTTTCTTAAAACAATGTCTCCTCTTCTCCATGTATTCATCCCATGATATGGTCAACTGAAAAGAGATGTTGACATCAAGTTTGTTTGAAGGAGTTGTACATATGTAGCCCCTTTTGAGGATTTCTGGAGGTTACTTAATTGAAACTGAGTGGTCTTGCTTTAATGAAATCTGCTAAACTCTGGTGCAGTGGTGGCGAACCTATGGCACACTGCCACAGCAAGCTGTTTGTATCACTGGGAGCTCTAAAAGGTTTGCCATCACTGCCTGTCTTAGTTACTTTTCTCTCGTTGCTGAGACAAAATAACGGACACCAAAAATTTAGGGAGGAAAAGTTTATCTAGCTCACAGTTTATGGAGGTTTCAGTCCATAGTCAGCTGGCTCCAAGGCAGAGTGGTGTGGCAGAGGGACAACAGTTTATGGTGGCAAAAGACAGCAAAAGCAACAAGAGCAAAAGAGGAGGAGCAAGCCTCCTTTCCTTCCATATACTGCATATAGGCTACCTGCCCTAGGGTGGGTGTAACTCTCACAGCTTCAATCCCAGCACTAGACAATGAACCAATCACAAACTCTAAAAGCCCACCCCTCAGGACCATATGAGACTTTGGGGGGACATCCAGACACAAACCATAACACTGCTCTAGTGTAAGAGAGTGTCACTTTTGCTTACATCTTCTTGACCAGAACTTGGTCCCATGGCCACAGCAAGATGCAAAGGAGGCTGAGAAATATAGTAGTTTATTTTGCTTTTCTATGCACCCGGTTAAAAATTGGGTCTGTTACTAAAGTGCTGATAGATTCAACTAACAGTCTCTGGCACAATGTCTTGAAGATATAACGTTCCTCAGAACATAAATTGAGATAAAATGATTAAGTAAGGAATTGATTTTTAAAAACATTTTGCCACTTTATTGCGAATAATTCATATACCAGGTAATTTGCCTTCTACAAGTGTACAAACTGGTGATACTTAGTAACTTTATACAGTTGCACAACCCATATACCACAATCCAGTTTTAGAGCATTTCCGTCACCCACCAAATTCCCTCATTACCGTTTGCAGTCAGTTCTTACTCCCACTCCTAAGCCCATGCAACCATTAATCTGCTTTCTTCTTTGCAGTTTTGACCTGTATAGAAATTTCATAAAACCAGAATAGTGCAATATATACTCTTATGTGTCTGTCTTATTTCGCATATAATATTTTTGTGGTTTATCCATATTGTCAAATAGTTTGTTAATTCATTCTTTTGTGGCTAAATGGTATTCCATTGTATGGTGATGCTACCTTCTATTCATCCATTCAGTCAGTGATGAGCATTTGGACTGTTTCCACTTTGGAGCTCTCACGAATAATGCTGCTATAACCCTTCACATATGAGTCTTTGTGTGGACATGTGTTTTCATTTCTCACAGGTAAATAACTAAGGAGGTTAATATTTAAAACAAAACATACTCATTAAAAGTACATTTATTGAATGCCTGCTACTGACAAACACTGTTCTATGTATTGGGGACAAAATAGTAAATAAATTTTGACACAAACTCTGCCCTTGTGGAGCTTGCCATCTGTGGAGGTAAGAGGCCTTAATCCAGTAGTCGTGCAGGTAAATGTAACATCACAGTAGTAGTAAGGGCCAGAAAGGAGGGTTATATGCTGTGAGATTGTGCTACACGGCTCTAGTTTGGACAGAAAGATCAGGAAAACTAACCTTGAGCTGAGATCTGAGGTTTGTCAGAACTTAAGCTCCCCAGTAGGTCTGTCCTTCAACGTAATATGAGACCACACTTACTCCCATAATGCTGCCCTTGTAAACAGCTCCGAGGGTTTATGGGTGCACTGTTCTCAAACCTGTTTGTCATTAAAGTTCTTGTGTTTTAACCTCTCAGAGTTTTTGGAAACTCTGAAACAAACATAGCCAAGAGTTACTAAAGGTTAGTTTGGGGGTAGTCTCGTATTATTTTCTGTACATTTGAAATATTTCATGTTTAAATATTTTAAAATACTTTTAAATTCCCTTGAGTATTGTGACTACAGAGCATCCCAGTCTATCTTATCCCACTCTGACTTTGTTTCCTCTCTGTGGGAAGAGGAGTCAGTATTGGAAGCTGACTTTGGGAACCTGGAACCTGGAACTGAAAGGGTGATACAAATGGCTAGAATGTGTCATAGAGCCACAAAAACAACCCAATGCCACAGGGGCGAATTTGACACAGGGATTTCTCCTGCCAAAGTACCGTTTCCCAGGACAAAACTGAATAAGAATAGTTAGGCCAACTATTTGGAGCACTGTAGATTCTGCTGAATCCCAGCTCTTCCACTAATGACCTTAAGACAGTCACTAAGTTTACAGTTTCTGGATTCCAATGAGAGAGTTATGTGGATTAAATGTTTCATGTACAGTACTTAGTACACAGTAACTGTTCAGCAAATTACTTATTGCTACATTACTGTTACATCTTTTCCTCTGGACCCATTTTCCCGTGTTCCCCTTACACTGACTTGCTGTTTTTGAAACATGAATTTCACTGAACTGACCTCAATCATTGTTCTTCTTGTCTTTGGCCTAGAAGACCTTCTGTCTTTTAGAGTGCCTTCTGCTGATTCATGCCCTCCATCCTTCATATATTAATCTGATTGATTTAACACTTAAAACATGGAGGAGCTCTCACTCTCACCTGTGTATAGCACTACTACCATCTTTTTTTTATTTTAAAGAGAATAAAAAAAGAACAATAGCAAAATGCCAACAACATAGACCAAAACAAAATAAAGCAAAAACAGTAAAAATGATACAGGGTTCCCGAGCAAAATGATAGGGATTAACAGTCATTGTTATATTACATATTTTTATCTTCAACAAAGTTGGTCAGATTACCAGATGTAAGAATGCAAGATTGATCAAACCATTAAGGAGAATAAAAAATAAAAACAAAACATTATA
>NW_004955445.1:15345389-15352296 GCF_000276665.1 Chinchilla lanigera | reverse complement strand
TCTTTCTTTCTTTTTCTCCCTTCCCTCATTCCAGTTGTTTCTTCTTTTGAGTAATTTCTTTCCCTTTCATAATATCTACTGTATGTTTTGGGTTTTATTTACTCTTTCATGTTCTTAAACTAGCAAGACAATACAATGTTTACACACGTGGGTCCATTTTATTTAACTTATAAGTATGGTCTCTAGTTGCGTCCGTTTACCTATAAAAGCCCCAAGTTTACCTTTTTTATAGCTGAGTAATACTCCATTGTATAAAAACACCACATTTCTTTTATCCATTCCTCAATTGATGGGCATTTGGGTTGTTTCCAAGATTTAGCTATGACAAATTGTGCTGCTATAAATATCGGTGCACATATATCACTGTGGTATGATTTTTTTATTTTTTTTGGGAAAACACCCAGAAGGGGAATAGCTGGGTTAAGTGGGACTTCTAATCCTAGTTTTGTGAGGAATCTTTAAACTGATTTCCACAGTGGTTTCACCAATCTACATTCCCATTAGCAGTGGAGAAGGGTTCCTTTACTATTACTATCTTGAACTTTTTAAACCTGAGTTGATACATATAAGTGGTTATTTATGATTTAACTATGATTTATGGAAAGTCAAATGACAAATAATCTTGGGCAGATTTTTCAAAAACATTGGTCACCATACCCTGAAATAGCATAAATCTTTCATCCTCACTCAGCAACATACTTTCCTGCAATGATGGTTAGACAGTTTTATCCATAAGAACTTGCTTAAGATGAGGCTTTTTACTAAGTGTCAAACTGCTGTGGATTTCTTTCCCTTATGTGTATAGTTCCACCACCACCATTACTGATCAATTTAATGAGGCTGCCATCTGCAATTTGAAAATCGAAGAAGCAACACTGTTTTGCATTCTAGAAATAAAACACTGCCATTTTGAAAATTAACTAATTAGTTCCCATGGTTTTGCTGAAATAAAGCATGGTAGCCTTTCTCCAAGGTGGTACTCAAAGATCTATAACTTGTAGAGTTAATTTGAGTAACCAGTAGGATATTGGTGAAATGACAGAGTGTGACTACCATATTAGCTCACAGATGGCATCATAGATCAGCCTTGCTCCTTTCAATTATTTGGTCAGTAACCATGACAGGAAGACATTCAGTCAGCCTTATGCAGAAGCCTGTATGGCAAGGACCTGAGGTTTCTTGAAAACAAGCATGTAACATCTCAGAAGTGGATTCTAGATGGCTGGTCAACTCTTCAGATAAGACTGCATCCCCAGACACTATCTGGAGAAAAACATCATGAGAGACCCCATTAGCTACCCAACTAAGCCATTCCCAAATTTCTGACTCACAGAAACTGTGAGAAAATAAGTGTTTATCTTTTTTAAGCCAGCAAGCTTTGGGGGTAATTTCTCTTCCAGTGATAGATAACAAACACACTCATTATTGGATTATATTGATGACATCCATCATCAACTGATTATAAATACAAATTATGCTTAGCTATTGTATGAGCTTGCCTCCAATTTTAAGCGTTTGCTCAACATTTGGTCTAGGTCCAGATATTTTAAGTTGTTCCATGGTTCATTTAAGTTGCAATCAGCAAACACTGATTACTATGTGCTCCCCACCCTGTTAGTGACAGAGGATCCAGATCAACCATCAGCAGTTTGAACCAGACTGATGGCAGCAAGCTGCATTTATCCATTCCATTCCACTCATTGTCAATGATTCTTATATTTTAATTACTGTAGGTAATACTATAAATTCTAGAAAGTCCAGTTCCTACCACTTCTTTTGCTTCTTCCAGGAATATATCCTAAAAAGAAAGTTGGAGAGAAGGATGCCCCATGGTAATAAAACATGAGCTGTTCCATTGACAGTTCATAATAGATAATATTTATTGAGCATTTAATATGCACCGGGCACCATTCTAAATGCTTTATATGTATCATAATATTTTATTTTTTCAAAGGAAATTTTATTATTATCTTCACTTTACAGTTGTTAAAAGTGAGGAACATCCCTGGAAGGAAGCAGTGGAATATAGAGCTGTCAGCCATTTACCTGTTTATCAGCCACAGGTCTAGGTGCTGGAATGGAGCAGTAGCTGCCACACCCCTAGAAGTTCAGTCCAGTATTTGAAGTTCCTCTGGCTCCTGCTTCAGGTATTGTAAGTAAAAATAAGGCTGAGATTTTATAGAAATACAAGTGAAAAGAAAACAAACAAAAGCATTACAAAAAGTGTTTGCAAAACCTAGATCCTGTAATTATTAATTATACATGTCCACTTGACTGGGCTCAGAAACACCTAGGTAGTAAACTGTAAAACAGTATTTCTAAGGGGTCTGCCTTAGTTACTCTTCTCTCATTGCTGAGACAAAATTCCTGACACCCAAAGTTAAAGGAGGAAAGGTTTTATTAAGTTCACAGTTTGTAGCGGTTTCAGTCCATATTGGTTGGCTCCAAGGCAGGTGGCAGAAGACCACAAAAGCAACAAGAGAGCAGAAGATAAGCCTCTTTCTGCACCTTATATTGTATCCAGTCTACTGGGATTATGGCGATGCCAGTTCAATCAGTGAGCTGATCCAGCAACCACCCACCCTTAATCCCAGCACCCTTAATCCCAGCATTGCACTACAAATCAATCATATACTCTAGATTCAGCCACCTCCCAAAAAACTCTATGACTACATGAAACTTTAGGGGGACATCTAGACACAAACCATAACGGGCTCCCATGGGGAGGTTTCCAGGAGAGATTAGTGTTTGAACAGGTATACTGAGGGAAAAGGTTCAGCTGTGCCAATGTTGGTAGGTATCATCCATTTCATTAAGGGACCACACAGAGCAAAAAGATGGAAGAAATACAAATTCTCTCCTCTCTCTTCTTGAGCTGGGGGCAACCATATCCTCTTGCTCTCACATATTGGTGGCCTTGGTTCTCAGGCCATCAGAGTCTGGGGCTTTCACCTCTACCCTCTCCACCCCAGACTGTTCTCAGACCTCTAGATTTGGACTAGGAGTTATATTATTGTCTCTCACGCTTCCCGGGCCTTTGGAATCAGAATGGGTTACACTATTAGCTTTCCTACCTTAGTTCTCCAGTTTACAGACAAAGGATGGAACTTCTCAGCCACCACAATCAAGTTAGCTAATTCCCATAACACATATCCTTGTGTGTAATGGTTGATACATTGTGTCAATTTGGGAAGTTTAGGTTTAACTCAGCAGGGGCCAGGATACTCACTTTGTAAGCATCCTGAGCTTGTGGAAGAGGAGGGCATGGAGATGGTATGGGCGGATAGCTGGCATATAATATAAGGGAAGAAAAAAGGATGCTTTCACCACCGTTTACTTCGTTGGTTTTGCTGTCTTCTGCTGCCTTAAACTCTTGTCCCTGTGCCCGGCCACCCTGCCTTGGAACCAGCTGATTACGGAATGAAACCCTGAAACCACCACAAACTGTGAGCTAAATATACGTTTCCTTCCTTAATTTTGAGTGTCAGGTATTTTGTCTCAACACCCAGAGAAAAGTAAGCAAGACAGTGTGTGTGTGCATTCACGTGTATCTGTTTGATTCTGCTCCTCTAGTCTAGAGAAACCTGATTAATACAGATGCTTCGTACTAATTTAGAAAGATGACAGCTATAATTTATCTTGACTGACTTGGTTTAAAGCAATGGTTCTCAAAGTATTGTTCTTGGACCAGTAGCAGCATCTAGGAATTGAGTAGAAATTCAGATTCTTGGGCTGTAACTCATACTAGCCTGGAATTTGGGCTAGCAGTCTATGCTTAGATGTAAACATTTGAGATTTACTAAATTAGGAGACTCAGTTGAAGCTAAACCTGGGCAATGTGACTCCAGAGCCCATGATTGCTCTGGCTAGTTACTCCAGTGCCAATTTTGAAGTTTGAAAACCACAATGAAAAACACCACGATAGCCCCAAAGAAACATGGTTATTACTCCCTCATAGGCATGGGATAACGCTAGACTCTTCAATATGCCTTTAGTGTTCCTTGTTAAAAACAGATTGCTGGCCTAAATGAGAGTGTGTCCATCTAGCCTAACTTGAAAATGTGAATTAAATTCCCACTAAGGTGTGTGAAAGTCATGTCGAAAGGAGGGCAAAGAAGCCCGGTCATTTAAGAATAGGTAGTATATCGTTTATTAGGTGCTATAACTAATACATCCACAAGAGAATAATGGCTCCAACAAAAAGATTTTTGTTTCTTGCTCATATGGCATTTCAAGAAAAGCATTTGTGATGGACAAATCACGGTCTCTTCTACTTCTTTCTAAACCATGACTACATCATTCCCTAGGATTTTTATCTTGGTTGGCATCCAAGTAGAAGGAAGAGAGATTGTGATAAGGACACACCCCTTCCTGAAAACATTTCCCTGGAAATGATGCACAGCACTATCACTGGTTGGAACTCAGTTACAAGGTTACACTAACCCACAAGGGAAGTTGAATAATATAGTTTATCGTGCCCAGGAAGAGACAGTGAACTGTCGATGAAGAGATAGCAAGATAGTTTTGTCAGGGACAGACTAGAATGGTGAAAATGACTGGATTTTGAGCTCCTAGAGCTGAAGGACTGTATCTTTTTCTCATCTCACCCTTCCTGCTCCTCCTCCTCCTGTAGTATTCTCAGTACCGCTCAGCCAATGTTGGTTAAGGGCTGAGTAAAGGAAAATATTTTTTTTTTTTGGTTTTTCTCCGGTACCGGGAACCGAACTCACGACCTTGCGCTTGCCAGGCAGGCGCTTTTGCCACTGAACTAAATCCCCAGCTCCCAGGAAAATATTCTTTTAAAGTGATGCAAAATATGTGGCACATTTGTTTCTGCTCATCTGTCTCACATCCTTGCAGAAATTCCGGCTAATTTACCAAATCCTTTCTGGATAATCCTGTGTTTAGTACCAGAATCCTTATCAATTCAGTGGTCCAAGCATATTTTCTCCATCAACTAGAAATTTGCCGTCTCTGGACCTTGACTTTCTAGCTGTAGTTATTTCATCTGTAAAATGGGTATAAGCCCATCTAGTCAATTACTCAAGGTTGTTATGAGACTCAGATGAATTTCAGCACCATGAGAGCTTTGGTGCAAACCTAAGAATTATTAGTGAGGGTTTCAAATGTAGCGTTTTGTATAGGGAATAACAAAGCATATGCTTTTAATTTGTATACATATAACTTGTATATGTCTTAGTGTTGGCCAAAGCCCATATTTATAAAGTGACCTTACATTGTTGAAATGTAAGTGCCTTCAAAATCTTTTGACTCAGAGTCCTAGGAATCTTTCAATTGCTGAGCAATGACATCTTCCCAGACCAGACTGCTGCCCAGTCACAGGGAATTGCTCCTTTTTAAAATTTCTGATAGCAGTGTATTTCTCATTCAAACTTACTTGAAGGGTTTTGAAGAAATGCAGACCATGCCTTTGTAGGTCAGTTTTGAACTCCATGAAAAAGTCTTAACACTTTTGTCCAACCAACAAACACCTGGTGTCTGCAGAAGAGCTGGGCTGCCTGGACTTGTGCAAACAGTTTCCACTCCAGAACCTGTACCCACGATAAATTCTTGGCCTTAAAACTGTACAAGAATTTAGCAGTTGTTCAGCCACAGTTGTCAAGAGTCTTGTCTTGACATGGTCAGTCATGAGGCATGTAACGAGTAAATTGTTACTAATCATATATAAAATACTAAAGTCTGAAAGATCTACTTTTCTTAAAAATGAAATGAACAGTAGCAATTATTCTTACCATAAAGTCATTCCTATTCATTTTCATTTTGATATCTTCTCCTGAGCAACAGAGCAGGGAGTGGTATTTTAGCTGAGCCCTGGGATCTCACACATTCCACACACCACAGTATCTATGTCTTGGTTAATGGTAAGATTATTAGCAGTTCTGACAACTAGATGTTATACTTGTGTTTGTGAGTGGTGATTTTACAGTTATGGCTACTATTTACATTTTTGCTTCAGTATATGCTTTCTCAACTTATTAATAACGCATGTCTAGGGAAAAAAACAAAACTTGTTAAAAGTAAAGTTAGCCATGTTTATTTAGTTTATTTTTATAGTAGCAACTTTTTTTTCTTGGTACCAGAAATCAAACTCAGGACCTTGTGCTTTCCAGGCAGGTGCTGTGCTACTGAGCTATATCCCTGGCCCTAGAGTAGCAAGTTTTAAGATCTTCAGGTGGCTTTTTCATTATTCAGATATTTTCAAAAGTGCTTTTAGAATCATCACATTATAAATATTTTATAGTACTGCTTGTCTTATCCCTGGGGTGGGGGTGGTAGACAACCAAGTTGAGTTGTGGGGAGTATGTGTTTTATTCAAAACTCATCATGGCAGTAGGAGATATGGGGTGGTAGAAAAACACATAGAGACACACAGCTCTAAGCCAGTACCCACTGCAAACACTCTCACATGTTTCAGGGTCATTTATTGTTCTGATTCGTTCAGGGAACATTCAGGAGAATGGCAGATCAGGAACAACACAAAGTTAACACTGTGGGGCTTTGTAAATTAAATAATATTCTAGGAAGATTAAACAGCCAGTACAAAGTACTATAAACAAAACTGAATTAAGCTTAGGAGCCATTTGGAGCTGGGATCAGAAAAGAGGTGACTGAGTATAAACAATAAAGATCCAGGTAAAGTTACCTGTTTGGTTAAGTAGTCCAAATTGTGGGGTGTTGTTCTGGTTTGTGTCTGTGTGTCCCCACAAAGCCTCATGCGGTCATGGGGCAGGTTTTTAGAGTTTGATTGATTATGGGTGTTAGAGCTACACCCGCCCTGGGGTGGATAGTTTGCATATGTAAGGGAGAGGAAGAGGCTGCTTGGGGCCTTTACTCCCTTGTGTGCTTGTTGCTTTTGTTGTGTTCTGCTGCCATGAGCTGTAGCCCT
>NW_004955445.1:15316290-15345289 GCF_000276665.1 Chinchilla lanigera | reverse complement strand
TTTACTCCCTTGTGTGCTTGTTGCTTTTGTTGTGTTCTGCTGCCATGAGCTGTAGCCCTCTGCAATGTGCCACTCTGCTTTGTAACCTGCCAAGTATGGACTGAAACCTCCACAAACTGTAAGCAAAATAAACCTTTCCTTCCTTAATTTTGGGCGTCAAGTATTTTGTCCCAGCAATGAGAGAAAAGTAACAAGACAGGTGTGAATGTGCATGTGTGCTTATGAGCACACATATCTGATTTTGGAAAGGCATTGTTTGGTTAATTAGTAGGTCAGAGGCAAGAGAGATAAGAGTATCTAATGAATCATGAAAAATTAAATAAGAGTCTGAGTAGATAAATCGATGTGTGATTGATTGGTAGATGAATGGATTGTTGAATAGATAAATGAAATTACAGTGGAGGATTATTGAATGAAGAGTAGCAAGTGAATGATTGGTTAGATAAGTTGATAAGTAAATCAACACCGGATAAATGGACAATTGGATATATACATACATTCACGTATACATGAGAAAATGCATGAGCAAACTGAGGAACTGGTAGATAAACACAAAGATGGATTAATGAACAGATGGATATCGGATAAATGCACAAGTAGATGAATGATGTGGGAGACAAGATGTTCACCTCTTAATTCTGGAACATGCAAATATGTTAGATTGCACAGCAAAGGGGAATAACGTTGTTAGTCAACTAACCTTAAAATGGAGAGATTATTCTGGGTTATTCAAGTGGGCTCAAAATAATCATAAGTGTCTTTATAGGTATAAGAGATAGGTAGAGGGACAGAGTCAGAGATTTGAAGATGCTATGATATTGGTTTTAAAGTTGAAGAAAGTTGATTGAGACCAAGAATACAGGTAGACTCAAGTTGTAAAAGTCAAGGAAATAGATTTTTTCTTATGGCCTCCAGAAAGGTAGGGTTTTGGCTAATAGTTTACTTTTAACCCCTTAGGAACTATTTTGTCTGACTTTTAGAACTGTAAGGTAATAAATCTGTGTTAATCTGTTTTAAGCCACTATGGTTGTGGCAATTTGTTACAGCAACAATAGAAAAGGATGAATACATAAATAAATGTAAATAAATGGATAGAAAAATTGGTAAAGAGTTGGATAATTAAATGGATGGGTGATAAATGGATAAATACCTAGGTAGGTGGGTATGTGTGTGAGTGGATAGAATGGATAGAAGGATGAGTGAATGTTTATATGAAAAAATAGCTTGATGAAGAGATAAAGAATAAATAAATACATGGATAATAGATTAATAGATGGTTACATAGGTAAATAAATGGATAAATAGATGGGAGAATGGTAAATTAATATATAAGCACATGGAGAGATAAAATGTGGGTAGATGTATAGATACATGAGTACATAGATGGTGGATAAGAAGACAGACACATGAATTGATGATTGGTATGATAGATAATTAAATAGACATGTGAATGGGTAATCAATAGCAAGCAAGTGAGTAGATACTTGGTTGGAGAACTGATCAGATGGATGAGTACATATGTGTGTAAATATATATATGAATAAATAAAAACTATCTTATGCTTTCAAATAGAAACATTATATTTGACCTGAAATTTTGGATATTTAGGAAAGTTTCTAGTTAGAAAAATAAGACATCCATATACACTGCAAAATGCGTGCAAAGCCCTGATCCTGGACTAAGTCTCATTCTCCAAGGTGCACCATTTAAATCAAGGGATCTTTGCACTTGAAGGACTCTCTATCTGCAATATACTGCTCTTCTTTCAAGTTATTCTACTCATTCTTTGCATTATAGCACAAGCATTACTTTCTCAAGGAATCCTTATTTAGTATGCTTTTATAGTATTTTATACTCCTTTTTGTAGCACTGAAATTCTAATTTACATTTATATGTATGATCACATGGATCAGATCATTCTCTTCTACTATACTATAAACTCCACAAGGATAAGGATCAAGGGATTTTTGCATGTCATTTTATCTTGGTCACTTACATCATGCCTGGCACACAGAAAGTATCCAATAAGTACTTTTTAAAAAAAATAAATGGCATTCTCATTCAGATCTTTAGGAAAAGTATTGATAGGCTTCTAACACATTATTAATGCCATAACAAGTCTATTTTTTTTTTTTAAGATAGGGTCTTGCTATGAAGTTCAGACTGGCCTTGAACTCACTATGTAGCTTAGGCTGGCCTCAAACTCACAGCAATCATCCTGCCTCTGCCTTCCAAGTACTGTGATTACAGCCCTGTGTCACCATGCCTGGAGCAACTCTGTCTTTACTAATGAAAGATTTTGACAAAGAGAGAGTTCTTCCAAAAGGGAAGAACCAACCAGTGAGCTCAGGACTCCCTTTGCTTAGAGTTTTCTCTGCCCTCGAGTCGCCAAGAGCCTTTGTCTCTGAGTCAAGGCAATCATGTATTTGCCTTCACTTAGATATCCCTCACTCACCTGTCCTTGCACCAGCCTCTTCTCTGCCTTTTTGAGCCCCATTATTCATCTCCCACTCTGATTTCCATTGGTGCCAGCTCCATCACCTGCCCCTGTACTGCTCTAGGTGGGCAGATCCAGGAGCCATTCCTCTTACTAATGGCTAGCATATACTCTTCTGTTTTACCATTCTTCTCTTTTCTCATAGCTAGTTTCATTTTAGTCTTTGCAGTTATCTGCTAGGCTTCGGTTTGAGTTTTATAATCTATTCTTACACATACTCTGCTCCCTAAGGGCCTGAGGTAACTGTGCCCAAATCCTAGCTCTCCATGAACTAGCTGTGTTCTCTGGAGCAAATTACTTTTTAAAAATAATTTTATTTCTTTTTAAATTTTTATTTTTTGAGACAGGGTCTTGCTGTGCTGTTCAGAATAGCCTTGAAACCAGTATGTAGCCCAGGCTGGCCTTGAACTTGTGGCAATCTTCTTGTCTCAGCCTCCAGAGTGTGAGGATTACAGGTGTGTGCCATCATGCCTGGCTTGAACAAATTACTTAAACCATTTTGAGCCTCAGTTTTCTAATCCATGAAATAGATGCAATAAATTAATATACTGGGGTGGCTGTGAGGATTAAACATGATGATATAAGTAAAGCATCCAACATGGTGGCTAGCAAAAATAAGTGATAATTAATTCACTTTCTTTCTTCCCAGGTTTCTGTGTCTTATTTCTTCATGTAGTACAATGGGGTCTCCATTTCTATTTTACACTTTTCTCTCTATAGAATGTTCTCTAGCCCTCATAAAAATAGCAACACATAAAATGAAATTGAACAGTACTTTTATATCCTCCAAATAACTCAATTCAATTATAGACTGGTCAATGTTACTTGTTTGAGCATTACCAAAGCATCTGAAACTGGTAAATAAAAGTCTACATTCACATTCAGAAGATAAAGAACTAAGTCAGTACTTTGGAAAACGGCAAGGGAAAGGCATTTTCCTTGAGGCTTGAGTCTGTATATGGAATGTGTCAGCTTATAGCTAGTGCTGAGGGCTAGAAGACAATGCACAAGAAATTCTTATACTTTCAATTTGACATGGCATTCATGAAACTAGTGGAAGCATGGGAGCCCATATACTTTGGGAAGAGAGATTTGTCAGGAGAGTCTTGTGTTACCCACCTAGTGTTCATGTGAACGATTTAGTGCAGATTTGAAAATTCAGGAAGAAATGGAAAAGTTAATGAGAAAGTGGTCACCAATTTATTATTAGAATAGTTAGTAGAACAATCAGATAGTAGCAGTAAAGCTCCCTAAGCTTAAGAGAGGTGTGTGTTGGTTTGGGGGATATTTTGCAAGGGAAACTGTATTATACAGGACACATATTTTATAAGATTTATAATAGTCACCCAAAAAAATGGTATACAAGAGACTGCAAGAAATCTGTCCACACAATATAGACCAAGAATCCAACCGAGGGCCTGGATCCCGTGATAATGTCCTGCATGAGTCCAACTTAAGACCTAGAGCTCATAACAATGCCTCCCACGAATCCAACTGGAAGCCCAGCGCCCATAACAATAACTCATGCAGGCCTGTTTCACGGATCTGCGCTGGGAAGGCCCAAAGGTCAGTGGTGGAATCTAGAAAGCCTGTGCCAGCGGGATGAAGGATCTGTGCTAGCAGGCTGAGGGATCTGCACTGGAGCCAAGAAGTGACACTCAGAAGAACCAGAGCTTCCCTGAAAGGTACCACAGCCATCCTCAGGAACAGTGAGGTCCCAAGCTCCTCCAATAATCAAGATGGCTGAGGTCCCATCAGGCAAGCCAATGCAGCAAGCTCCTCCAGGAGACTTAGCAGTGCACCATCTTCCTCTCTGGAGCCAGGAAGTGATGCTCAAAGTGAGGACCAGAGCTCCCTCAGAGCAAAGGAAAGCTATTCTCAGTGCCAAGAAGGTCCTGAGCTCCTCGGAGGATGAAAACAGCGAAGTTCATCAGGAAAGCCAGTATGATGAGCACCTCCAAAACAGCTAACATCTCCTTGCAGCTTCTACCAGCTCCCAACAGCCTCACTTGTCCAGTTCTGCCTCTTATGCTGCTGGCAACAATGCTCAGGTGGGCCTCCCACACCCAGAACTATGATTGCTCAGTTCAGCTGGGGGTTACAAGTTGACCATCAGTTGTCAATCCACTATAGGAGGTTTCAAGATAAGGTCATAATCAACTCTTACAAACACAGGCACAAAAGAAAGCAGACAGTGCAGGCGTTAAATACTAGTAGTGCCACATTCTCGACTTTAGTTAAATTACTTCATCTTTCTGGGCCCCTATAAGTTAGAAATTAGTGTTGTTACATCGTATAAGTCTTGTGGCTATTAGTCTATTCAGTGCACCAAAAATAAAACCAGTGCTGGACTCCTAGAGAGTAATATGGAGCATGGTGACACATGCTTATAAGCCCAGGTACTTGGGAGGCTGAAGACAAAGATTTGAGCCCATGAGTGAAAAGCCAGTGTGGGCAACATAGAAAGAACCTGTCTTTAAGCAAAACAAAGCAAAGCAAAACAAAGCAAAGCAAAGCAAAGCAAAGCAAAACAAAGCAAAGCAAAGCAAAGCAAAGCAAAGCAAAGCAAAGCAAAGCAAAGCAAAGCAAAGCAAAGCAAAGCAAAGCAAAGCAAAACAAAATTTCAGATCAGCGGTAGAGCTCATGCTAAGCACACAGGAGGCCCAGAGTATTATCCTCAGCACCACAAACAAGCAAACACACAAATAAGTAGAAAGTGCTTAATAATGTGGCAAGTGTGATTATGAATTATTATTAGTGATGGGGTTTCTGGCACATTCTCCTTTGCTCCTTACTATTGAGAGTTATTTATAGACCACAGAAATGTTGGAGATTGTTTCTAAGAAAATGCAATAAGTCTTACCTCAGAAAGTCTTGAGGAATTAACATACCCCAGAATCTGGTCTGAAACTTAGCTAAGAAATCTAATTTTTGTCAGCACTAAGAAGAAATCTACCTCTAGAACAGATTCTCACTAACCAAATTTATAGATCAGTGTATAAACCAGACCATAGGCAATTAATTTTCATTGAGAAATATAATTTTTGAAACCACCAGGTTACTCAAGTCTACACGATCAGTGCATTTCCTTCCTGAGCTCACACCTATACAGGAAAGAAAATCTTCAAAAGGAGACTACAAAAATGAAATTTAGAGTCAGATTGGTGACACTTGGAAGATCTTAAAAATAAAGTGGGTTCAGTATGAGCTAACTCAAGCCAGCTATCTCATCTTATGAACAGTATTCTTCACACCATGTGTTGTGAGTTTTTATCATCTTTGCCAAACCAGAAAGAAAAATATTTCACTGTGGATTGAGTGTGTCACCCAAAAGTTCATGCACTAGAGACTTGATTTTCAAATACACGTTAATGTATTTGGAAGTGAGACCTGGAAGGAAACTAGGATTAGATGAGGTAACGATGGTGGACAGTGCATGATTCCATTATTAGCTTTATAAGAGAAAGAGGGACCTGTGCCAGTTTACTTGCTCTTTTTCTCCATATGATGCACTCTGCCACATTTGATGCAGCAAGAAGGTCCTCCCCAGATGTTGAGCAAATGACAGCATTCTGCTGTTGGACTTCCCAGCCTCTAAAACCATAAGTCAAATAAAGTTTTATTTATTTTATAAGTTACTTGATCTCAAGTTTTGTTACAGGAAGTGAAAAATAGCCTAAGATACATTTGTTGATTCTTCGGGTCACATACTTTTTAAAAAAAATTCTGTACAACCAAAATACCGTAAATGAAATCAGAAGATAAATGACAAGCTGGAAAACTATTTGTAGCACATATGGCAATCGAAAAGTTCAAATCAAATGCATAAAGAGCTCTCATGCACCGTATGGCTTGGGTCTAGATGTCTCTCTAACGCCTCATGCAATTATAGGTGGGGCTTTTTGGAGGGGGCTGGATCTGGAGTGTGTGATTCTGGAATCAAAGATGTGTGATTACTAGCTTAGTCTACTGATTGTTTTGGTATAGTTCTGGGTAGGATTAAGGGTGCCCCACCCTGGGAGCGCTACCTGCCCTAAGGCCAGGTAGCCTGGATGGAATATGAGGAATAGAAAGAGGATCATAGCTTGTCGCTTGCTTTTTGCTTCTTCCCTAATTCAGGCTTTGCCACCTTCCTGTCTTCTGCCTGCCATGAACTGTTTCTCTTCTGTAATGCCGCTCTGCCATGTCATCCTGCCTTGGAGCCAGCTAACTATGAACTGAAACCTCTACAAACTGTGCGCCAAATAAACTTTGGCTGTCAGGTATTTTGTCTCAGTGATAAGAACAGTAACTAAGGCAAGCACTAAGACAATCAGAAAAGATCAACAGTCCTTCAGAAAAATGTGTGAAAGTATGAATAGGTAGTTCACAGATAAAGAATAAAAATGATTTATAAATTGTGAAAGAGGGGCTGGGGATTTAGCTCAGCAGCAAAGCACCTGCCTGGCAAGTGCAAGGTTGTGAGTTCGATTCCTGGTACCAGAAGAAAAACAAAACAAAAACAACAACCACAACAAAAAAATTGTGAAAGGAAGCTCACTCCACTTATGATTATATGTCTTATAAAGTTTGTCAAGCTGAGTGGAAATGATATTTTGTTGTTATAACACCATTTTGTTAAATTTATATGTAGCTATATATGTATATGATTAATAGCTATAAAATGTATTATTTTATATGTTACTTTTGTATTGTATCTATCTTTCCATGGGGATAGTCTTTCTTATATTGATCTAAAAGCATTCTTTATATATTTTTAGGCATTAGGCCTTTATATATGTTAAGTCTCCTCCCTCATCTCTTTCCTGGGCCTCTTGAGACAAGGTAATGAAAGAGAAGCAGAAAAGAATTTCCTTTAACTGAACATCCAGTGTGCATCAAATTATTTCATGTATTATCTTCATGACAATGCTAGGAAGCCAGTCCTGGGATCCCTCTTTTATAGCAGAGACTGAAGTGAGTCAGAGACTAAGTGTCATGCTTGAGGACGCAGAGCTTATAGGTTGTATTTGAACTCTGAACCTAAAACTACATTCTTTTTTCTTTTTCCTTCCTTCTTTTGAGATGTGTTGCTATGTTGCCCTGTCTGACCATGCACGTGTGGTTATCTGGCATCTGCCACCTGTGCTGGGACTACAGGTGCACCATATCACTCTGGCTAAAACTATGTTCTTTCCTCTCAGTCATCTGCCTGCCTTTTCAGAAGGTTCATAGCTTTCCTGACCAGCACCTAATTTCTATTTTACTATAACATCTGAGGATCCAGCTGCAGGGTTAATCTTGGCTCATTTCTGAACCAACACCAACTGATCGGGGGCTACATCTGGAGCAATGAATAGGCTAAAATTCATGTCTAAGGTTGAGTCCAAACATCTGTGTATGCAATGAGTTGAGTTTCTTTTTAATTCCTTGCTTTGGCTTCCTTTTCCTCCTGAGGGACCTCTCAGTCAGTTTCCCTCATTTACAAGAAGAAAAGAACACATGCTAAACAGAAGCTATCACCTATTTTAAGAGGAAGAGTTGTGACTTGGCTGGGTCAGATGGTAGGGGTGTGAAGTGGCAATCCATATTTACTACAGGATAGGGTTTTCATTGTCCTCCTATTCCCACAACTCTTGTACAGTGGACCTGGGCTCCCCAAGGCATCTCCCAAGCAAGTGGATTTTTCAGGGTATGTAAGTGAGCCCTTTGTGTGTGTGCTGAAGAAATTATTAAGTCTGGAAATGGCGAAGTTGTAAACACTGGAGAATTTCAGGAATACACCCTTTCTTCAACATCTGCAGTGTTGGCGGTCATACACTGAGAGGCACTTATGAACCCAAATATCTGTAGTGCCCCATACAAGCTTTGTAGTATCATACTTCCATGCCTATACCCAGGCTTCTCTTTCCTAGCTAGTAAATGCTTTATATCCACCAACTTACCTCTACTATAAAAGACCTTGAGATCCTCCTTTTAAAAAAGCAGAGTTAAGTGCTCACCTTCTGGCCTCCACAGCCCCTGTACTGACCTTTCCATAGCCTTGACTATGTTGTATGGTGGTTTCTGTTTATGTGACTGGGCTCCCCACCAAACTCAAATGTGGATTTCCTGCAGGCAAAGACTATGCTCTGTGCATTTCCAGTGTCCACAATGAAGTGATGAATGGATGAGGGTGTTTCTGAGCCTTAGTCTCCCCTTTCCAACCAGCCTATGCTCAGGCTCATAAGGCTAGATCTTGCCCTCACTCTGACTTGTTTAATTTGCTTCCTCCTCCTCCAACTTTCTGTGAAGATTGGTTCTGGTCTTGAGTTTTTGCTATGAGGGCCTAATAAAAGTCTTGATTTACATCACCTCCCAGTTGGACTCATCATTAGTTCTGACTGCTTGGTGGGAGAGTCTTGAAGCCTATGCTCGAGTGAGAACACTGCAACCTCTTAAATCCTTTCTGAGCTGGCAGGGTTCTGACAATCTACTACACTCCTGGGGTAAGTCCAGGACTTGACCCTCATCCTTCTGGCCCTCTCCATGCTTTTATGGGCATGAGGCCAGGCTTCCTCATGACAATGAGACTCAAATTGTGTTCCAAATTGGCCCCCTACTTTTTTCCTTCCCCTCTTCTACACTACTTGAGACATGTCAGAAGGCAAATCAGCTGAGTCACTCCTAGACTAGAGTCCTACAGCATCAACAGCGAAATCAACAAGAGGCAATGAGTTCATTCCATAGGAAGGCAGTATAAGCAGTCAGGCAGCCCAAAGCCCCTGGAAGGCCAGGCAAAGGACCACTTAGATCACAACTATGTCTCCTCAGCATCACTCTTTGGAGAGAAGAGCTCTGAGGCCTATTTATATCTAAGCAGGCTCCGTTACTGGAAGAGACAGTGAGACGTATGTCTTTTGGACACTCAGTTTTGCAATCTTGCAAATGTATATTCTATGGGAAGGGTGTTTAAGGGTCATTACTGAGTTAATCTTAGGTACTCACTGACACTCAGCATGGCCAGCCCCAAAGATTACTGAGACGTTATTCCTGCCCCAAAAGGTTCATGATCTAGCAGAGTGATGGCGAAACTTTTAGACCTTTCAATGGTAACAAACAGTTGGCTGCAGCATGTGTGCCATAGGTTTGCCATCACTGGTCTAGCAGATGAAGGTAGGGTATTAAAACATTCCAGGCTGTACTCTTGTTGAAGAAGAAACAGAATACAAGTAGAAACAAAGAAGTACAAATAAAGTTCCCTTGTGTGGAGGGTAATGGAAAAGAGAGTGCCTTGGTCAGAGGATGGAGAGAGCTGATTTCATTTTTTAAGTGATGTATTTAGAAGTTATATGTTTGCAGGATAGTGGGAGTGGAAGGAGATAAAGCTATAGAGGTAAATTATAAGAAGGGCTTTTATTTTGAAAACAAGATCTCCACAGTAGAAAATTCTCTGAGTTAAGGAACGCAAGAAACCAACTAACCTATGAATGAAGATGACATACTTAACTTTATACAAATTGTGCCTCAGATACTGGATTAAAGGAGAATCCCTTGGCTGTATGTGTTCACCATATCTTTAGCCATTCCAAGGAAGGTGGGCATAGACAACAGAGCTTGTGGGGGACTCCATATGAGTAGTGATTAACTTATTGAATTACATTATCCTTCAATAGGTTTGGAAATTTGGATCTAAGAGATAGAGGTTGGAGGTTGAGAGAAACACAGTGAAAAGGTAGAGGGGGCAACAAAGTTATCAGTCAGAAGGAACTGTGGGGCAGACAAAAGGAGCCTGGCAAGCAACTGTGACCTGGTGAGATTAAATGACTGTAGGGGTAAGAGAAGTCAATACCTTTGCTAGAAAAAAAGCTATGGGGTAGTAATGGAGATAGAAAAGTGCTAAATCATGAGCATGGTGAAGTGAAAAAGGCAAGGAGAAATGATACCTACCCATTTTGCATGGAATCACACTATGTCTGGAAATTAGATAAGTCTGGAAATTTTATTTGTTTTTCTTCTGGCAACAAAGGGAAATGGACTGAGTCATTGAGTTGGCAACCCATTGGGGAAAAGTGGGTCAGATAAGTTAATATCTGCTCTGGAACTTAGAATCTCTGTCTTGCTTAGTATACTCTTTCTTGGGCATGCCTTTTTGTACGATTGGAGTGCATCTTGCAATGGATCTTATAGTAGGGATTAGGAGAAAAGAAAAAGATTGTACTGTTCTGGTTTTCTATATTCCAACAGTGGAGACCATGCACAGTGATCCTAAAAAGAAAAGGATTCATTGGAAGTGTATCAAGTAGCTCACAGCATTGAGAATAAGGCTGGAGAACATAGATTGACCTTTAAAACATTGAACTAAACCCTAGAACTTGGGAAACTGATGTAGGAGGATTGCTGTGAGTTCAAGACTAGCCTGGGCTACATAGTGAGTTCAGGACCAGCCTAAACTACATAGTGAGAACTTGCCTCAAAAAAAATAAAAAAACAAGGGGGGCACCAAGATAGTGAAGTGGTAAGCAGCAGAGAAAGAGACTCTGAGTGTTGCTGTCCAGATGCTGGAATATAGCAACACGAGGAAGACAAGAGGGAGGGAAGTGGGTCCCCTGGAACCAGGAAGAATCTGAGGCACCAATTGAAGGTCACAGAGTGAAGGAAAAAACTTCAATAAAGAGGAAGGACATAGCTGGCCGTGCCCTATCTCTGAGACAGAATTCACTGCATAAGAGGAGTGATTCAAACATGAGGATGCAAGGTGACTGCTGGTGACATCAGGGGCCTCCATGGAGAGACACAACAGTGGAGGCAAACAGTAGATGTGAAAGACTGTACTAGCTGGTGGTGAGTGCAGAGTGCTCAGACATCCTGCATGAGAGAGTGATTGGCTGGGAGTCATTTTGGAGAAGGGCTGACTGAGCTCAGAACACGGAGTGGCTGCTGACTCCATCCAACAGCTCCCAGCTGGGCTCAGGCTTACAGAAGTTGTTCTGATGGCTGTAGGCCAAATGTGTCTGGTCTCCACCAGAAGGTACAGACTTGCTGAGATTATCCACTATCCCACCAAAAAGCTACTGCTAGCTTGCTGGGATAGGTTGGCACAGATCAGGACTCAGTCTCCACAGGTTGTCTACCAGTAATAGAAGAGACAAATCTTGAAATGGTTTTTTTTCTCTCTCTGTTTATTGTTGTTGTGGTGGTGGTGGTTTTGTTCTCCTTCCTTGTTTGATCTTGTTTTTATATAATTGTGACTGTGGTTTCTAGCCTCTTTGTGGTTGCGGTCCTGTTGTATTTTTCTATCTCTTCCTCTTCCCCTCTAGTCTTCTGCACCAGTTTCCCAAAGTTAGAATTATACCCCTTTGGGGGGCTGGGGATTTAGCTCAGCGGCAAAGCGCCTGCCTGGCAAGCGCAAGGTCGTGAGTTCGGTTCCCGGTACTGGAGAAAAACCAAAAACCAAAAAAAAAAAAAGAATTATACCCCTTTGTCCTCCAGCCTTATTTCTAATCTCTTTCCCTTTTTCTACCTCTCTATTTTTCCCCTAACCTCTTTTAAATTTTAACCTCTGAGAGTTATATTAAGGACTTATATACTACATATAATTTTCTGGTTTGGTTTAGATTTTGCTATGTAACTATAAATCTAGTTCATGTGGTTAAATTAATGGTTACCACAGTTTGTCATTTTCTAGGTTGTGATTGTTGCCACTGTTATTGCTGATGGTATCAGTTTAGCCAAAAATGACATAATTGTTCTAAACAACTATTCTTCCTCATATTCCAAGACAGAAATTGATTAAAGGTCATAGAAAATACTGTGGCACAGTACCAAAGAACCAGTGGTTGGGACAAGCAGGCAACAACTTCTCATCCCCAACAAACTGAAGACATAGGATCTTACAACAGATCTTGCAAAGTCCAAAAAACACCTAAACCTGGGTGATACCTTGGAGAAGTCATCATTGCCTGAGAGTTCTAAATACTAGCAATAAAGCCACCCTCCAAAGGCAATTCATAAGCATCACCACAGGCATTAAAACAAAAAAGAAAAGGAAATGAGAAGAAATTTAAACACATGGAACATCAGACATCCAGTTCACCAAAGGCAATCCCAGCGGACATTGAGGTGGGACAGCCCAAAAGCCACCCAGCTGGCCTCTCTGAAGTGACAACAACAAAGAAATTGAATGAGGCATTAGAAAAAAATCAATTCAGAAGTAATTTCTCAAGTAACTACAGAGATGGTATCCACAATGAAAACCATGCTTAGTGACTCTAGACAGATACAGACAAAAAATAGAGCAGTTAAAGAACATTATGGAAACCATGAATGCTCAGCTTAGGAAAGAAATGGAATCCTTATGGCAGATTCAAGTAGATATCCAGGAGAATAAAAATTCCACTGAAAGTGTCTGCAGCAGATTAAGGCAATATGAGGACAGAATCTCAGATGCAGAAGACAGGATTTTGGTTAGCAATCATGAAAAGGAAGATTTCTTAACAATAACAAGGGATCATGAGAAATCAATACAGCAGCTCCTAGATGAGGCAAAGAAGAATAACTTAAAATTGATTGAAGTCAACAAAAAAGCAGGAGGTAGCACAAATGATATTAAAAAAATTTCACAGATGTCATGGCCAAAAACTTCCCTGGAAGTGAAAAAGAATTTGACATACAGAGAGTGAGGCATATAGA
This sequence comes from Chinchilla lanigera, assembly GCF_000276665.1. Classification (NCBI taxonomy): domain Eukaryota; kingdom Metazoa; phylum Chordata; class Mammalia; order Rodentia; family Chinchillidae; genus Chinchilla; species Chinchilla lanigera. The sequence goes on along the minus strand of NW_004955445.1, from coordinate 15,332,142 downwards.
ACTCCAATTAGCCATTATGAAAAAAAAATTTACAGCCAGGCATATCATAATCAAGATTTCAGACATTCAACACAAGAATAGAATCCTAAAAGCTGTTAGGCAAAGGACACAAATCACCTATTAAGGAAAGCCCATCAGAATCACAGCTGACTTCTCAGCAAAACCCTCTAGTCAAGGAGCGCTTGGAGTGAAGTATTTTAAGTTCTAAAGGATAACACCCTTCAACTCAGACTGATGTACCCTGCAAAACTATCTTTCAAAATTGATGGGGAAATAAGATACTTCCAGGACAAAGAATATCTGAGGAAATTTATGATCACCAAACCAGCACTGCAAAATATGTTGAGGGACATTCTAGAAAGAGATAACAAGGACTACAACTCCATGAACTCCAACAGAAGGAATCCACAAGGCAAGGCAAACTATTAAGTGGAGGGAGGGGGAAAAAGAGGGAACCAACAACAGGAAAATAACATGACAAGGATAAGTCAATACCTATCAGTTATAACCATTAATGTTAATTATATCTCAATTCACCAACTGAAAGACACAGCCTGGCAGAATGGGTCAAGAAGCAAGATCCAACAATATGCTGCATACAAGAAACACATTTAATTCAAAAAGAAATTCATAGACTGAAAATCAAAGGATGGAAAACAGTACTCCATGTGGCAGGAACCCAGAAAAAAGCAGAGGTAGCAATGCTCCAATACTATTCTATTTGCAGACAAACTGAATTTCAAGCCAAGACTGATTAAGAGAGATAATGATGGTCACTACATCCTTATAAAGAGAAAAATCTAAAAGGAAGTGATAATTATAATTATATATGCAACAAATACCATTATACCCAACTATATAAAATAAATATTAACAAGCATGAAAAATCAAATAAGCACTAACACAGTTGTATTGGGGGATCTCAGTACTCACTATCACAAAAAGACAGATCAACTAGACAAAAAAATCAACAATGAAGTATTAGAACTGAACCAAACTTTTGAACAAATTGACTTAGTAGATGTCTACAGAGTGTTCCATCCCACAGCATCAGAATACATATTCTTCTCAGCTGCACACAGGACATTCTCCTAAATAGACCACATGTTCTCTCATAGAACATGCTTAAGTAAATGCAAAGGAATTGAAATTATCCAATGCATATTATCAGACCATAGTGCAATGAAATTGGAAATCAATGTAAAAGAAACCACAAGAACTTCATAAACACAAGCAAATTAAACTGTACCCTCCTGAGCAATCAGTGGCTCACAGATGAAATTAAAGAAGAAATTAGACAGTTTCTACAATTGAATAATGACAATACAACATACTAGAACTTATGGAACACAATGAAAGCAGTCCTAAGAGGGAAATTTATAGTAGCAAATACCTATATCAGGAAGAGAGCAAGAGCAACTAAACAACTTAATGGTGAATCTCAAATTCCTAGAAAAAGAAAAGCAAGGTTAAGCCAAAAGCTTATATGAGGGAGGAAATTATAAAGATGGAAGCAGAAATTTAAGCATTAGAGACCAAGAAAACAATACAAAGAATCAATAAAAAAAGAAAAAAGATCAATGAATTGAAGAGTACATTCTTTGAAAGATTAAATAAAATTGACAAACCCTTATTGATCCTTACCAAGAAAAGGAAAGAAAAGACTCAAATCCACACAATTAGGAATGAAAAGGGTAAAATCACAACAGACCCTACAAAAATTCTGAAGATCATCTACACTTATTTTCTTTTATTTTTTTATTTTAAAAATAAAAGGAGGAAAACATTAACAGACAGATAACATTTTACAAAATAACAAAAGAACAGTACAGACAATACAGAGTTACAAACAAAGTGGTAGGAAAGTAACAATGCTTGTTGTATTACATATTGATATCTTCAAAGTGGTTTCTCATGAAAACAGATAGAGACATGCAATATTGATCAATCAAGGACTCATTGACAGTTTCTTTCAGCAAAGAAATAGAAGACAGTAGAACAACTATGTTAACTATCCCATATATACATACATACAAAATTTCTCCTTCTTTCCCTTCTCTTTTTCCACCCAAATGTCCATCCACTGAGGATTGGATAAGAAAATTGTGGTACCTTTATACAATGGAATATTACTCAGCTATAAAGAAAGATAAACTTGAGGCCTTTACAGGTAAATGGTCACAACTAGAGACCACACTCATAAGTGAAATAAATCAGACCTGCATGTGCAAGCACCACATTGTTTCACTAGTGTAAAACCTGAAAGAGTTAATTTAAACTCAGAGGTATGATAGACATTGTGAAATGATAGGAAAACACTCAAGGGTAAAGGGCAACTGGGATGTGGGAAAAGAGAAGGGAAAGAAGGAGACATCTACACCTATTTTCAAAACTTGTATTCTAATAAGATGGAAAATGCAGAAGAAATGGACAAATTCCTAGATACATATGAATTACCATACCTGAATCAAAAAGATCTAAAAATCCTAAATAAACCAATATCAATTAATGAAATCAAAGATGTAATTAAAACCTACCAACAAAGAAAAGCCCAGAACCTGATGGCTTCACTGCTGAAATCTACAAAAATTTAGAGAACACCTAACACCACTACTTCTCAAACTCTTTAATGAAACTGAAAAGGAAGCTAACACCTAACACCACTACTTCTCAAACTCTTTAATGAAATTGAAAGGGAAGCAAAAATCCCAGATTCATTCCTGGAAGCAAGCACTACTCTGGTACCAAAACCTAGAGAAGGACCCAACTAAGAAAGAGAACTACAGGCCAATCTCCCTAAAGAACATAGATGCAAAAATCCTAGTTAAGATACTGCTAAATAGAATGCGGCAAATCATCAAGAAGATTATACACCATGACCAAATGGGATACATTCCGGGGACGCAAAGATGGTTCAACATATGTAAATCAATAAATGTAAGAGAATAAGGCTGGAAAATTGGCCTCGGAAAGGCCAGTTATGATCCTACTACAGGAGTGATTCCATTAGATCATTTCTGACTGTACTGTTGCCACTGGATATAGCCCTTCAACGTGCTGGGTCCTGCTTCCTTCCAGATAGCGTGGGTACTCAGCTGCTTAGGAGCACAAATGGTAAATGTCTTCTTCTGAGATCAGTTAGGTTTTCCTCCAACCCATGTCAAATAAATTCTCCACACTGCTCAATCTAACACAAGGGGCCAGAACTGCAGAAAAAAAGAGTATGCATTTTTCTGGCCTGATGTTGTGGGTTCATGTTTTTTTCCAAGCCTGAGGGAGAAGGAATGGGCAATAGTGATTGTGTCAGGCAGGTTTCGGGTCTCGAGAATCCTGGACATCTCCATATTTCATTGTTCTCAACATGCCTTAACTCATCTCTGTTGGCAACCTTGGCCAAGAAAGCCCTAAGCTGAGACCTCAAGCCCAAGTAGCTGTTAAGTAAAGGAGGGATAGTGGTTAGAATGTTCTAGGATATATGAAGGCCTGGTTCATTTGAGATGCTGAAATTGATTCCACATGGCTGGGGAGGTAAGCAAAGGAGACAATAGAGTGAAATGAGCTAGACGGGAAGTTAGGGAGTTAGGATTTTATACTGAAGGCAGTGGGATGTCACTGATATACGTCAGCCTTGGAGAAGATAGGACAATATCTGTGGTTTAGGAAAGACAACTGGTTTCTGTAAAAAAAAAAAAAATTAATTCTGCAAGCATAAGAACTTCGTTTTGCTTACTACTGCTTCACTAGTACTCAGCCCACTAGAAATGCTCAGTAAAGAATTGTGAAATGAAAGAATGAATGGTCACTGTATGATCCACAATAATCAGTTAGGAGGTGACTGCCTATCCAAATATTACATAACCAATGGATTCAGTTGTGATGGCTGTTGGGATGGAAAGAAGTGATGATTCACAGGATATTTGGGAGGTAGAGTAAATTAGATGCTGGTGGGAAGAAGCTCAGTATCAAGGATAAGATGTTTTCTTAGTTTCTAACTTACCAAGCTGCCACAAATCGTGTGTGTGTGTTTGTGTGTGTGTGTGTGTGTGTGTATGTGCGTCTGCCTGTGTGTGTGGTGTGAATAAATTCATACGCCAACACATTAAATTTTAAGTGTTTATGAGACATCTGGATGGAAATTTCAGCTTTTGCCACTCTTTAGAGAGAAGTTCATTACAAAACACACCCTCGGGGAAATAGACATAAACCCAGGTAATTATGGGTAAAGATTTTGCATCCTTTCTGGAGAGCAAAGCCTGTTCTGAGATCCTGATGTCCTCCCCTACTCCCCCATTCCTCAGGCTCACCATTATCTTACGCCTGTACGGAGGACAGCCAGCATTGCTTTCACGGAGACTGAGCCTAAATTCTGTACTGCAATTGCTTTCTCAGAATTATGTAAGCTGCAGCAGAATGCTGGAGCCTCCGTTTAGAACAGCACAGACTGATACAATGGAGTGCTCCAGTCACACACTTGAATTGCTTATATACTGAGAATAGCAAAACTAAACTAAGTAAGTCACCTAACAAAATGTATATTGATACACAACTTACGTAAGAAAGGAACAACTTATATAAGAAAATGAATCCTGTTTTATCTTTGTGCTGTTGTCATGCCATGGTGCCACTCCCATTTCTCTGGGCTCTGATATGAAGCCAGCCTAATCTCGCAATCATCAACAGCGGGGAAGTAACACAGAGAAGGCAAGGACAGAACTCGAGGATTTGTGTTCCTAGGTTGAACAATCATAACTGCCCTATTTGTTCTTTTCTCTTCTAGAGGGTTTGAAGTTGTGGGGACCTTGGGTACTACTTCTGCTAGTAAAGCTGTTGTTTAGGGGCTACTGAACTCTTACAATTCACAAGTCTAGGAAAATGTTATCGACATGAACCTTAAAGAAAGGGAGAATTTAGGTGCTATATTGAGAACGCAGGAAAGATACAGAGCTTTCTCCAATAGAGATGACTTTGCCACTTTGTTTTGTGGGATACTACCTGGATTTAATAATAAGGAATTAAAATAGTGTATACATTTTGAATCTCTCTCTCTCTGTCTCTCTCTCTGTATATATATAGAGAGAGACAGAGAGAGAGAGAGAGAGAGAGCTCTTTATTTTTGAAATGCTAAATTCCTTTTGTTTTAAAAATTAAGTAATATTTAAACAAATGCAATTTAAGTAATGGAGTGTGTGCTGTCCAAAGTCTGTGTGCTCTTAGATCAATTTCTTGTCCTTGTCCACGGTGTCATGGTGAGGCTGACCCCAAAAGCTCCTTTCTTAGGCTCCTCTATCAGCAGGACTAGAGCAAGATGGAGCTTCAAGGTACTGGTGAGAGGTGGGAGGTCAGGAGGTAAGAAGAACCGAGAGTTGTTCTTTGCCCCTCTCTGCCACAGGTGGCATCTTCAGCAGTAGCTGCATCTGCTCTGTGACTGCAGCTCTCATCTAATATGTGTGCCATGGTCCTGTCTTTTTGCCATTGACCCTGAGCACAGAGTTCTAGTAACACCAGTCTTCTTCTCTCTCCAGCCTAGTGATGGCAGTGGCTTCCTGCTGTTGCTGAGCTCTGAGTTGCTTCACTGTCCTCTCTTTGGCTGAACGGCTCTTCTATGTCTTGTGTACTAGTTGCTTATTTCTGGGACAAAACACCGGACATACCCAGCTTAAAGGAGAAAAAGTTTATTTTGGCTTATGGTCTCAGAGGTTTTAATCCATGGTTGGTGGGTTCCAAAGCAGAAACGACATGGCTGAAAGGCATGGTGGAGGAAAGCTGCTCAATCCAAGGCAAGAAGGGAGGGGGGGTGAGAGAAAGAGGGGGAGAGAGAAAGAGGGGGAGAGAGAGAGAAAAGAAGAGAGAGAGAGAGAGAGAGAGGGAGAGAGGGAAAGAAAAAGAGAGAGAAGAGAGAGACAAGAGGGTGAGAGAGAAAGAGAGAGAGAGACAGACAGAGAGACAGAGAGACAGAAAGAGAGACAGAGAAGAGAGGCAGAGAAAGAGAGCCGGGGAGGAAGGGACTAGGAACAAGAACACATACTTTCAGGTTAGGCCCCCAGTGATCCACTTATTCCAACCAGGCCCCGCCTCCTAACAGTACATCCAGCTAGAACTCATCAATGGGTTAATTCCTGATGGCTCTCAGATTCTCATGATCTAATCACCTTCCAAAAGCCTCACCTCTGAACACACAGGACTTTGAGGGGGAACATTTTAGATTCACACCATAATTTCTTCTATAACCAATTCTCTGCCTTAAATTCCCTCTTTTTAAAATTGTTTTTATTTTCCTTGTTGGACTATGTCCAAGATATGCAATATTAAAATAAAAAGACTATAACAGAGTCCACAGAATTTTAAAGAAAGCCAAATAGTCAGCTGGATACAGGATGCACATGCTCCAGTGATAATAGAAAATAAAACTGAGGCAATAGCATGAATTTTCAAGCAAAAGTTTTAATTGAGAAGAGAAAAATGGGAAGAGACTTCAGTCTGAGGGGCGGGCACATTCCATACATTGTTAGCAAGTGAGGTTAGGGAAAAAGACCTATCTTCCTCTTTTGTGGGTAGCAGGTCATGTATTAAGGCCCCAGAATCCCTGTCTCGTGTCCCCATGGGGGTCCTTGTCCCATTTCAAACTTTTGGAAAGATCAGGAACTCTAGATTGTAGGGATTAGGAATTAACAATCTGTGGGCACTGGTCTGAGAGACAGGGATGAAGTGAGAACAAAGGGGCGAGATCCTGAACTCTCAATTCTAAAACATGCTACAAGTGGGAAAATGGGAAGAGCGGCTACTCCAGATGCTTTGTCAACCCCTGTCTTTAAGCAGCACAGCCACAGGGCTTCTCTTGGTTCCCAAGGCGTACCACCTTGCTCTCCCGTGCGCGTCAGCAGTACTGGCTGTTCGTGGAGGAAGAGATTAGCCAATGGATCACTGGGTGGCAGGAGCCAAAGAAGAGTACACCTGCAAGCCTCTCAGGGTAACTTCCCAGGCTCATAAACACATGAGACATGTGTCTGCACTCCTGAGTGACCTGATGTGAGGCTCTTGCCTGGAATAGGTACTCTTGTGTTTGAAGCTGAGGACAACAGCAAAGTCCAGGTTACTAGCAGAGGAGCAGTGAGATGTTAATGGTAGCACGCAGATGTTAATGGCCTGAATGACTTCATCTTCTAAGACAGGCCTGGTTGCTATCACTTTAAAAATGTCTAGCCATATCAGCCTGGTAGTGAACTTGCAGTGGGAATTCCCTGGCTAGTACTTGCATTTATGTGACAGAGTACTGTTTCTTAAAGTCTGAATACATAGTTTAGGCTGAGGCTGGCTGGGCTTTCTTCTCTCTAGGGGCTTCCCTTGCTCCTTCACTCTTTTTTTCCCCTTCAATCTTTTCTCCTGCACAATTTCAAGGCCAGTTACTTGTAGCAGCTTCTTTCACTGAGGCTGATGGCTTATGCCTTCCAGGAGGGAAAGTTCACAGACTGCAAGAGTTTTGTTTTTGTGTGTCTTAAAGCTGAGCAGGGGGATCAGATAGCATAACCTGCAAGTTTGCTGCCTGCTCAGCAGGACAAAGAGAACAGCCGGAGAAAGATGAAAGCCCAGCAGACCAGAAGAAAAGGAAACATGAGGACGCTCCTTTGCTCGTTTCAAGGGGAGGAGACTTTGCTGGACTCTCTGGGGCGGGGATGGGGTGGGGTTAAAACACTTCGGAAAGTTGTGCTGTTTCCAATCTCCGATGGTGTCATTTGCCCTGCACAACATGTAACAGCCGGATTTGGATGCTGAGAAATAAATGTGTGGACAATTCATTTGGGAAATGACACCTATGACCATTATGTTTAAGGGACTCAACCGTATTTGAAAACGACTGCCCTGCCTTGCTGGCCTCCAGATCATTTGAATACTCTGTTTACATTGTTACCAGCTATGTTTACACAACTAGATCTTCCACCTGTTTGAAAATTTACTTAGGCTACATGCTGTGTTTACATGGTATAGCCCCAAGTGGGAAAACTGGTCATACCAGTTTGAGGCTGGAAAGAGGAAATTAACCCAGAATATTCCTCTTGATTTCTCCAGACCCATTTTCCCTGACTCAGGTTTTGGCACATAGTAAAGATAAATACTAAATGGTAACAGTCATACTCATTACCTCTAGTAGAATGGTTTACTACTTTCTAGGCATTCCGTTAAGAGCACTAGACAATCATGTAGAGTGTATGCTATTACTGTATTATACTCATTTTACAGAGAGGAAACTGGATAGAGAGTTTTTATAATTTACCAATGTGCAGTTTGGCTCCTCTGAAGCTCAGGTTGAAATTCACCCCTCAGTAGAGATATTAAGAGGTGGGACCAGGTATGTCCTTTAAGAAAGTGATTAGGGCTCTGCCCTTGTGAATGAATTAATGAATTGGTACATTATCTCAACCGTGGCACTGCTCTAAAGTCAGTTTAGTTAGGTCTTTCATAAGTTCACTGTCTTTCATGCAACACCCTGAATCACCTTGGCACTCTGACAACAAGAAGGCTATCACTACAGGTACCCCTGGACCCTAAGCCAGAACCAGGAGCCAAATGAGCCCCTCTTCCTTAATGAACATAACCAGTCTGTGGCACTGTGCTATTAGCAACAGAAAAACTGTTAAACAGCTAATCTGTGCTACTGGCCAGCATTTGAACTTGGGCAGTCTGGATCCAGATGTTCTAGTACTGTGTGTTTTTCAGCATGAAAACCTCCAGTTCCAGTTCACACTAGAAGATGGAGGAAAGATAATTAGTTACTGACCCTCTCTCCTCAGACCTGACTAAAATTAGTAGGTGGATTTCTTTTTTTTAAAAAAAGGTTTGAATTTACAAAAACCAACTATCCTCAAGCTGCAGTACCATTTTAGGAGGTGGAAAGCAGATAAATGTACAGAGGCTGACTTATCAGACTCAGAAAGCAGAATCCTAAGCTGGAATTGCAAAAGCTGAGAAAGAGCAACCTGGTGTCCTGGCAGAAACCCCCAGGGGCCTTGGGAATTGGTAGCATTGGATGGGATTAAAACAGGAAGATTGGTTCAAAGCATAAGACAAAGATTCCTCCTCCCAGAAGCCCTCCTCGACCCTAGTGAAGATTGTAGACTTATTTTCTGGAGGGGATAAAGGGGACTTCTGGATTGGAAGATGCCAGGTGTGGTTGAAGGCATGGGTGCTCTTTGCCAATAACAAAAGAATTCAGTGTGAGTTCGCATGCTGAACATGACAGTCAGCCTTTTCTTCTCTCACAACCGCTAGAAAGCTGTGACTTGACTACATCCTGCAGGAAGAAGAATGGGAGTTCTTTTTCCCTGGAGAGTTGACCAGCCCAAAAGGACTTAACAAATGGACCTGGAAGGATCACCTTATAACGAAGCCCACAGAACATATGCTCAAATGTAAAGACTGATCAGTTTTTTTAGTGCTTTACTTTCTTCTTAAATCTGACCAAGTAAACTAAACATTTAAACCTAACCCTAACCCAAATGTCAGACCATCTGAACAACCACCAAACATCCCCAAATATAGAAGAAAGTGCTCCTTTGTGAAAGATAGAGACCCAAACTCACAGGTGCAATTTCAAGGCCTTCAAAACAACGTAGGATGGGGCTGGGGATTTAGCTCAGCAGCACAGGGCCTGCCTGGCCAGCACAAGGTGGTGAGTTCGATTCCTGGTACCGGAAAAAAAACAAAAACAAAACCAAAACAAAACAAAAAAAACAACAAAAAAAAGGTCAGCATAGGATAAAAATCAGACACTGCACACAAAAATAAAGGGTAGAGTATTACAAAAGGGGTTGATCAGAGGAAATAGAGTTTGGAAATAAAAGCACCTGTATTGGATAAGATGAAGTCATTTTTTCTTTGATATATTAGAGGATATTGTTCCACGGTCTATCTGCCACTGGAGAAGTCTATTGCCATTATGATTTTTGACATTTTCCATGAAAATTGCTTTTACTCTCTGGAAGCTTTTAGGATATTCTCTTTGTCATCAGTGGTTTCATATTTTCCAAAGGTCTGACTTGGGGTGAAAATATTTCCAGCATTTCATGTTGACTACTCTTGAAATCTGGAGACTCATGTTTCAATTATGTCTTTTCTATTGTCCATCCCTTTATCCTTTTGTCCTTCAGAGCAGTTTCCTCATTTCTATCTCATTTCTAGGTTGATCCTGTGGAGAGAGCCCCAGAAAGCGTGGACTGGGAGATTCAGGGAGGCAAGAGATTCAGAGAGGCTGTGTCATCCTTGATGTGGGATCCACACTCCTTGTTTATATTTGAGCTGTGTGTGTGTGGAGGTGGGACTGAGGAATCTCTGGTTTTCTTGCTATTGCAGCCCTGGGGCCCTCATATAACTCTCTTGTCAATAGTTCCTCCTCAGCTTTCCTATCTCACAAATCCTTTTCTATTCTTCCCTTATGGAAGAAGCTATACATAGGGGAAATTGGGGACATGAAATTGTCTTCTGAACCTGGTTTATAAATATATATCTCTATACTAACCATCCGAAAGTACTGGATTCCATGAGTGCTCAGCAAATGACAAGCAGTCTAGGCATTCCATTCTAAGAGCTAGTACCTGAACAAAAGGTAAGAATTAGCCTGATGATCACCTTTAGCAGTTTTGGGACAGCAGGATTTTTGTTAGGCCTCAGGTAACACATCACTGCTTAGGCCTTGCTGCATCCTGGGATGCCAGAGGACTTGTTTCCTTAGCAACAATAATCATGTGACAGGAACACACAGAGATCCCAAGATGTTGCTTAGCAACCATGCTGCACCTGCTGGGGCTCTGGGCCAGCAGCTTGGGCTGGGGAGCCTGGCTTTGAAGTTGGAAACTTCCATCATGGCTGGCAAAGGAGGAAGACCTAATTTGGGGAAGCCCAGTTTGGACCCTGAGAATTTGTGGCAATGTCAGAAATAGAAATGGGGACGATGAGGCAGAGGAGATTTTCTTTCCTATAGTAATACAGAAGGGTAGAAGATGTGGGAGGAGCAGGGCTGGTGAGGAGAGGCTTACTGTGGGCTGATGTGTGTAGCGGGCCTCTTGCTGGTCTACCCTATAGAAAATTCTTAGATCCTGGCTCAGGATTCAACTGTACAAAAACTTCTCAGGGACCTGAAGCAAGCCAGAGTATTTGATCCCTAACACTCAGTCTAAGGAGAATTCCCCCCTGTAAGGAGATAGAGCTCTTTACAGTGAGTACTCATTTTTTGGTAACCAAGGGGTATAATCAATCAGTCTCAGGAACCTAACCATTTAGCCTCATGGAAACATAGATATGGGGGAGCTGTCCATGGTTTTGAGATCGATCTCTGTCTCTTTGTCTCTGTCCATGTCTCTGTCTGTCTCTGTGTCTCTGTGTTTGTCTGACTCTCCTTGCCAGAGCCCAGCTGACTTGGAGATAGGCTATGAATTCGAACTATCTAGATCTGAATTCAGTTTCTTACCAAGGACAAGGGACTAAATTCTGTATTGAACTATCTATATGGTGGTAGAAATCAGAGTTTCATAAATCATTTTAGGGATTAAATAAACTCACATTAAAGTACTTATCACAGTTCTTCATATATACTAAGTGTTCAGTAAAACTGTCATCACTGTCAACCCCACCACAACTCTCACCTCCACCAAATGGCCTAGGAAACAGAGTCTATGGTCAGGTCTACACTCTGGAGCCCACAGAATTATAGTGGCCAAAACTCTAGACCCTCTTCATTGACAGATGGAAGCACTGTTCCCTGATGCTGAGGAGCTTGCTGAGGATTTCAATACCTTTGACCACTTGCCTTTGTTTTACTGAGCTGAGTGTCTTTCTAACCTTTGCTACTCAAAATAGCCCACTATCTTCACCTGGTCCTGCTCAGAAAGAGCACGTATAGTACATATGTTACTTTAGGAAACAGTGATACTATGAGTTGAGGAATAGAGCTCAAATTCCAATTTCTGCCATATCCTAGCCATGAAATCTTGAGCAAGTTTCATATTCTGACTCTCAGTTTTCTCATCTACAGTACAGAAATGCAGCTGTACCTAACCTCCCTGTTGTGAGGTGCCTGACTCTTGATAAATGTTGACAATGTTAACATGTATTGATAGCCAGAGTTAGGTAAGACCAAAATGTATTCTCTCCCTGTCTCTGTCTGTCTCTTTCTCTGCCCCTCATCCATGTATGTGTGTGTGTGGGAGGCTTGGCACTGTTATGAACTGGCTTCAAGTGAGAATATGATAACCAGTGGCATGACATTCTCAATGGTTCCTCAAAAGGAGAAAAGGCAACTAAAGAAGTTGATCTTCGAAGTGCCCGCTCTATTCTAAGGTGGTACAGGCAGCTGCAATAGAAGCTTTGTACCCTTATCTACAGGATGCTGACTGCTGATCCTTGGTGCTGAGGGAATCCCAGCTAGCCTGAAGCGTCCTTCTCCCCATCCCTCAACACTCCCTCCTCCCTCTAAACCATGGCAGAAGCTGGCGCCTGCTCTTCCTCCTTTCTCAGTCGAGCTTGTTCCCCAGATGACCCTACAGCTGCATGTTTCTAAAATTAGCTGGATCCTGCATTTGACTCTGATAATTAATTACCCAAATGGAGAAAATTGAATAGTTAACTGGTTCATGGGAAGATAATTAGCTTTTCTGAGCCCCTGTTATAGCAAATAAAGAGGAGGATTGTTTCTCAATTGCCTTCATTAAAGGGAGTTCTTTTCACCCAGGGGCTCTGCCCAAGAGGCCCGTGGGCCCTGTAGGATTCCTTAGTGCTCCTGATGCTTCATCCCAAAATAGAGACAGCTATACAGTGTAACCAGTGGAGGCTTTGGCCTCCACTCAACAGGCACAGGCTCAAGCCTCCATCTTCATTGTGTATTATCCCTCTGGCCTTGTTTATGTGCCGTGACATCAATTTTCTTAACTGAAAATGGGAATAATTCTTTGTGACTCACAGGGATGTCATAACCATTGAGTAGGATAATATCAGTAAAATTCTCGGTTTTAGGTTCGTTGATGCATTTCCACTGATAAAGTTCTTCATAAAGCTCATTGCTCATTGATTGGGAACAATTTTCACCACATCATCATTATTGGTATCATGGAAACAAATGAAACATACAAGGAACCAAGAGGCTATTAAGTCAAGATCAAATCAAGCATTACATGATGATCGATGTAGAGTTTACACAGGGAAGATTCCTAAGTGTCTCTCCAGCCTACTCAGCTTGTCCTTGTAGTTTGCTCTTAGGGTTTATGGGTCACCATGTGGTCACCAGAAAGCCCTTGCCAACCCTCTCCCAGCACAGAATCTCATCTGCATCTACTCAGCAACAGATATTTGAAGATCTTATTTATCCCTCCTAATCCTAGCCCCATCTAGTGTTTATCACTTTTTGCAATGTGTATGGATATGTAAACATCCTCAGTATCTGTGGAGAGTTGATTCCAGGAATCACAGTGGATACCAAAATCCATGGATGCTCCAGTCCCTTACATAAAACGGCATCATATTTGCATCTAACTTACACAACCCTCCGTTGTATACTTTAAATCACTTCTAGATTAGTTCTGAGACCTAATTCAGTGTAAATCGTTGTTATATACTGCATTGTTTAGGGAATAATGACAAGGGGGAAAGTTTACATATGCTCAGTAGGGATGCAGTTATTTTTTTCAATATTTTTGATCCACAGTTGGTTGAATCCATGGATGCAGAACTTTGGATATAAAGGCCCAACTGTGTATATCGAAGTCAAGAACAAGGGCCACAGAGCTAGACTGCTTGAGTTCAAGTGGAGTGCAGGCATCTACTCTGTCATTTACCTTCTGTCTCAATTTCCTCATTATAATATTAGTGCCTATTTCATGGAGGAGTTATGACTATGTGTGAAGAGCTTAGAGCAGTGCTTAGATATTATAAGTGCTCAAAACTATTGCTATTACTATTATTATTGTTGTTGTTGTTGTTATCCAGTTCTAATGCTGGGTTAGGGCAAAGAAAGGTCTACAGAAACAGTGGAGAAAGGTGGGTCTGGAGGATTTTCTGGTGTGGACGCAGACTAGAACATCTCAGAAACAACTGGACAATTTTCACTGGGAAGATTACATTTCTCACAGTTTCTTAAGTGGCTGTACCATATTAATTATCTTATTCTGCCCAACAATTCTTCCTTGAGTTTCACTCTCAGTCGGTAACTTTGTTTCTCCTTTCCATGATAAAATCCAAGTGATTAGGGGGAACTTCAGGAACCTCCCCCAACTGCATTGACTCCTTATCGAGGCTCAGTCCGTTATTCTGCTTTCTCTGTGAGCTGAACAGCCTGTCTTTTCCCAAGCAACCTTTTACTTATTACTAGAACCCATCCTTCCTGCTTACTCAAGGACATCACTCCAGCAATTTTCCTTCTCTTTCCTGCATCATCAATTTCCCTCTCCACTGGAACGTTCCTATCAGCATAAAAACATGCTGCTATTTCTTCATTATAAAAAAAAAACAAAAAACAACAAAGCAAGACTCTATCTCATTACTCTTCAGAGACTACCTCATTGTTTTGTTTCCCTTTAGAGTAAAATCTGTGGAAAGAGATTATTGTTTTTAACACTTGCTACCTCCAGTTCTCCTCTCTGGTTGTTTTTGGAACCCACTTCCATCAGGCTTTCACAACCACCACTCTACCAAGGTCACCAATTGCTTCTATACAGCTAAATATACTGGTCAGTTATCAGCTCTCATATTGTTTGATCATGTGGTAGAAGGGGCTAGCTGTTCACAGAATCTCTCCCTGCTTCCTCCTGCGCACTACATAGACCATCTTTTGCAGATTGATTTGTAGTTAGATGTGGCACATGACACGTTTTAAGCAATGGAATGTAGGTGGAAGGGATACATGCAGCTTCCAAGCCTGACTTACAAGACCCTCGGGTTGAACATCTGCCCCCACCACACCTTTACGATTCTCCATTCTGCTTATGACTTGGGAGCCTAACCATTAGGGAGATATCAATGAGTCTGTGGTTTCTGGTTGGATTAAGTCAATGGGAAGTACCTGTAGGAAACTGAAAAGAAGAGAGTGAACTTGAGGTATTTATTCCCTAGGCTCCCTGTGCAGATGCTTTGAGCTGGCCACTTCCCTCTACTGAAGGGTCAGCCAAGGATCTTTCCCCGTGCATCCTTGTCTCTCATTTCTATTAACCACTACTTTCTTCTGCCTCTTCAACCCCAAGGGCCATAACAGTTGCTATTGCCAACCATTTCAGGGTTATGGTAACATCATTTGAGGACTACCTGTTTCTGCTCACACTTTTATAAGTAGTATAGTTATGAAAACATTTTAAAAATTACCCAACTGTGTGTGCTCTCTATTTATTGCCAGTGTTGAATCAGTATATTTCCCATGCACAAACCTCATCTCCCACTCCCATTTGCTGACTGGACAGTAATTCTCAAAGTGGAAGCCACAAGTTCAAGACACTCAGGCTCTGTCAACATGTAATCCTGATAGTCATCATCAAGCAGAGAGCCACTCTTCCCATCTTTTTATCCCTCAGCTCTACTGCCAAATATATTTTACAGGAATGGAAAATTAAATTGCATCACTGAGGTATGGGAATGGCTCCATTACAGCAGGTAATGTCAACATAGGTCTGCTTGCGTATTACAACCTGTCTTGGCTTGTGTCTAGATGTTCCCCCTAAGCCTCATGCAGTCATAAGTAGGGCTTTTTCAGAGGTGACTGGATCTAGAATGTGTGACATTGGGTTTGATTCATGGTGCAGTGCTAGGATCAAGGGCACTAGGATTAAGGGTATGAGTGCTACCCACCCTAGGTAGTCTGGAAAAGATATAAGGGATAGTAAG
>NW_004955445.1:15310246-15315335 GCF_000276665.1 Chinchilla lanigera | reverse complement strand
CTTTTCTTTTCTTTTCTTTTCTTTTCTTTTCTTTTCTTTTCTTTCTTTCTTTCTTTCTTTCTTTCTTTCTTTCTTTCTTTCTTTCTTTCTTTTTTCCCCTGTTCTTCTCCCTCTCTCCCATTTCCTTCCTTCCTTCCTTCCTTGTTTCTTTCTTTTCTTTCCTTGAACTCTCTATGTAGCCCCAGTTGGCCTTAGGCTCACAAGTATGGTAATTATAAACATATGATATCATGCTTGGTTTCAATGACTTTTTTGACTGTATGCCTTGCTATCCTTCCCCTTATTCATGCCAGTCCAGTTATACTGAGCTCTTTGAGTACCATGAACATACCAGTGTACTGTAATCTCAAATTTCATGCCTTCACTTTTCTCTTTTCCTGGAATATGCTTACCCTAGGTAGCCAGGGTATATGGGTCATTCCTTTGGCTTCCTCTTGTCTTTAATCAAATAACTTCTCAAGAGGACTTTTTTCTTTGGTCTTCATGAGACAGGGTTTTGCTATGCAGTTAAGCCTGGCCTTGAACTCACTATTTAGCCCAGGCTGACCTCGAATTAGCCTGTCTCATCCTCCTGAGAGTTTTCAGAAGGACTTTTATCATCATCCTTTGAATATTGAGAGTATAATGGGAAGAATAAAAACTGCAAAACATGACCTGTTATTATTTATTATAATCTTGGAGTGTCTTGGAGATCTATCCTATTGCTAGCTCATTCTCCTTGCAACACTCTGTGCTCATTTTCCCTTTATTTTTTTCTACAGGCTGATCACCATCTCGTTGTGCTGTGCATTTCATTTATTTAATGTCCATTCCTCCTTGCCATGAGAATGTGTGTGTCATAGTGTAGAGTTTTTTATTGTTATGTTCATTGCAGAGTGTCTGGCACATATTTGCAAACAAATTGATGCATTTCTCCTGAGTCTTATTATGCTAATAAGGGTGCTTTCTCCTTCCCCACCTTAAATTACATGATTACACCAGAGCTCATTTTATAATCTCAGTTCTATAAGGTAGTAGGCTTTCAAGGTGAGGGGGAATATATGAAAGGAAAACCATTCTGCCACATCATTGTCATCATTATTATTACCAAATCCTGGCCTGAACTGGCCTGAAGAAGCTTCTTCCTCAAACCTCCTCCAAATTTTCTGGGTGCCTTCTCCAGCTGTAGACCTACAGACCAGAGTTCACAGAAAACTCATCCTCTCATTCCAGCAGACATCAGGGCCTCCTGTAGGGAACATTCAGCAGAAGAATGGGGAAAGCGTCACTTCCAGGGTTTAGCACCATTTGAACTGGTTCCACAGGAGGATAAAAAAGTTTTCAAGAAATCTGTGCCCTTGGTCTTCAAAGGATGTCACTGAATCTTTATTGAACTTGTTTTCCTAGAACTGAAATTGGGTTCCTCTCCAGGAGCACCAAGAATGGGACATTCCCCACATACAGATTCTACCAACCACAGAACAGTTATGGATGCCCTGGAGAGCTTATCTGGAGAGCCTGGACTCTATATAGAAGCCAGCTCAATGTTTTGCTGATTTCTAACATTTTAAACAAAAATTATTATTAGATTTGTAATCTCTAAAAGACTGTTCTGATCTGCAACATGAAACAAAAATGGAGAACAAGGTAAAGTGAAGCAATTACTCGGAAAGATGGTGTGAAAAATGGACTGACGAGAGACAGGGATGAATGGAGAGACCAGAAAGTTGTTGTAGCAATGCATGTGTGGGGAGAGGGTGGATAGGTTGATCCAAGGAAAGACAGTGCAAATGATGGAGAGAAATGGTGGCTTCAAGAAACTCTACTCTGTTTTCTTTTTCTTTTTATCTTTGTTTTCTTTAGGAAGAGTGGTTGTCTTTAAAGGTAACCCTAGTTTGCAGTTATTCAATGGTTATTCAGCGCTTTGCATGGTTCTAACTTACCTCCAGCTCTCCATGTACATCATGAGCTTCAAGCATCCTGAAATATTTTTGTCTCCCATAAGCACTAGGGAAGCTCAGGGTGCTTAATGTCTGCACCTTTTAGGCAGTTTTTGTCCAGGGGTTTCTGTCCTCACAGTTGAAATACGGCCACTAATATTACTTTCCTCTTGTTGAAGGGTAGATTTTTTTTTAATAGGGTTTGACCTATTCTGAGTGCGAGGACAGAGTGTTGACAAATCAGACATTATTCTTTCCATTAAATAAGGTGTGATGAAGTCCACAGAAAGGTAGAAGTAGGGGAACCCTGCAACTGAAGAGAGGAAATGAAAAGCAGGAAGCACGGCATTATTATTTATTATCATCTTGGAGGGTCTAGAAGAACGCCCCCCCCGCAAGAAAAATGCCAAATATAAGCATTGGGAATAAAGAGTTAAATCCTGTTTTTCACTTTTTGATATTATTGTTTAACAAGAACATGCAAGATATCCCAGTAAAAAAGAGTATCTTAGTAATATAATTTGACCAGGTATCATAAGATAAATACGTTTTAGAAACCATAGTTTTCTTTATACTGTCAATAAATACCTGGAAATAGGGAAATTTTTTAAAAGCTAAAGAATATTTAAGAATAAATTTAGCAAGAAAGGCATAGTAAAAACTATATATAAAACTATAAAGTTTATTGAAAAACATAAAGAACTAATCCAATAAAAAGAATTACAATGTTCTTGCATGGGAAGGCTCAATAAGAAAAATTTTAATTTTCTCAAAATCTATGTACCACTTCAGTGTAATTCCATTTAGAATCCCAAAGGTTTTTGCTCAGTTTGGATAAAATGATCTTTTTATATGAAAAAGTAAGTGCCTGAAAACTACGAAGAGATTAGTCTTACATTACCAGATACTGATTGATAGTCTG
The DNA here is from genome assembly GCF_000276665.1 of Chinchilla lanigera. NCBI lineage: Eukaryota > Metazoa > Chordata > Mammalia > Rodentia > Chinchillidae > Chinchilla > Chinchilla lanigera. The sequence continues at coordinate 15,312,494 of NW_004955445.1, read as the reverse complement.
GGGAGGGTAAATTGAAGTAAAAACACTTTACATTCACCAAAAGGCTAAAAAAATAAATAGGAGCTATTGCTGATGAGGATGTGGAGAAATGGTGCTCCCTTGTGGGAATCTAAATGTTGAAATGTGGCATATCTGTTAAAAGTTAAAATGCACATGGCCTTCACTCAGCTGGCCTATTCTTAGGAGTATGTACTTATAGACGCTCTTGCAACACTAGCTGATAGAAGGACACATGTTTACTTCTTGTTATTATTGAGAAGAAGATGGAAACAAAACAAATGTCCACTAATGGAAGAAGAGGGAGTAATTTTTGTACTTTTCTGAAGTAATCAAAATTATGCATTAAACCTCCACTAATTGGTATGGATAATATTTTATAATGAATAAATAAAGCAAAAGTTTTTTATCTGCCCCCAAACAATGACAAAATGCTATATAAAATTCAAGCGTGTGTGTGCGTGTGTGTATGTATATGTGTATATAGGTCTAAATTTAATTATATATGCATGAGATGAAATAGGAAAGGTTTTTTCCTGGCTTTGAGACAAGATTTTGCTATGTAGTCCAGGCTGGCCTTGATTTCACTATTTTTCCCAGGCTGGTGTTGAACTTGAGGTGCTAGGATTACAGATATGTGCCACCACACCCAACATGAAAGGTTATTCTAATAGAATTAGATTCAAGTGTGAGCAAAGAGAAGCCAAAATAAGAGTGGCCTATTAGGACAATTCACTTCTCGCTCACATTAAGCCACAGGTGAATCTAGAGCTGGGATAGTTTCTTCTCTCATTAAAACCTCTTGAGTCTAGGCTCCTTCTAGTTTTCTAGCAGAACAGAAAACTTCATCCTCAAAGTCCAACTTGCACATATTTATCCTCAGATTTCATGTCCCAAGCAGCAGAATAGAGAAAGGGGCCAGAGGAAGGGAGAAAGGATGCATATAAATTGTCTCTTAAGAAAGATTTTTGGATGCAGTAACACGGTAACAAAATGCTTTCTTTAGTCAGATCTGTTCCATGAACACTGTTTTTCACTTTTTCTTTGCATGGTTCTAACTTACCTCCTTGCCATTTTATGTGGCTATGAGCCTGTCCAAAAATTTCTTGATTCACTTCATGCGTACATCCTTACAAGCATGTATGAAGTTTAAAATAAATATTTCAAGTTCTAAAATAATCCTGTAGGGATTTTGATTGAAGTTATATTAAATTCATAAAATTATTTCAGTGCTTTTCTTTATTTTTCTAGGAAGAAAGAAATATAATATGTAAATAAAGAAATTTGCTATTTCTTTTCGTATCTATCCCCTTGGTTTCTTTGTCTTACCTAGTGATACTGTTCTGAGACTCAGAAACATTTTGGTAATAATAGTGAGCATCCTGCTTAACAGATACATCCCCAGTGTTTAAAGTTTTACCATTAGGGGCTGGGGATTTAGCTCACCGGCAAAGCGCCTGCCTGACAAGTGCAAGGTCATGAGTTCGGTTCCCGGTACCGGAAAAAAACCAAAAAAAAAAAAAAATAATAATAATAATAATAATAATAATAAAGTTTTACCATTAAGTTTGCTGCATGTAGCTTCTGACATTTTCAAAAAGCGTCCTTGGCCCCAATATTCTTGCTTTATCTAAGGCATTTCTCATCCTCATCATTGTTATTAGCATAGTCATCTGACATGGAGGTTCTACTTTAATGAATAAATTTTGGCATATATTGAGATGATCATATGCTTTTTTGTTTCCCTTTCATCATTTGATGTATTACAGAATGGCTTGACATAGATTTCTCAATGTTGAACCAATCATTCTTCCTGGAACACATTGTTTCAATCTGATGCATCAGCTTGCAATATACTACTGGGTATGACTTGCTGATATTTAATTTCAACTTTCATTTCTGTAAGTACCTCAGTATATTTTCACAGTAGAAAAATGTGGCTTTTTGTATTATAAATTGTATATTTTCTGATGTTAATTTAAATAACATAGAAATGGCATTTAAAAACTTATTTTTATTAGTACATGTTTGTAGTACATAATGATTACATTCATCATGGGGAGTTTTGGTACATGTACATAAATCTTTTGTTTTTTTTGTCTTTTTGAAACAGGGTTTCTCTATGCAGCTCAGGTTGGTCTTGAGCTCACTTTGTAGCCCAGGCTGGTCTTGAACTCACAATGATCCTCCTGCCTCAGCCTCCTGAGTGCTGGGATTATAGGGGTGTGCCACTATGCCCGGCACTTTGGTA
>NW_004955445.1:15295362-15309621 GCF_000276665.1 Chinchilla lanigera | reverse complement strand
TTTGACTTCAATACTTAATAACTCACCTCTCCTAAAATATCTATGTTCCATCCTGTTATGGTTGATACATTGTGTCAACTTGAGGAGTGTAGAAGGTTAACTAAGTACCTCAGCAGTTCTGCATCCTGGGAGGAAAAGGACATGCCCTTAGGGCTGTGGATGTTGTCCCTGTGTCAAGTTGAGAAGTTTAGAAGATTAACTATGTGACTCAGCAGGAAGCCAGGGTCTTTACTTTGTATTCAACCTGACCCTGTGCTAGAGGAGGACACCTACCCACAGGGTGGGTAGGCTGTATACAATATAAGGGAGGAAAAGAGGCTTGCTCCCTGCCTTTGTGCTCTTGCTGCTTTTGCTGTTTTCTGCGGCCATGAACTGTTGCCCTCTACCATGTGCCAGTCTGCCTTAGAGCCAGCTGATTATAGACTGAAACTTCCCAAACTGTAAGCTAAATACACCTTTCCTTCCTTAATTCTGGGCCTTTAGGTATTTTGTCTCAGCAATGAGAGAAAAGTAACTAAGACAGAATTTGACACTAGAGAAGTGGGTTCATTGCTGTGACTATACCTGACCATGTGGTTCAAAAGCCTTTGGAAATGGCTTGTGGGAAGTGTTTGGAAAGGTTTGGAGATGTTACCTGAAAGAACAGAGCTGGAACACCGGCTGTTCTGTATGGGAGATTCTCATCAAAGCTCAGAAGACCAGAAGGCTGATAGAAATCCTGCCAATAAAGACCAGACTCAGGAGATTTCTGCTGGGAAGAAGTACTGCATTGGGTGTTAGACTCCAGATGATGTATGTTATGGCTTGGCAGAAAGTTTATCTGCCTTTTGCTTGTGTTCAGAGATTTGCCTAAGACAGATTAAGGACTGCAGACTAATTAATCTGGCAGAAGGTATTTCAAGGCAGTTAAATGTTGAGGCGGTGGCATGGCTAATGTTGGGGGCTTTTAGCCAGATTTATGTTGAAAATCAAGAGCAAAGAGCCCAGCAGATGATTTAAAACATTGTGAGTTTGGCCAGGAAAAAAGCTCCAGTAAAACTGTGGACTGCAAAGATAGATCAGAGGAGATCTTGATTGCTGAGAAGGAACACGAGAATAGAAAATATGGCCTGAGGGCATCACTAAAAGCAACAAGTCTCCACCTTGGCAGCCTCAAACCTGCAAAAGTGAAAGACTTTGCTTCGAGAAGAAAGCCGCAGAGTGCCATGTTCCATAATGGCCATGGGGGCCTCACCAGGTTCCAGAATTATGGCACCATAGAGAATTTGTTCTGCAGAATCAGGTTCAGAGTGCCCAGTGATGCAGGCACTCAACCCCTATGGCCAAGAGAGAGGAAATCTTGGCTACTGCTCCAGGTGGCAGCAGACCTTGGCATCATCCACATGGGACTGGTTTTAGGTGCATGAAGAATGCAAGAGTTCTGAGGTTAAGAAGGCTTCCACCTAGATTTCAAAAGATCTGGGAGGCCAGGCAGTGTGCCCCTGAAAGGGCAGTGTGTGAAGCTGTGAGTGTGAAGTGAAAGGTGCAGAAGTTCCTGAAAAACCAGGAACATGGATTGTCTAAGGAGAGCTGCAAGGAGGGAGCAAAGCAGGCCTAAGAGAGAAGCCTTGGGAGCTGTAACCATCAGAAGTGCCACAGAGGTGGAGCCACAGAGGGCCTTTGGAGCTCACAACCTATCACAGATTGCTTGGGATGTTCCACTTGGAACTACAGGACTTAATATTTTTCCTGCTAGATGTTGGGCTTGCTTTGGTCCCAATGCTTTCTATTCCCCTGTTCCTACCTTTTGGAATGGTAATGTTTATCTTGTGCCATTGAATGTTGGAAGTGTTTAACTTTTCATTTGTAGAGGGGCTCACAGCTAAGAGTTTGCCTTAGATCTTGGAGGAGACTTGGAGCTTGGACTTTTCAACAACATTGAAACTGTTAGGACTTTGACAACTCTTGCAGATGGATTAAATGCCTTTTGCATAAAGGGATGTGCATGAGACTTTGGGGGATGAAGTGTTATGGTTCTAATGTAATATAATGTTTATAGACTTAATATTGGTCCTTAAGGATTGTTAAACTGTATTATAATGTTCAAGTTGTGAAATGATAAGAATAAGCATCATCCAAGGAAAACTTACCTTCTATTCGGGTGAGGGAATTAGTGCATTTAAATTTGTAGGCAGGGTAGTTATAACATGTTAGGTGTAACTATAAGCATGTCTTTGTATCTGAAAATTCATTTAAAGAAATATCTCTGGTTGCCAAGTTGACAAGGGATGGATTGTTGTGGTTGATGCATTGTGTCAACTTGAGGAGTCTAGAAGCTTAACTAAGTAACTCAGCAGTTCTATATCCTGGGGTGAAAAGAACATGCCCTCATCTCACTAGGATATTGTTCATTGTATCAACTTGAGAAGTTTAGAAGGTTAACTATGTGACTCAGCAGGGAGCTGGAGTCCTACTTTGTATTCATCCTGAGCCTGTGCAAGAGGAGACCTTGGAGGTGGTGTGGGCGTAAAGGATCCTCCCCACCTAGGTGGGTTGGCTGCATACAGTATAAGGGAGGAAAAGAGCTTGCTTACCCCCATCTTGTGCTCTTGATGTTTTCTGTGGCCATGAACTGTTGCTCTCTGCCATGTGCCACTCTGCCTTGGAGTCAGTTGATTATAGACTGAAACTTCCATGAACTGTAAACTAAATAAACCTTTCCTTCCTTAATTCTGGGCCTTTAGGTATTTTGTCTCAGCAATGAGAGAAAAGTAACCAAGACACACCCCCATACTTGTTGATAGCTCTGCTAGGATAATTCTAATTCCAAAATTATTTTCTCAACAGGAAGTAAAAATGCATTATTGTACTGTAATAAAATGAGATAAAATTGTTCATATTAACAATGTGTAAAATAACAAGAGCTGTCAGTATGTGAGAAAGTCACTTTCTGACACCAGATTGTGAATGCACATGTTGCAATCATTTTGGCAGGAAATTTGACTAGTTGTATTAAAACTTTGCATAGGTATACATTTGAACATGTAATTCTATTTCTAGCAATTTGTGGTTAAAAATTACCTAGATTGGTAAGCAAAATCACAATAACAGTATATTTTCAATGTATAGTTTATAGTAGAGAACATTTGGGGACAGATTAAAAAGTAATTGCATAGCCATATAATGAAATACTATGCAGCAATTAAAAAGATGTGATAGGCTATGTCTGACTTGGTATTCAGCTCCTAGTTAAACATGAAACCCTACATAATTATAGCAGATGTGGTGATGCACACCTGTAATACCAGCTTCTTGGAAGACTAAGACAGGAGGATCACAAGTTTGAGGCCACTCTGGGCAATGTAGCAACTTACACCGTGTCTCAAAATATAAAATTAAAGGGTGGTGTTGGTGGTGGTGCAGATGTAGCTCAATATAAAGTCCTCAGTGGAAAAAAAGGGGCTAAGAGCTGGGGATACCTGGCAATATGGATCACTGGTAGATTGTCTCTGGGTTTGATTCCTAGTTTAGAAAAAATAATTTAATCATGCAAGATGATTATATAATCTGTACATCAAGGTAGAGTGGCTGTTTCTGGGGACAGGCAGTGGATCTTTCACACTTACCATTTTGTTCTATTATTTCAGTAAATGTGCCTTCTTAAAAATAAAATAGTTTTAAAAAGACTCCCCAGTTGTTTACACATTCTGAGGTAGATAAAAGATTTACCAGACGCCATACTGGTTGGAGGAGATGATGAAGAAAAGAAGATTTAGTATTTTTTTTTACATGTTTGGGTGGAAAAGAGGTTATATTGGTTACCTAGAGAGCACAGAGGAATGATAGGATGGTTTAGTATTTATTTTCCACTCTATATAGTAGAAATTCCAAGAGACTGGGAAGGACTCTTCTGAAAATACAGTGAGGAGGGCTGCTACTTTGTGCAAATCTGTTTAGATCTTTGGGATTTTCTCCAGCCCTGAGATACTGGCTCTTCTGCCTCAGCTTCCACATTCTCCTGAGCTTCTGCTCCACCCACAACTTTCTAAATGTGCTTTGCATCCTTTCCTGACGTAGTTCCTCTCTGGGACACACTGGTTCCTCCCCGCTTTCTTTAGGACAATATCCCCAGATATATCTCTAGGACAATATCTTCAAGATCTACCTGGTGGTAAACTATTCTTCAGCAGATATTCATTTCTTCTCACTCCACCTCCTTACGGGGAATGTATTTCCTTGCTCCTTGACTTTGGACTTCACCACGTGACTAGGGGGATGTTAGTGCACTTAATGTGAGCAGAGGCTTAAAATGTACTTACATGTTGGGTTTTGGCTCTTGTATTTTTTTAAAACTGTGCTAACCAGGTAGCCACAGGTCCAAGAAGGTGCCATATACATGGAACAGATTTGATATGGACCCATGACCTAAAATGAAGCACATTTAAACCCAGACAAGATCAAGGTCAAAGCCCAGCAAACCAGCACCACCTGAATGAGAAATCTACAACTATGCATTGTTGGTAATTGAGATGGTTGCAGTGTTTGTTATGTCACAGTAACTGACAAATACACAGTTAATACCTTTTCTTGTCTTTGCTTATTATGTTAACGATTTCTCCATTGTTTTCTCTCCCAAATCCTGCTGCCCCTGTAGTACAAGGACAGACATGCATTTTTGTGTTACCTTGTCTTCTGATTATTTGATTGACCTGTCTCTGACATTAGACTGTAAGATTCTAAGTGCATCTAAAAATTCTGGGAGACCTTTGGTCAAATTTTTCTTTGTGGACCTAAAAAAACCTCTTGATACCATGATGCTAACATTGTGATCATTGAGCGGCTTATACAAAATCTGTGAGGATATATTGCAATAAGTGAGAAATACAATACTTGGTGTTTTCATGTTTATGTTGGATAAATAGAGAGGATCCAGCCCATTGAACTGATCACAGATGAGGTAAAAGAATATGGGTGGGGCCTGGGGCTGTGGCTTAGTGGTGAAGTCAAGGAACTTGCTTAGCATGTTTGAGGACCTACGTTCAATCCCCTGGATGGCCCCCATGGCAACATGAGTGGGCCTCATGGACACCATGGCCCATGGATTTTTCCCTAAGGGAAGAAATAAAAAGGGTCCCAATACCTCCTGCCTTTGAATTGGGGACTAAACATTATAAGACATCTGAGGCTGTTTAGATGTCAGAAAAAGGAGCAATTTCAGTTGACTGAAAGCAATGTGGGTGCGAGTTGAATGTTGCTTAGCATTGGCTGGGAAGAGAATAAATGGGTGGTAAGACGACCTTTGATCACACACTGTCTCATGGTATTTGAAAATTTCCATCTTATTTTGATTTTTAAAATACCAAATACTAAAATTGAGCCCACTAAAAAAAGAAGTTGGCTATGATTTTGGCAAGACTAAATCAACATACTGACAGTTGACACATGTTTGATATAGATATGTGCTGATGAACAAATCAATAGATGAATTAATATTTAAGTGTGCAGAAGGGGGATTAGGCATGTCCTCTATAAACAAAGTAGTTTGCAGAGATATTCTAGAATGTGAATCTCTGTAGGGGCCCTACAAAAGCACATGTGACCCAACTTTAAATCTGAGATTGCTATGAATTTGAAGTCCAGTTTAGTGTACAAAAATGATTTTTCTAAATAATCATAAAGCTAGGTGTGGTGGCACATGCTGGTAACCCCAGCACTTGGGAGGGTGAAGCAGGAGGATCACTGTGAGTGTGAGACCAGCCTGGACTAACATAATGAATTCAAGTCCAGCTTAGACTATATAGCAAGACTGTCTTAACAACAACAACAAAAAAATCATAAGCCTCAAATATTTCTGTACTCTTTGACCTAAAAAAAATCCAGAGAGCATAGCAGCCTAAAGGAATTACTCAGCGAGGTAGCTAAAGATCTAAAATAATGTACTTTGCATGATTATTGATAATAGAAAAAATAGAGCTCTTAGCACGAACTGCACTGTGATGTGTCAATTACCGCGGGCACTGTCAAATTTGCTGTGTCATCTTTCTTCAGAGATACAGGCTAGTTTGATTTAAAGCGGCCAGGACTGGAAGAAAGGATATACATAGAAAGAAGGGGATGTAGTGAGAGAAGGGGAAAGCAAAGGAGGAGGACACGGGCAGGGATGGAATCAGAGAGAGACAGAGAAACAAACAGGGCTTGAGACAGGGGCAGAACTATCAGTTCTTGTTGAATAGTGTTGGTTGAATCAGTGTTCGTAGAAGAAAGACTTGAAGAGTCATGCAGAGGTAGGAGTGGCTTCAGAGGCAGGTTGACAGCTCCCTGCCTGCACTGGATCTCAGCGGTCCTGATCACCCACCTTTGGGATGCTGACCACACAGAGAGGGAAGGCCAACAGCAGGGCTGAAAAGAGGGAGGGCAGTGCAGGGCTGTCAGACAGACTGCTGAGCCCTGGATGGGCAGAAGTGAGTCCCAGGACTGGCCTGGCCTGAGGGAGCAGGGAAGTGGCTCAGGCCACAGGTGAGGTAAGGGCGTCATGTTGCAGCCTGAACGCCATTGTGGCTTTGGAATAGATACCTCAGCATATCTTTTCTAAGTGTATCCTCCACCTTCCAAAGAGATAATTTATAAATAATCATTGGGAAATGATATTCTAATGCTACAGATACCTTTGAATATTTTCTTGGGGGAGGATTTTAAACCTTTTCCTTCAATAATTATTTCGACTTTATCATGTCATGTATAATCCAGCGCTCAGGGGAGGTGTTTTATCCCTTTTTGGATCAGTGGATTGGGGTGTGCATGTGCGTGTGTGTGTGTGCATGTGCATGTGTGTGGTGAATCATGGTGGACAAGTCCTTAGTCTTCTCTGGCTCACAGTTCCTCTTCCATTGCCTGGATTCAGCTTCAGGATTATTTTGCCTTCCCATCATGCTTTTTTGTTCTGCGCTGAAGCCTCTGGTGCAGCCTTTTTATTCTATTTCCCTTGCTCCAAACCTTACACCCACGGGGAGTTTGTGTGAGCAGCAGTCTTTACTGAAGGCTCTTGCAGTAGCTAGCCAGCTGTTCTACTGCCGCTCAGCCACCTCCTCTGAAAACCCTCAGCTTCCTCCTCCTTGTAGACCTCGTTCCCTGCAGAAGCCAAGTTTTTTGCTTTTAATGTGAAGAATCAATGTAAATCTCCACCCTCCCTGATCTCAAGATTAGTTATACCCCCGGCATCCTTACTGTCTTGATAAACAAAGGGCTCCCCGTTCTTTCCATTTGTCAGTAGTGCTGAATCACAAAGGGATTCTAAAATAGGAGGCTGTCTTAGATTCAGTTTCCAGAGCAGACTCTGAGAAGATTAATGTAAAAATTATTTAAGAAGTATTCCCAGAGAAAACTTGTTGGAAAGTGGATAGGTAGCTCATCCTGGGAAGAAAGGAGGCCAAGCAGAAGTGTGACAGCAAGACCCAAGGAGGGTTTTGATTCAGTCCAGCTGGAGACTTCTTAAAATTGCTGTCACATCAGGAAAGGGCTGGAGGAATAGACTCCCATGTTCATCACCCACTTGTCAAAGCCACTCCTGTGGGGACATAGATTGCTAGGCTCAATGCCAATAGATGCAGGTGCAGGCCTTGGGAGTGACAGCACAGAAAAAGCTAATGGAGAAGAGTTTCCTCGCTGGTGTGGGTCCAGCAGTCTGAAGAAAGCAGAGGCAGGTGTCCCTGTGGATGCAGCAGCGGCTGCTGAGTCATCAAGACAGGAGCTATTGTTCCAGGTCCTTCTCCCATTATCTGAACCTTTCAGGCATGGTTGGGCTGCTCAGGAGAACGGCAGCTTGAAGGATCCGCATCATCAGAAGAGAAAGGCTAACAGTTACCCCAAGGTCTGGGACCTGCAAGAGCACACCTCTCCTTCTAGATGGGGACCTCTCTGGCTAGCTGAGACAATGCGCCATTGCAGGTCATGGGGTCCTGGCTGCACAGAGGGTGACTGTGCTGTCCTCTTTCAGAACTGCCTCATGTAACTGTTTGCTGGATGCAAATGGCAAATTACTATTCTGTTTGAGGCACAGCTCTCCTGTTTGTGATGATCTGCTCCACACTGGAAGCAAGGCAGGGGGTGCAGAAATGAACCAAGTCTTAGCTTTGTAGGGAGCCTCTGATTGAGGGCAAGGGATTTTCTATTCATGTTTCAGGAACTTGACCTCAGGTGTGACAGTCAGGTCCACATCAGCTCTTCCAGTCTGAACTGGGGTTGCTAGTGTGAACTCTGTGATCTTGGGCTATTCCTTCAGTCTACCTGTGGTGGATTGACAACTAGTGGTTAACTTATAACACCCAGCTGAACTGAATCAGCATGGTCCTGGGTGTGGGAGGCCCACCTGAGGATTATTGCCAACCTCATAAGAGGCAGAACAGGAGAATAAGAAGTAAGGCTGTTGGAACTGAGAGAGGCTGTTGGGAGGTAAGAGAAGCTGTTGGGTGCTGTTGAGAAGCTGTAAGGAGCTGTTGATTTTCTTGGAGGAGCTTGTCATACTGGCTTTCCTGATGAACTCAGCTGTTCTCATCATCCAAGGAGCCTGGGGCCTTGTTGATGAGAATGGCTTTGGTTCACTTTGGGGGAGCTCTGGTCCTCACTTTGAGCATTGCTTCCTGGCTCCAGAGGGAAAGATGGTGCACTGCTCCGTCTCCTATAGATCCTTGTCCTGTTGGCTTTCCTGATGGGAACTCAGCTGTCCTGATCATCAGAGGAGCTTGAGACCTCACTGTTGCTGAGGATGGCTGTGGTAACTTTTGGGAAAGGTCTGGTTCTTATTTGGAGCATCGCTTCCTTGCTCCATTGTAGATCCCTCATTCTGCTAGCACAGATCCTTCATCCTGCTGGCATAGACTTTCTAGCTTCCACCACTGACCTTTGGGCCTTCCCACAACAGATCTGTAAAACAGGCCTGCGTGAGACATTGTTGCGGGCTCTAGGCGTCCAGGTGGATATGTGGGAGGCATTGTTATAGGCTCTAGGTCTTCAGCTGAACTCATGCAGGACATTTCTGTGAGACCAAGACCCTGAGCCGGATTCTTTGGTCTTTAGTGTGTGGACGGATTTCCTGCACTCTCTTGTATAAGATTCTTTGGGTGACTATTATAAATAATCTTATAAAATATGTATCCTGAGTTATATTGTTTCCCCTTGCAAAAACCCCAAACTATGACACCACCCAAGACTGTCCCCTTCCCTTCTTTCTCCAGAATGAACTCTGGAAAGGGAGAATTTAGGGTGAAGGAAATGCATCTAGATGTTGGTCATCAGTGCTTTGCCAATAGACTTCATTGCTCCATCTACCTTGATTCTCCTTTCCTTAGTTTACCAGTACCTTCCTCAGCTGCTCTTTGCAAAACCATTGCTGGCCTAAACACACATGCGGAGAATTCCTCCCGACTTTCCACTTAACTAAACACTGACAGTGGTAGGCAATCAGCCAGCAATACAGAAGCCTCTGAAAACCAGAGGCTGCCACAGACATCTGAGAGGCCCTGCAGACATCCTGTAGTTTCTGATGCTTCTCCCTTCAGGTACTTATCCATCTCTGCATTGTGGGGCGACATATTATTTCTTGGAAATGCATGCATTTCTTTCTTTCTTGTTCCCAAAGCCTCAAAATGACAGTAAAGTGATTACAGCAAAAAAGCTTAAATACACAGGGACAAAGAATTGGTGAGGGTATAGGAGCACATGACAGATATCAAGAACATTTTGGAAGCTGGAAGTCAGTGGTATCTGATGTAGGAAAGCAGAGAAAGTTAAAATTTAAACCTAAAAAGGACAGCTGTACACAGTGAAAAGAAGTAAATAGATTCCTCACTGCAGGACCCCAAGTAGAAGACTCCTGAAGGTGGGGGTGGAGTGGTGCTGAAAACAAGAGACGTATCTTGGCTATCTGAGAACCAGTGAGACTCTCAGATCTCTGCCCCCACATTATGCAACTAGGCAAGTACCTTCCCCCTCAGTGGAAGAAGATGGGACATTCAAACAAAGAGGCTGTGGATTTGAAGGTCCCAAGCACAGTTGAGAACAGGAACCTATAACTGAAAATTGGCATAAGTGAAAGTCTACTTGGGAATAGCAAAGCCCTCAACTCACTTTCCCTGCTTAGTAGCCACAATAATGGCAGACAACTATACTTACTAGGAAGAAGAAAGGAAGGGGTGTGTGTGTGTGTGTGTGTACTGAGTATGCCAAGGGAAAAGACCTACTAATATTTGTTATTTTCCCAATGAAGCAGTTGTATCCCCACCTGATCACCCTACTGCAAACACTACTGACAGAGAGTCTCAATCTATGCACTTAGAACTCTAGATACGCATACTTATGCATCACTAGATACCTTTACTTATGCATCACTTGTCATCACAGGGGAGAAATTGACATGAAAGATACATGAACCAACCAACCACCCAATAAGCCATATTAGGGAAAAACAGAAAATGCAGAAAGTAAAAGAAAATTTCAAGAAAAATCCTAGACCTTGTAAGGCTCATCTTTATGAGAACAGACTAGTAAGGTAAAAAGGAATATCCAGAGAATTTGTGAAAATTCAAAATATAGTAGTGTAAATAAAAAACTCAATAGGTAAGGTTCAGTATAATTTCAGGACAGCTCTGACATAGTAGAAGAAAAATACAAAGAAACAAAAAAGAGAAGAGGCAAGAAAACTCTAGGGTTAGCCCATAAAATCCAGTAACTGACTTAGACAGGTTTCAGAGATAAAGTGAGGGAAAGAAATGATCACACTAGTACCTATGAGAGACTAATAAAAAAATGAATAACATAAGGTCCATGGTTGGGAGAGTAAGTTGTGGTATCTTTACACAACTGAGTGCTACACTGTGATGAAAAGGTAATGGACTATAGCCGTGTTAATAGGTTAACCTTTAGGAATGATAAGGATTGAAAGGCAAGCCACATTAAGAGTGCCATTTTTGGGTGATTCTGTTTCTATGTTTAAAAGCAAGCAAACGTAAACAAGGTATCATTTAGTAACAAACACATTGTCTTACTTTTCTCTCGCTGAGACAAAATACCTGATACCAAAAGTTAAAGGAGGAAAGGTTTATTTCAGCTCACAATTTGTAGAGGTTTTCGGTCCATAATGGCTGGCTCCAAGGCAGGGAGGCATGGCAGAGGGGCGTGACAGAGGAGAAACGGTTCATGGTATGCAGAATGCAGCAAAGCAAAAAAGCAGGGAAGTAGCAAAGCAGCAAATGACAAGCAGCAGCAGCCTGCCTCTCCCTTTTATCCCTTCAAGGCTACTCACTTTTTGGGTGGTGCCAGCCATACCCAGGGTGGGTCTTCCCATTAGCCACACCCAGAACTATACCAAACCAATCAGTAGACTAACTTAGTAAATATACATCCTTAATTGCAGCATCATACACACTAACCCAGCCACCTTTCAAACTCCCCACCTATGACCATATGAGGCTTGGGAGGACATCTAGACAGAGGCCATAATGTACATAGTTAGTGAAATAAAGAAAATCAAACAAATTAGTAAAAAAATCATGGGATTATATTAGTTATGTGACTGGTTAGTTATGTTTGCTTCTGTTATCATCTTTTCTTTGCTACTGTCGTACATAGTTTTCTCTAATTCTGGCCCTCCTACCTCCCTTAAGAGAACATTCTTGTCTCAAAATAAAAAGAATTAAAAAGGCTGAGGACATAGCTCAGTGCAAAGATCCTGGGTTCAATCTCCAGTAAAGCAAAACAAACAAACATAAACCCCAAAACAAGCAAAAATAAAAACAAAACAAAAAACCCAAAACCAAATCCAAAACAAAAAAGAAACCAACCCTGTGATTGCATCAGGCCCACCCATATAATATAGAAAAATCTCTCATTTTAAGATATTTAATTTAGTATAAAAAAAATCCTGTGTGCTATGTGAGGTAATACATTCACAAGTTTTGGTAATTGAGATGTGGAAATCTTTTTTTTTTTTTTCTGTAACTCTTTTATTATTTTTTCATTTTTTCTTTGCTTTTTTTAATGCACTAGTCTGTGACTTGCAAAGAGAATCAAGACAGTAACAAAGATCAGCTTCTCTAAAGAAAAGCATTTCTATAGAACAAAAACAGCTACATGCTTCGTTGCCATTACACAGCTCAATGCAGGAAAAGAAACTATTTAAAAAATACAAGTTTTAAAAAATTTTTTTTTACAATGCTAAAAGGGTTATTCAGAATTTTCAACCTTATAAATAGAGCACTTTATGCAGAGGGGTATGGTGCATTATTGTTGTTTAAAGGAACAATGACAAACCCTTTAACTTGTAAACAGAACTGGAAAAATCACTAATGTTGAAAACTATGAAAACAACCTCAAACCATTAAGCAGTGTGTCTATTATTTTTATATGATTACAAAATGGTAGGAAAAAGAGTCCTTCCTCCTCCCCCTTTCTGGTGATATGATTAGACATGAGACAGGCACAAGGTTAACGAAGGAGTGTGATGGGAAGGGATGTGGAAATCTTAGTTACATTTCTCATTGCTGAGACAAAATGCCTGACACTCAAAGTTAAAGGAGGAATGGCTTATTTCAGCTCACAGTTTGTAGAGGGTTTGGTCTATAGTCAGCTGGCTCCAAGGCAAGTGGCATAGCAGAGGGGGATTACAGAGGAGAAATATTACATGACAGGGGGCTAGGGATTTAGCTCAGCGGCACAGCACCTGCCTGGCAAGCTCAAGGTCGTGAGTTTGATTCCCGCTACCGGGAAAAAAAAAATTACATGACAAAGTAGGCAGGAGACAGTGAAGTAGCAAGCAGCGGTAGCAGCCAGACTGCTTTTCCTCTCTCCTTTTATGTTCCATCCAGGCTATAAGCCTATTGATTGGTGCCACCCACACCCAGGGTGGGACTTCCACTATCCACAGCCAGAACTATGCTAATTCCAATCCGTAGACTAATTTAGTACCATACACCTTTAATCCCAGAATCATATGTCCTAGATCTAGCCAGCTCTGAAAAGCCCCACCTATCAGCATATGAGGTTTTTGGGGAGACATTTAGATACAAGCCATAACATTCTGCCACTGGCCTCCTAAATACTCATGTGCAACCCTTTATGGAAAAGACATTTAGTCCATCTCTAAGAGTTGCCAAAGTTCTAACACTTTCCGCATTGCTGAAAAGTCCAAGTCTAAAGTTTTCCCTGAGATTTAAGGCAAACTCTTAGCTGTAAATTCTTGTACAAATGAAAAGAAAGTTAAGCACTTTTAAAACACAATGACACAGATAAACATTCCCATTCCAGAAGGCATAAATAAGGGAATAGGAAGTAATGGGACCAAAGCAAGACCAAAATCCAGCAGGACACACACTACATCCCATAGTTTCAAGTGGGAACATCTGGTGAAATCTGTTTGGGAGGAGTTTGGGAAGCTCTTAGCCTATGGCACTGCCAGTGGTTGTAGCTCTCATGGCTTCTCTCTTGAACCAGCTTTGCTAATCTCCTTTCAACTTTCCTCAGATGATCCACATTCCTGGCTTCTCCAATAGTTTTGGGTCTTAACTGCACCTTTGGCTTCACACTCAGAGCATCACATGCTGCCCTCTAAGGTGCACACTGTCTCGCTTCCCACGCCTTCTTCCAAAATCTAGATGGAAGCCTTCCTGAACTCCACAACTCTTGCATTCTGCATGCACCTAAAGCCAGCACCATGTGGATGATGCCCAAATCTGCCATCAGCCAGAGTAGTAGCCAGGCTTCCTGTTCTCTTGGCTATAAGAGTGCTGCATTGCTCAACACTGTGAACCAACTCTGCAGGAACAAATTCTCTAAGATGCTGCCATTTTTAAATGTTTTTTTTTAATTTAAAGATTAAAGAACTGAAACATACTAACAAACACACAGACATAATTAAAACAACATAAAAATAAAAGCAATATAGAATTTCAGACAAGGTGATGGGAAATTAACCATGGTTGTTGTATTACATATTGGTATCTTCAAATTGGTTACGCAGATAAACAAATATAGACCTGTAAGATTGATCAAACAATTAAACATTAACTGTTCCTCTCAATGCTGCTGCCATTTTGAAACCTGGTGCTCTGGGGCTTTCTTCTCAAAGCAAATTTTTTCAGCTTTGTAATCTTGAGGCTGCAAAGGGATGAATCCTGATGGTTCTTGTGATGTCCTTGGGCCATATTTTCTATTTTCTTGTTCCTTTCCAGCAGTCAAGTTCTCCTGTGCTCTATCTTTGCAGAGCATAACTTTATTGGAGCTTTTTTTCTG
>NW_004955445.1:15280942-15293302 GCF_000276665.1 Chinchilla lanigera | reverse complement strand
CCTAGTTTTTTGAGAAATCTCCACACTGATTTCCACAGTGGTTGGACCAGTCTACACTCCCATTAACAGTGGAGAAATGTTCCTTTCTCCCCTACAACCTTACCAGCATTTGTTTTTTGTATTTTTGAGAGAGGATCTTACTATGTGGTTCAGGCTGGCCTTGAAATCACTAAGTAGCCCAGGCTGGCCTTGCACTACCAGTGATCCTCCTGCCTCAGCCTTCCAAATGCTGAGATTATAGAGATGTACTATCATGCCTGAGTTATGTCTTAGTTACTTTTCTCACTGCTGAGACAAAATACCAACACCCAAAGTTAAAGAAGGAAAGGTTTATTTCAGCTCACAGTTTGTAAACAGTTTAGTCCATAGTCCAAGGCTCCAAGGCAGAGTAGCATAGCAGAGGGGCATCACAGAAGAGAAATAGTCCATGCAAAGTGGACAGGAAACAGTGAAGCGGAAAGCAGTGGCAGCAGCCAGCCTGCCTTCCCTCTCTCCCTTTATGTTCCATCCAGGCTATAAGCCTGTTGATTGATGCCACCCACACTTGGGTTGAGGCTTCCACTACCCACACCCAGAACTATGCTAATTCCAGTCAACGGACTAATTTAGTGCCACACACCCTTAATCCAGAATCACATGTCTTAGATCCAGCCAGCTCTGGAAAGCCCCATTTATAAGCACATAAGCCTTTGCAGGGAATATCTAGATATAAGCCATAACTACATCTTTGGAGAAAAGCATCATTCAGCCTACTATGTGTCACTTATGTGTAAATTTTTTTTGGTCTTTCTTGAGAGAGAAGGTCTCACTATACAGTTCAGGTTGGCCTTGAGCTCACTTTGAAGCCCAGGCTGGTCTTGAACTTGCATGATCCTCCTACCTCAGCCTTCAGATTACAGGTGTGTGCCACCATGCCCAGCTTGTCACTTATATGTAATGATTTATAGGTTTTTACAATTGTTTACATAACAAAAGCCAAGAAAAAGTACAGATTTTTAGAATTGATCTGAGAGTTCAGTAAAGTGATTCAATTGTTTTCCTATGGTTTAGGCATAAAGAGTTAGAAAATCTAATTTTTCAAAATGTTATAAAATTTTTATAACATTAGAAATGATAAAATATCTTGTAATAAATCTAACAAAAGATATTAAAAACCTTCATGAAAACTCTAAAAAATGATAGAAAAACATCAAAGATGACCTAAACAGAAAAACATATTTTGAACATGAACAGGAAAATATAATATCATAAAAACGTTTCTTGTCCATAGGAATATAGAGATTTGTTTCAATTCCAATCAAGTTTTAAACAAAAACTGAACCAAGAAGACATAATAACCTTGAATAATCCACTAACAGGCAATGAAATTAAGGCAATTATAAAAACCCTACCAACTAAGAAAAGTCTAGGACCCAATGGAGTCTGCAAGAACTTCAGGGAGGATATAATGTCAATATTTCTAAAATCCTTTAATGAAATCTAAAGGGAAGGAGTACTTCCAAACTCATTCCTGGAAGCTAATGTTTATCTTTATTCCAAAACCAGAACCCAACTAAAAAAGAAAATCACAGGCCAAGCTCTTTAACAAATACAGATGTAATAAATCATGAAAGAGATCATACATTATGACCAAGTAGGCTTCATCCCAGGGTTGCAAGGATGGTTCAACATGTGTAAATCAAGAAATGTAATATACCATATAAACAGAAGCAAGGACAAAAATCACATGATCATCCTGACAGATGCAGAAA
The DNA here is from genome assembly GCF_000276665.1 of Chinchilla lanigera. Classification (NCBI taxonomy): domain Eukaryota; kingdom Metazoa; phylum Chordata; class Mammalia; order Rodentia; family Chinchillidae; genus Chinchilla; species Chinchilla lanigera. The sequence continues at coordinate 15,291,551 of NW_004955445.1, read as the reverse complement.
AACCTTGACAAAACCCAACATCTATTTATGATTAAAACACTCTGAAGAAAATAGATGAAAAAGGACTTTACCTCAACCCTATAGAAGCCATTTATGATAAACCTATTGTCAACATCATATTAAATGAGGAAAAACTGAAAGCTTTCCCTCTAAAATTAAGAACAAGACAGAATGCCCACTCTTACCATGCTTGTTCAATGTAGTCCTTGAAATATTAGCCAGAGCAGTCAGGCAAGAGAATGAAAAATAAAAAGCATATGTATAGAAAAGTAAGAAGTCAAATTATCCTTATTTGCGGATGACATCACCCTCTGCATGGAAGACCCAAAACTTTCCACCAAAAGACAAATTCAGCAATGTAGGAATATACATAATCAACACACAAAAATCAATAGTGTTCCTGTACTCCAGTAATGACCTCACTGAGAAATTAGGAAAACAATATCATGAAGAAAAATTAAGTACTAACCTAACCAAGGAAGTAAAAGATCTCTAGTATGAAAACTACAGTACTTTTATCAAAGAGGACATCAGAAAAAGACAGGCAGAGCCAATATTATCAAAATGGCCATATTACCAAAATTGATATATAGATTTAAAGCAAACCCAATCAAAATACCAATAGCACTCCTCACAGAACTAAACAAAGCTATTCTAAGATTAATATGGAACCAGAAGTGACCCAGAATAGCAGAAGCAATTGTTACAGTTTATATCTAGGTGTCCCAACAAAGCTTTATGCATTTGTAGGTGAGCTCTGGGAGATGATTTTATTTGGGTGTATGACACTTATCAGTGGGTTAGCTCACTGATGAGTTTATAGCTAAATGTGATGTTGGAAAGTGAAGCCTGATGGGAGGAGGTAGGTCACTGGAGGCTGGCCTGGAAGGCTATATCTCCCTCTTTCTTCCATTGATCACTCTCTTCTTCCTGCCGCCATGCCATGAGTCTTTTCTTTTCTGCCATGCCACCTGCTATGCCACTCTGCCTTGGAGCCTGCCAACTATGACTGAAAACTCTACAAACTGTGAGGCAAAATGAACTTTTCCTTCCTGCAGTTGTGGGTGTTGAATATTGTGTCTTAGCGATAAGAAAGTAACTAAGACAGCAATTGTGGGCAACAAGAGCAAAGCAGAAAGAATCACAGTTCCACATTTCAAATTATACTACAAAGTTACAGTGATAAAAACAGCATGGCATTGATACACAAACAGACATGGGGATCAATGGAACAGAATGGAAGATAAGGAAACAACCTCAGACCTATTAAATCTTCTGATTTCTGAGAAAGAGGCCAAAAACATACCCTGTAGGAAAAATAACCTCTGCTGGGAAAACTGGTCACATATGTGTGGATTGAATGTGCATTTGTGTCTACATTTCTATTACTGTGCACCAAAAGAAAATCAAAATAGATCAAAAACAGATATATAGTCAGGCATGGCGGTGCACACCTGTAATCCCAGGGCTCAGGAGACTGAGGCAGAGGAGTGTCACAAGTTCAAGCCCAGTCTAAACTACACTATGAGACCCCGTTTCAAAAAAATGAAGAAAAAAAGACATGGATACTAAAACAATCCGCTGGAAGAGAAGATAGGTAAAACTCTTGAAGATATAGGCATAGGCAAGGACTTCTGAATAGCGCCCCAATTGCATGTGAAATAGTATTAAGAATTAACAAATGAGATTATATCAAATTACAAAGCTTCTGCACAGCAAAGGTAAAAACCAAGAGAGTGAAGAGACAACATACAGAATGGAGAAAACACTTTTTTGCTGGCAACTCTTTTGACAGAAGATTAATATCTAGAATTTATAAAGAACTAAAATAAAATGAGAACCCCTCCCAATAATAGACCCAATCAAACAATGGACAACTGAGATAAATACAGTGTACTCTTGAGTTATGACTGGCCTCATAGATGAACAATTTTGGTTTAACCAGAATTTTAGGTTTAATTTATGACAAAAGTTTTGAGTTATGACCTGATTGCTGGCCACTTGTGTGGTTGTAAACAAAGACTCTTGATGCCAGAAAAGTGTATCCAAGTGTATATAAGCGTCAGTCTGGGCTCAGAGGTGCATGTTTGTGGATATGATTTTGGTCAGTGTTTTATATAATTGCTATGATTACTGCTATCAAAATGGCCCCCCCAAAGCTAGCAAAGAAACTATGACAGGAAGGGAAGGTAAAGAAAGCAATCATAATTGAGAAGAAGGAGGAAATTATGGAGAAATATGAGAGTGGCATTAGTGTGACTGATCTTGTTAATATGTACAGGATGTCAAAATCCACCATCTCAACAATCTGATGAAGAAAAAGTTTGCATAAGGAAGCTAGTGCTGCTAAAGGTGTTAACCACATTAGTAAGTATGAGCAACAGTCAGATGAAGTAGAAAGGCTATTATTAGTGTGGGTAAATGAAAGGTAGTTGGCAGGTTATAACCTATCTGAGCCTATAGTTTGTGAAAAAGTTACAGATATAAATGTAGATCTAATAAAGGGTAATCCATCAATAAGTGATAATGTGATAATAGCATTTTGTGCCAGTAAGGGGTGGTTTCACAATTTTAAAGCAAGAATTGGGGTTCATAGCATAATTAAGCATGGTGAAGTAGTCAGTGCTGATACAAGGGCTGCTGAAAATTACATTTACCACTTTGAAATGATGACACAGAAGAATGTCTTTTGCTCTCATCAGGTTTTCAAATGTGATGAAACTGGATTTTTCTGAATGAAAATACCCAGGTGAACATACTTTACAAAGGAAGAGTAGAAATGCCAAGCCATGAGCCTGTGAACAACAGGCAAATCTTATTGGTATTTGTCAATGTGAGTAGTGACCTCAAGATAAAGCCTCTCTTGGTTTATCACTCTGATACTCCTAGAGTGTTCAAAGAACATAAAGTCATGAAGAATACACTAGGAATCATATGGAGATCTAACACAAAGCCCTGGGTAACAAGATTACTTTTTCTTGAGTGGCTAAGGAAGGCTTTTTGGCCTGCTGTTAAGAAATATCTAGAGGACAAAAGTTTACCACTCAAGGATTTCCTCATCATGGACAATGTTCCTGCTCACCCATGAAATTTGGAAGAAGAATTTGCTGAAAAATTCCCATGGCTCTCAGTTGTGTTTCTCCTATCTAATAGAACTTCTGTACTGTAGCCTATGGACTACCAGGTTATAGCTAACTTTGAGAAGCTAGGGCCTGGAGATATAGTTCAGCAGCACGAGCACCTGCCTGGAAAGTGCAAGGTCCTGAGTTCAATTCCCAGTATCAAAAAAAGAAGCTATACATCAAGAAACTATTCCTGAAGTACTTCCAGATGGTCTCAGATACAGATTTAACTCTTAAAGAGTTCTGGAGGGAACAATACAACATCTTTTCCTGTGTGGAGTTAATTGAGAAATCCTGGGTCAATGTCTCTCTAAGGATACTGAGCTCTGCCTGGAAGAAAGTGTGGCCTAAAATTATACAGAAGAGAGACTTTGAGGGCTGTATATAGAAGTCTTCAACTGACCCCATGGTTGAGGACGTTGTCACTGTAGCAGAGTCCATAGGCTTGTAGGTAGACAGTAGTGATGTTGAGGAACTGGTGGAGGAGCCCTCAGGGGAATCACCTACAGAGGAACTTCAGTAATTGCTGGCTGAGCATCACAGAATGGCAGCTGAGGAGCTTTCTGAAGAGGAGGGTGAGTATCAACAATCAGTGCAGCAAAGTTCTTCTGAAATACAGGAAATCCTGAAAAAATGGACAGAGCTAGAAACATTTGCCAAGAACAGAGAAAGAGACAGACAGAGAAAAAGTCATTCATTGCATTTACTTGCTTAATGACAATGTGATATCATCGTACAGAACAGTGCTAAAGAAAAGAAAGAAACAACAACCTTAGACCGGTTTTTAGTTCTGAAAAGATTGAGACCTAGTGAACCGGAAGAGGTCCTCATGGGCTATAGACTCTCCCAAGGAGAGAAAGAACACCAGAGAGCCAGGTTCCTGTTCTATGGAAGGGGGCCCTCCTTCCAAATAACTGCCTTCTATTTCATCTTCTCTTTCTGCTAGCCAAAGATGTCAACTTGAATGATGAGTACAGTATGAAACTGTTGTTGCTGGTAAACTAGGCATATTTTATAACTTTTTGATAAATACACTTGGGAAATTATTGGTGTTTCTGGTAGATGACACACATTATATGCTGCTTTTTATTATGAAAAGATTAGTTAAGGTGTGCTTTGAGAGATTCAGAATGCATTATGGATATTTCCATTATTTCTTATGGGAAAAATAGTCTTGATTTACAACCAACTTGAGTTACAACCAGCCCTCACGAAATGAATTGAGTTCTTAAAGATCCACTGTAGACACTTCTTAGAAAAGGTGCAAATGGCCAATAAACATATGAAAAAATGCTCAACATCTTGGCCCTCAGAGAAAGGCAAATTAAAACAACAGTGAGATTCAATCTTACTACAGAAAGAATGGATATCATCAAAATAGCAAACAATGACAAATTTGTAAGGCTGCAGGAGGATAGGTTTCCACATTGTTGCTGGCAGTATAAACAGTACAACCAATATGGAAATCAATATAGAGACTCCTCAAAAAACTAAAACTAGAAATTCCATTTGACCCAGTGATCTCCTTTCTAGGCATCTTTCTGAAAGCGCTAAAGACAACATATTACAGTGGTGCATGCATATCCATGTTTATAGCAGCACAACTCATAATAGCTAAGGCTTGAAAGCAGCCTTTGGATATATTTATTGATATATGAATGGATAAAGAAAGTGTATTTGTACACAATGGTGTACAACTCTGCCACAAAGAAGGATAAATTTGAATCATTTGTACAAAAATGGGTGCACTTCAAGATAATAACGTTAAGTGTAATAAATCAGATACACAAGCATAAACATTGTATAGCTTTTTAATATAAGAAACAAAGTAAAAGACAGTAGGAAATAGGGAAATATATCTTTTGCAAATGGGAAGGGGACCAAAGTTGGAGGGGGAGAGAAGGGAGAGGAGGAAAAGTGGAATAAGAAGCATTAAGGTATGTTAAGTCCATGTACCTGCTCCCTAAGATGAATGTGAACATTATGTACTACAAACATGTATGAATAAAAATATTTTAAAAATAATTACTACTTCATTAAAAGCCAACACTATAAAAATAATGAAAGTTTGAGTTAGGGGACAATACATAATATGCTTCTGGAAAAAATCTCCATTTTTATATGTTTTATCTCTGTATAATTCAAAATATTAACCTCAGTCAAGTGTGGGTTGATGAACTGGTCTGCTGTGAACTGAATATAGGATTAAGTGTTTGGGAACTTGTACTGCAATTTTAGACTGGCTTTATGTAGGCTGAATCTAAAAATTTTAAAATGGATTATATATTGTATTTTGTCAGTGATTGTAACTTAATTTTTTCTAGAAATAAATTTTGGTTTACAAAAGTGTTATTATGCAATGAATTGACACAAGCCACCAAAAACCCCTGAATGGTTCTGCACCAATAATTTGAGATGTGTTGGTTTATCTGACTCAGAACTGATGTCCACGTGATTTCTTTTTCGTTTCCAAAACACACAGGTTTTCTTATTATTTGGGAACCTTGTGCTCTACTCCTAAAATATTAATTTCATGTGGGATTCCAGAATTGTTTTGTTGTTTTGTTCTGGATATTTGCCTTCGATATATAAAATTGTGGTTATTCTCTGCATGCATTTTCCCCCAAGATACATGTAAATGTAGTTGTAATTTCCTGTTGGTAAATGGCACATCTTTAATTTAGAATCAGATTTTAAGGTTGATATGTAGAAATGCAAGAAATTAGATTGCTTTCCGAGCAATACCTCTCCAATTAACTGTTAAATTAGTTGTTTCCTGCTTTTCTTAATTATCTCACATGTCACATGGTATGGGGAAACAATATGGATATGGTTCAAGGCACTTCACTGACTATATGAATGATAAATGAATCTTGTGCTACAGAGGAATGAAACATAAATTAATAAAACGTTATTATTGTAAGAGAACAAAACCAAACCAAATCTCTTCAGTGTTTGGCACACACTTCCTGAGAGGTTTCAGGCTGTGTGGGTTTCACTAGGGGCTCAAAGTTTGCTTAATAGCTGTGTGTCAGCAGGGTCTTCTTCCTCTACAGATGAAGTCTAGCAGGGGCTTCGGATGTGCCCAAACAGATCTGTTTTGGTTCTCCTTTTCCCCCCAAGGAAGGATTCATTTAAAAAAATTTTTTTTTGAAGCTGGATTACGTACTGATTTCTAGGGTCCTCAAACACCTGCTACTTCTCAAGAGAATTTTTTTGGGTATAATCTTTTAATCTTTCTGGAAATCAAACAAAACATTGCTTATGCTGGCTTTCCATCAGAAACAATTTTTTCATCGTAATGCTTTGGAAAATACTTTATCATTTGTTTTGTGGACTCATTTAACTCTTTTAACATATCAATTTAGTGTCTGCTATATATTCTTGCTATTTTTTATTTCACTCTTTGCATGTTACAACGCTGAGTCTTCACAGTATTTTCTAACCAACTAGCCATTCTTGAACACTATTTTGCTTTGTTGCACATTTCATTAAAGTGTCTTTATAGAAGGACAAATATGAGGTGTAAGAGTGAGGCGAAAGGCTGCACGTGTACTCCTTCCAGTCTTATCTCCCTCCAGGGTTCTCAGCATCAGACTCCAGGCCTCTCCTACTATTTAGCTCCCACCCCCCACCCTCATGCTAAAATCACCACTCAGCGCTTAGCTGTGGTCTGGGATCTTGATTGCAGTGGTGCCAACATGTTAGAGTAAGTATTGTATTTTTTTCCTTCCAGGACACCTAGCAAGCCAAAAGCAGGCAATTATGTTAACCTAGGGTTTGGAGTTACATAAGGAAAATTAGATGAGAAAAGACTTTTAGGATCTATGCAGGTTAGTGGAGTGAGAACAGGTAGTAAAAAGTCCTCAAAGATGAGGTGATCAAATAAGCTACAGTTACGGAGAAGCTCTAGTGGTTGAGTTTGGCTGTTGCAGAGGCCGTGGGTAGAAGAGCAGGGCAAAACACCACAGAGTCTGCGAGTCATGAAGAGGGAGGGAGACCCTGGGTATATGCAAATATGCGACCCGCGGCCTCTTTGGGCTACAGGAATGGCTCAGAGATCCGGGAGGCAAACCCACAAGTCCAAACCAGGAACTCTTCTTAACTCGGAAAAAATCTAAACCCCAAAACAGTCCCCTCCGGAGGTCACGTGACTCGCCCGAGCCCACCTCTAATTGGCTGAAAAACTCGGTCTCCCCTCTGACTCCGTTTCCCAGATGTCTTCTCGAAACTACGTTTCCCAGAGTACCTTGCGCCTCCTGCTTCTTGGCGCGCTCGATAGAGGCGACGGGTGGGGTGGTGGCGCGGGTTGGTTAAGTAATCTTTCCTTGTAAACCTTGTTGGTTAAGTAATCTTTCCTACTCGAGGCCCGCCTTGAGGTCCTCTACGAATTGTAGTACAGTGTAGCGGAGGTCCGGTTCCCCTGAAGGAGCCAGCCGCATCCTGCCTTCCACACTGGACGCTCTCTTCCCGCTAGGTGGCGCCGCACGTGGACATCTCCCGGTCCCCTGCTGGCTGTTCCTTAATGAGGATCTTAAATCATGTAGTATTGATCGCCTTTCAAGCTTAGGTTTCACTTAAATAAAATTTAGCGATATCTGCTGAGAAATGGCGAAGCCATGTAAAAGAATTGATAACAGCCCTGAATTACTTTCCCATGTCTGCTGCTCGTCGGACATTTTATAAAGTTACAAAGAACCATGGCGCTGCGCATATGGGGGATCACTTTGATGTCAGGACTTGCATCCGGAGGTAATTTCTGCTCTTCAAGAGATTTAATCTGGTCTTCCAGATGTGCTCATTTGGTCCCACACGATCCTTCAGTCTAGCCTTGCCTTGTTTCTGTCTTGAAGGACGTTCTCTCTGCTAAAGTTTAGGAGGTCGTTCTCATTTTACCGAGGGGAAATTCAGAGTGTGATGGATAAAGAGTAGTCGACTTCCTCGGGCTATGCAGCCATAAATGTAGTTAGAACTAGTTCTGATTGTTGACTTAGACCTGACATATTTACTTCGTGCGGTGTTAGTCTCTTCTCAAAGTTGCTGTTGCTTCCTTCCTGCATTCAAGTCTTGATCACCGTAGCTGTTCTAACAGTTTTATACATACAGTAGTTATCGAAAGTGCGAGCTCGGTGCAGACATTGTGATTAATGCTGAGGACATGGACTCTGAGGTATTCAACGGAAGTAGACATGACTCCACCTTGGTGAGTCTATTAGGGAAGACAGACACTGATTACATCATAAAAATAATACAGTGTCAAATGATAATAATAGTATAATAAAAGAGACAAGACACTTCTAGAGAGAATAATAGAGGGGAACACATAGTAGACTGAGAAATTAGGGAAAAAGAGACGCTTGATCTGAGACCTGAAGGCTGAGAGAACTGAAGTTCAGTAACAGCCAAGGGAAGAGTGGTCCTGGCAGAAGGAACAGTAGTAACTGCTCTGAGTTGGGAAAGAGCTTGATATTTTGTTATTCAAAGAACTCAAGAGAAATCCCCTGTGACTGGAACACAATAAAGAAAGGAGAGAATGGGCCAAACTGAAGCTAGATTCATTTTCTCCATCTCTACCTCTTTAAGCTATCCCTATACAGGCAGATTAGAAACATTTTCCTGAAATATGACAACCTTACTCCCTTTGTAGCTTTGCGTGCTCTCCAAATTTAGTTTAAATTCCCCATTCCAGCGCTTAAGAACCTTTCTAATTGAATTTATCCTGCTTTCTAGTCTTCTTTTTTTGACATGTACTTTTACCTCTGCCAGGCATGTCCTATCTTCTGTGCTTGCAGGCTAACTTCTATTTACCCTTTCTGCCTTGGCTGAAATATCACCTCCTGTGTGTCCTCCTCTCTGTGCGCTCTCAATTAACTTATGGTCCCTCTGGTATATAATTACCACTCTGAATACCAATCTTTCCCATGAGATTCTCCTTTCAGGAACTTGTTTTCTCTCTGTGTGATGCAGAAAATGAGGTCAGGCAGTTGGAATGTTCATAATAAATACCTATGGAGAAAATGATGAGAAGGTGACCTGTGGCTCATATCCACAGCAGAGTGGAGATTAGCGTACAAAAGAATGAAAACGTGGCTCTGGGAGTGCAGTTTAGTGACAGAGTGCCTGCCTAGCATACGTGAGGCAGGGGGGCCTAGGTTCTGTCCCCAGCATGGGGTGTTGGGAAGAGGGAGAAGAGATGAGTGACAAATGCACATTATTCTATGCTTATCATGAGCCAGACACTGTGTCATCCACTGTGTCATTTAATCCCCATAACAATTATGGTCTTTGGTTCTTTTTGCTAGCAAGAAAACTGGTACCCAAAGGCTTGACCAGAGAGTACTCAGTTAGTAATAGGGAACCTGGGACAGGAATCTAGGCCTTTCTGACCTCAAAGTTTGAGTCTCCTATTGTTTCTTCTGTTCCCCTTGCTCCCATTTTAATACCTTTTGTCAGCACAGAAGCCTGAAAAGTTTAAGATACTGAACACCAGATGCCCTCTATTTCTGGTGTGTCATTTATGCCCCTGAGGAACAGCAGCCTGGAACAGTCTTCATAGTGGAGCTCTGCCTCTTCCAGAAACTATGACTCATATCAGCCTCTGCTTATGTCAGTCTTTGTAGGGTCTGGAAGATCACATAGAATTCTGAGAAGCAGAAAATCCAGGAAAGAGCCCTTGGCTAGTGGTGTCCAAAAGAACCCTGTGAAGTGGTTAAAATAGTCTCTCTCCATGCGGTCTAATGTGGTAAAGTCTCAAGATTCTATTTAAGACAATATTTCCAACCTTCTCAATGGTTTCTGACTCCAGGGTATTTCTGTGACATTCAGTTTGAGACTACAAATCTGTAGGCTAGGTCTTCAGGGATCCTCCAGATCCGAGCTGTGCTCAGCTGTGGCAAGATCTGTGCTCAACAATATACCTCAGGGTACAGACAGATGGAATGTGTATGCTTAGGAGATGGCCAGTGCATTGTTGATAGTACCACCCCAGTATTGGGCTCGGAACTTTGCCCAGAGCAGGTACTATCCTAACATGGTATGAATGAACTTACCTTTTCTATTCTAGCCTGGTGCTCTCTTATCCATTGTGACTGGCTTCTAGAATCCTTCCCTAGTTTTGCAAACTGATGGCTTTTGCCAGGCATTAAAGCTTAATGAAACCAGTGCTTCATAACCATTGCCTCCATTTTGAACTTTTGGGGGAAAGGCGTGTCAAGGTGCAGTTGCAGTACCAGTGAGTAATAATCCATTGGAAACATGCTGCACCTAGCATTGTTATATGATTTTTATTTTGAAACATAAATTGTGTGCAAAATGAAAGCCCAAATGAGTATCTGTTACATATCATTAAGGGCAGTGTGGTGCGAGGGAAGGAGAACTGGTCCAAGAGTCACTCTGGACCTCTGACCAAGGTCTGGCCATTGATAATGTGGTCACTGACTTTGGATCTCAGTTTACTCATGAGTTCAATGAAACATTAGACTCTTTAT
>NW_004955445.1:15267923-15280842 GCF_000276665.1 Chinchilla lanigera | reverse complement strand
AGTATTAAAAAACTAGTGGTTCATGTCTACAGTCAACCTGTATTAAGCAACTTTCAAATGATCATGTGCTTGAAAATTTGGCTTATTTTCTTTGTTTACTCTTTCTAACACCTTTCACTTAATCCTTCAACTACCAGCGTCTTCCTCACTTGCAAGATCCCCACTATGTTTTGGTTGTATCTTCAAATTCTAATAAATTATCTTCGATTCCAGTCATTAGTCACCTGCTCTTTGGCCCAGAACGATTCCCTTTAATTCTCAGCAGTTTCAACTCCCAAGGATAGCACAGAGAGGATTCTTGATCTTTTTCCATATACTTCACCCAGTACTTCCTAGCTCGCCAACAAAAACACAACTGAAGAATCAGGCTTGTATTCTGGCAGTTGTTTCTCTCACCACTAGATGGCACATGTACTGCAGGTCATTAGGCTTTTGGCAAAAACTTCGTGTATTAAAAACACCTCAAATCCACAAAACTTTGATAGGAATTACGAAAGTCCAGAATAAGCAAAAGAATGAGATGAAAAGTTGAGAGGATGGAAGAAAATAGAAAACAAATAAAAGGAGTAACTCTGGGTGGCATTAACTTTAGAACAATGCCAGCAGAAGGTCATACACTTGGCTCCTAAGCTTCTGAACACCCGAAGAGGGAAACCCAAGTGGTGACAGAATTCCAGACTTTAGACAACAAAAACAAGTAATAATTCAGGAGAAGCCCAACTTTTCTCGACCCTAAGACTAGAAAGATATTCTTTCTGTGTGTCCACTTATTGAACAGTGACGTGAATACAGCAATGATTTAACTGGAGTAATGTCTGATGATGTCCTTTTATGCTGGCTATGGCATGATGCTGACATACAAATGAGGACAATCAAGGGTTTTTAATGGACACATAATATTTATATATTTTTATGGGGTGCAGTAGGCTAATTCAGTGCATGTGTATAATGTGTAATAATCAGATGAGGGTGATAAGCACTCTCATCTCTTTCAATATTAATAGTTTCTATGTGTTGGAAGCTTTTGTACTCTTGTAGTTATTTTGAAATATATCATAGATTGCTGTAACCAATAGTCATCCTACTGTGCTATAGAAAGCCAGATCTAGTTCTTCTTCTCCGTTTTGGTGCCGCTTATCTAACTTGTTTCCATCTTCCGTCTCCCACTGCCTGTCCCAGTCTCTAGTGACCACTGTGTCTCTCTGTTCTTCTAAAAGATCAATTTTTTAGTTTCCACAAATGTGTAAGAAATAGCAAAAGGAGTTTTATAGGTCTCAAAATGTAGGTTTCCAGGGGTAGTCTGTGTGGCCAAAAGAATGTGTGAGAAGGTACTGTATGTTACTGAGTATTGTGTGTTGTATATTCTGGGGGAAAAACCAGCTGCAAGCCATGAGAAGCCCTAAGGAGAGGCCCATGAAGTAAAGGGCCAATTCTACCGCCAACAGCTAGTGTCAACTTGCTGGCCGTGTCAGTGTGCCACCCTGGGAGCAGATCCTCCAGTCCAGGTCAAGGCTGAGACTGAATCCCCAGCTAACACTATGGCTCGTGAGAGACCATGAATCAAGTCATCAGCTAAGTCACTCTTTATCTCTGTGAGATAGTAAATATTTGTTATTTTAAGTTGCTAAATCTTGGGGTAATGCTACAATTTGGATAAAGGTTCTTTAAAGCTTGGACACTAGCCTGTGTTATTGGGAGGTCGGGGAACCTTTAAGAAGTGTGGCCTTGTGGAAGGAAGTTATGTTCTTGAAGGGGATACTGGGGCTGTATCCTCTTCCATGGACTTAAACCTCTGGAACTGTGAGCTGAAATAAACCTTTCCTTGACTATTTCAGGTATTTTGTTACAGGGATGGAAATCTGGCTATCATCGGTAATTTGTTATGCAGCAAATATAGAAGTCAGTGGAAATCCATGGCTGCATCAGCGATAATTTCACATGGATGAGTCAGTTTTATTTTAGAGTCTAAGAAAGAGTTTTTTAAAACAATGTATGGGCTTTAAATTTGCTAGACACTGGGCTCCCATGCAGTCTGTGAATGTAGAAAGACAGAGGTAGAGGAGTTCATATAAAATATTTGCAAAGAATAATTTTGCACAGGAAGATAAAGGGCTTTCAACTGTCTTGCTTACTGGGACATCCTTAGTGTCTAGCACAGAACTTGGCACATAGGAGACTCCCTGCAAATCCTTCTTTAGCAAATGCATGGTGAACTGTAACCTTGAGTGAGCCATTCACTTATCTGGGCAACCATCATTTATTAAACTCCTACCATGTGCCAGGTATGTGCTTCAGGCTCATGGGCTGTTTGTGACATATACAAAGTTGTTTCTATCTTTCATCTTTACTTACCTTCCCTCACTGTTCTCTCCTTGGATTTTTTTTTTGTTGTTGTTATTATTTTTGTTGAGATTTGCATGCTCTTTAGCTGCCACATTGAACAGTTTTTCATAAGAATAGTGTTCTTAGGTCATCGTGACAAGTAATTTCTGGTCATCGTTTTTCCAATATAAGAACAGGAGTTGCTCAGGAAATTGGGTTTATTTTGTTCAATTTTGACTCAAAACTTGTTCTGCTGCCTTTTTAAAATTTTTTTTGTGCTGAAAGATTACTTGAAATGGCTGATGTTAAGTAATAACAGTTAGTCGGCCTGAGATGACAACTTCCTAGAGTCTATACTTTCTTTTTCATACTGACTTTGGTGCTGATTTTAACCAGATTTTACTATAATAGAAACATTCTAGGGGTGAAGAAGGATAAAACAGAGTGATTTGCTTCAGACTCTGTGTCCCTTGTGTCTGTGAAACGCTCCTCTCCCCATGGCTTGCCCTGCAGTACGTCATCCTCCTGCACCACCACCACCATTATCACCCCTCAGTTGTCACTTATTGATGATAAGTTGATCAATAAGTTATCACTTATTGATGGGCATTACGTGATGTGCCCATCCCTGGGTTACAGATGTGTTGTGTGTGTTATTGTTTGCAGTAATGACTGTGAATTGCCTTGTCAATTTTTTTCGTTCAGGTATTTTGAGATATAGATGCCAAGATGAGATTAATATACCATTATTTTACTAGGAGAGATCCCTGTGTGGAAGGAAATAGAGAAGAAGCCAAAGCAAGCCAGGAGAGCCATCAGCTCCAGTGAGGGGCTGGGGAGAGATTGAGGAGTTAACATTCAGATTGCCTTTCAGGCTAAGGAAGATGCAAAATAATAAAGGTTTTGCAAAGCAGTCAGGGAGTCCTTGAGTCAGTCAGCCATCTTGTCTTCCAAGGTTGGGTCCAACTTTGTGCCCTATTGCCCTTAGCCATTGATGTTGCCTCCCCCTGGAAGATATGGCCAATGGATTTCAAAGCATAGCAGCTATATTTCTCAGCTCTCAGCAGTAAGAAGTCTGAAGAGATTTGTTTTTTTTTTTGAGGCAGGGTCTCACTCTGTGGTCCAGGCTGGCCTTAAACTCACTATGTAGCTTAGGCTGACCTTATACTCAAGGTGATTCTCCTGCCTCAGCCTCCCAAGTGCTGGGATTACAGGCACATAGCACCACACCTGGCTGCAGAGATGTATTTTTAAGGCAACAGCACCAAAATTTATCCTCCTTTCTTTGTAAATAACTGAAGTCTGGGTTATTTGAGGAGGCAATATAAGCAAAAAATGTTACAAGGACCTTTAGAAACCTTAAAAAGATCTGATTCTGCTGGGAGGTACATCTCTTCTCTTTTTTTATTCAGAATGATAGATGCAGTGGCTGAAGCCTTAGTAGCATTTTGTGCCACGAGGTGATATGTGAATAATGAAAGGGCAGACAGATAGTAAGAATCTTGTCTTCTAATGATTAGAGATTGCATTCCAGTTCTCGATTGTTTACTCTGAACTTTAACTTGAGAGAAAAATAGATTCCTCTGTTTAAGCCACTGTTACCTTGTTTTTGTTATAATCAAGTAAATCTTAATTTAATTGGTACAATATCTAATCTAAACAACCACCCTGCTTATGCCCATTTGATGAATCTTAGAATAGTTAAGTGTTAGAACCCAAATTAGAGCCCAGGATAGCACTAAGATATTATTAGCTGCAAATGACAAAACAGTGTTCTTAATCTCCAGTGAAGATAAGAATTAACCTGGGAAACTTGCTAAACACACAGGCTGCCAGGCTTCCCCCCTTGGAAATGCTCATTCATTAGGGCCGGGCTAAGGGAAGAGAAGCTTTTTTTCTCTCAAACAAGCAGTCTAGACTTTCTTTACCCTCAGGGAAGAGTGTGAATCCCAAAATGGGTGAAGACCAATGACAGGCAGCTCAGAGGCAAGAGGTAAATACTTAACCTAAAAAGACTTCTGTGAACATAGGTACCACTTATGGAATTAAATTTAATCATTGATGGAGCTTGCAGATTCTAGGCTCCAAATATCATTAAGGAAGTGAGTACATCTTCTGTGGAACTGGGGATTTGTATTTTGAAAAGCTCCCCACATGTTCCTGATGGGTCCTAATTCATATAGTTCATTGCGAGATTCTGGTGTAATAGTTAGGAAGGAGCATGGGTGTTGGATAGGGTGAACCTGGCTGTGGATCTTGCTGCCGTCATTTACTTGCTGGATGGCCTGTAACAGGCTAATGAAGCAGTTTGTGTGTCAGTTTTCATCATTTCAGGTTGAAGGAAATAAGAAGGCCTACCTTACAGGGGTGTTTTGAGGATTAAATGAGGTAATTTATGTAAAGCTCTTGGCTTTGCATAAGTATTCTGTCAATAAATGCTGGCTATTGTTATTATCATACCCCATGCACACATCTCGCAAACATTCTGGGCCCAGAGCTCTGTTTCTATGGATAATTTATACAAATCCCCAGGGAACCACAATTCAGTGGAGGCTGGTGGAGGAAGCTGGACTCACCTTTCTCTCTCCAGCTACCTGCTTGTGCATGCAGATATTGAATAAAAGCCTTCTAGGGCATACTTCTAGGTTTCCCAACTGCCACCTTCTGTCCTCCATTCTCTCTCCTCCTTCTCAGCCAGTCTGCCTAAAGGTCATCTATATTCAGTAGCTTCACTCTCATTTCCCATCTTCTTCCAACCCACTGCCATCTGGATTTTGCTACAACTGCTTTCCTGAAGTGATTCTCACCAAGGTCACTGGCGGCTTTTACATTGTCAAATCTAGTGGGTATCTTAAAGTTCACATCTCATTTGTATGCTATGCAGCTTTGATGCTGTTGTCTGCTTATTCTTTCTTCAAATGGCTGTTCTCCTTGTTTCCAGAACTCCATTGTTTCTCCCTCTAAGTCTGTGATCATTTCTTGTAGCTTTTGCTAAAATATTACCACTGTCCACATCCTATACAGATCTGTTTTCTACTTTTTATTTTTTGGATCTTGCTGTGTAGTCCAGGGTGGACTCAAACTTGTGATCCTTCTGCCTCAGCCTCCCAAGTACAGAGATTACAGGCCTGTGGCACCATGACTGACTGACTTGCTCTCTACTTTTTTAATTCTTCATTTCTCCCATTTCCTTTCTGTTGTTCTTTTCCTTTCTCTGACCAGAACCTACTCTCACTGAACTCATTTAAGTTCCAGGTGAATTATCACCTTTCTTAGGATATGTAGTCTAATGCAACTTTTTTCTTTTTTTCTTCAGTGTGCTCTATTGTCTCCCTTGCAGATCTTCATAGGAGGCCTAGCAACGTTCATGGAAATAGGACTTGGATTTCTTTTCTTTCTTTCTTTTTTTTTTTTTTTTTGTCTTTTTTGAGACAGGGTCTCACTATGCTGGACTTGAGCTCACTTTGTAGCCCAGGATGGTCTCGAACTCTCAACGATCCTCTTGCCTCAGCCTCCCTAGAGCTGGGATTACAGGCATGAGCCACCACGCCCGGTTTAGGACTTGGATTTCTTCTAGGTCAGGGGTCAGGATGACCTTCAGATGTCTGTGATTGTATTGGTTTGGGAGAGAGTCACTCCATTACTAGAGCTGGATTTTAAGACTATGTCTAGGCCATAGCTTCCCTGATACCCAATATCTTTCAGAGATGTTGGTTGATTTTGGAACCAATTGGTTGATTTTTGGAAAGTTGCTTTTACTTTCAACTTTCATTTTCTCCTTAAGGAAATGTAAAAGTTGCATTAGGTATCTTAGAGGTTACTCCTAACTCTCTGACGGCATCATGATTAGCTTTCCTATGTCTTACATTAATGCTTGATTCCACTCCTAGGAATTCATCTTACAGAAACAATCTTCCAAGTTAGTGCATAAAGATGTATGTAGATAGACTGTAGAAACCTAAGTGCTCATCAAGAAGGGACTGACTAAATAAGATAGGGTAACAGTCTATGCCTGAGCTGCTCTAAGCAGACAATCTGCTATTGGTTCCTAGTATACCAGCAAGCAGATAAGGTGCTTGAGTCAGAATGCAAATCAATCTCTTTACCAAGAAAGGCTTACTGACAAAACAAAAACCAACGAAAAATATCAGCTAAAAAATATCAACAATGTGTTTAGATACATAATTGATACTCATTCTCATACAAACTCCTTCTTATCTTTTTCAGACTGGTAAAAAACTGTTCCTGGCCCAGTTCTGACACATGGACAACTGGAATAGCTTTGCTGAAGCTTAAAAATGAGGTATCTTTACATATGCAGATGTAAAAAGATACTTAAGACACTTAATCAGTTTTAGGTTGCTATAACAAAATACCTGAGAATGAAAATTTATAATGAATAGAAGCTTATTTGGCTTATGGTTTTAGAGGCTAGGAAGTCCAAGAGCATCTGCTGGCATCTGCTTAGCATCTGAGGAGAGAATTGTTACTAGTTGCATGGCAGAGGTTATTCTGTGGTCAGACAGCAAGCATGCTAGCTCAGGTCGCTCTACCTCTTAAAAAGGCACTAATACTATTGTGAGGATTTTGCTTCACCCTAATGACCTCATTTAATCTTAATATGACATCCTAAAGACCTCACCTTCAAATACCACTAACACATGAATTTGACAATTAAGTTTCCAACATGTGAAATTTTGAGGGACCCATTTAAAACCAAGGCAAGTATATTGTTAAAAGGGAAAACTATGCTACAGGCCAATTTTCAGAAACATAAATCTAGACATGAAATTTCTTTTTTCCCTTCCTTCCTTCCTTCCTTTCTTCCTTCCTTCCTTCCTTCCTTGCTTTCCCTTTTTTTCTTCCTTTCTTTTTCTTTTCTTTTCTTTTTTTTTTTTTGTAGTACTCTACCACTGAGCCACACCTGCAACTTGATTCACCAGTTAACTTCTGGAAGGAATCCTAAGACATTAGCAGCGCACACCTCTGGGGAACACACCTGGGAGTTTCGGAAGGAGACCACTTTCTTGTACATCCAGGCTGCTTTTCAATGGGTACTTCCCAGGAGAGTAGAGTAGCTAGAATTTCTTCTGATTGGTTTGTGTCCTTGCAACGTTGTTAAATAGTTCAAATGTTGTTCCTGTTATACCCCTTTCCTGGTTGAATGCTAAAACAAACAAAAAGCTGCAAAGAAATCAACCTTTTGCTTGTATCACTTTCATGTTTAAAAACAACCTAGTTACAGAGAGAATACTGATGCTTCTAGAACCTGTATTTGCTGTCTAACAAGTCTCCTCTCCTCTTTTCATTTTTCACAGACATTTCTTCCCTCTGCCCTCCAGCTGGGTCTGTGAACAAGGCAGCTCCCTCTGTTCTGTGCTTTGGGTCTCTTCCACAGATTTGCTCACAGGAAGTCATTTTGGTTCACAGCCTAGTGATGAAGGCTCTAGGGCCAGAGGGCTGATTGTGGCTCTAATTTGCAATTATGCAGTGATTTTTCACACTGCTTGTGGAATCCTGACTTCCTCCCTGTTTGGGTTGGAGAGTTAGAAGTCTCTGATTTGATTGGAGTAGCACAGGCAGTGATTACCATAAGAATTTGGCATATTAAATTGGGTTGGGAAGTACTTCATATTGGGCAACAAATGTAAATTATTTTCTTCTATTTCTCACTCCTATACAACCGCATGTTTACTGTTTATAGCTGACCCTGGGTAGAAAGTGAAGTGACTTATCCTAATGTCTTTGATATAGCAACCAACCATTGAGACATTCCAGTGTGTGTGTGTGTGTGTGTGTGTGTGTGTGTTCTAGGGGTTAAACCCAGTGCCTTCTCACTAAGCTACAACTCCAGCCCTTTTAATTTTTTTTCTCTGGAGACAGGGTCTTGCTAAGTGGCTAAATGGCCCAGCCTGGCTTTAAAATCACGGTCTTTCTGCCTCAGCCTTCCAGAGTCTTCCAGTGTGCTAGGATTACAAGTGTACGCCACCATGCCTGGCTTCTGGCGGTCTCTTTAAACTGATGATATGAACAGACACTGCTGCTATTGAGGCTCCTGGAGCTAATACTGGCTAGGATTTTTAAAAAATATTATTTATTTATGTTTTTCTGAGACAGGGTCTTACTACTGGCGTTAGTCGTAGTTTAGGCTGGCGTTGACTACTGGCTTTAGTCAGTTAGTCGTAGTTTAGGCTGGTGTGAACTCACTATGTAGTACAGGCTGGCCTCCAACTCACGGCAATCCTCCTAGCTCAGACTTATGAGTGCCAGGATTGCAGGCATGAACCACCACCATGCCTGGCTCTGAATAGTTTTTGATTCAGGTGTGCTAGGCCTCTCTACTGTGGTTCTTGTCTTTTTTTTTTTTTTTCTGCCATGCTAGGATTGAACCCAGGGCCTTTTGCATGCTAGGTAGGCATTCTACCACTGAGCTACTCCTCTATAGTTATATTTCATGAAGATTTAACATTTTTAAATTTAAAATATATTTAAAAATTTTATGCATGTGTAATACAGAATGTGGTTGGCCTTGGTCCTGGATTTTGAAAGGTTTTTGGAATTTCCTGAGTCATAAGAGTGTCTTTGCTATTCATCATGGGCCCTGATAGGCTGTGCTAATGAGATGTGACTCAGGATGGGGCCTGGCCATGGTATGATTAGAGGATGAGCTATGTGATAGATCAGCCTGATCTATAAGGAGGGGAAGAAGGGGATAGCTAGAGATCAATCGGTGATGGCTACATAATGAAACCCCAATAAAAACTCTTGACACTGTAGCTCAGGTGAGTCTCCCTGGTTGGCAGTACTCCAGATTGTCACACATCAACATGGAGTCTAACACATCCCAACTCCTGAAGGAAACAACAGTGGAAGTTTGGCATTGCAGTCCCTCCCAGAACTCACTGTTTGCTTTCCTCTTTTTGGCTGGTTCTAGTCTCTATCCTTTGCTATAATGAAACTATAGTGGCAAGTTAAGAACTTTTCTAACACTCCTCTGAGCAATTCCAGTGAATTGTTCAATTTGAGGTGGGTTGTGGGAACCCTTGATTTTATAGTCAGTTAGTTGGATATGAAGGTGGCTGGAGGACCTAAAACTTGTGGTTGGTGTCTGATGATAAGACAGCCTTGACTTCTGGGAGGATGGTAGAGTGGTAAACAGTGACAAAAGAGGCCTCTGTGGATTTGGAACCCAGACACTGGAATATAATAACTTGGGGAAGAAAAGGAGGTAGGTGGATCTTCGGGACCCAGGAAGGAGCTGAAGGGAGAATTGAAGCTCACAAGGAAAATGAAGAGACACACCTCAATGCAGAAAAAGGAAGTGGCAAACTACACTTTCTCCCTGACTCCTAGCTTGCAGTATGAGAGAAGAGGCTTGAATCTACAGAGACACAGTGAGGGTGAGTAACTCCTTAAGCCTCCAAAGAGAAACACACCAGTGGAACGTAGCAGTGGATGCTGTGGCTGGTGAGTGGCTCTAGTCCAAGGGTCCCTTGGAGAGGGCGCTTGGTCAAATGCCATTTTACGATGGGGCCAACTGAACCCAGAACTTGGAGAGGCCATGGGTTGGCTTCATCTCAGGACTCCCATTGATTGGATGGGGCAAAACCATGGTGGCATCCAGGGTCAAGGAGTTGAGGTAAGACCAGCAGGAGATAGGCAGGGTTTTGTAGGATGAAAAAGTCAGGCCCCCGTTCCACAACTGGAGACCAGGATCAACCTGAACTTTTGTGGAGTTGAAAGCACCAGAACTGGCACCTTCCCCTATTCCTACTGCAGGCTTCTTGGGGTCATTCAGGACCCCACTCTAATCCTACTGAAGGCTGGCTGAATCATCCCGAACAGATATGGGTCCTGTCTGCCTCCTTTGTCTAGCAGTGACAGCAGAGACATGCCCTGAATTGGACATAACCACAAAATTGTAGACCCCAGAAGATAACCACAGGCTTGAAATTACAGAGAAATCTCTCTTTTTTCTTCTCTAATATTGTGTTTTTGTTTGTTTTTTCATGGGTGTGAAATTGTTTTTAATTTTTTTTTGTGTGTTATTTAGTTCTTATTTTTATTTTTTCCTTCTTTCTTTCCCTTCTGTCTTCTTCACCAGCTTCCCAAAGCTTGGGTAATCTTCCTTTGTCCTTTAGCCTTACTTCTAATCTCTTTCTCTTTTGTTTCTCTATATTTTCCTCCTATTCCTTTTAAATTTTGTCCCCTGAGTATAAAATTGCTCTGTTGAAGAGATTTTACTATATATAATTTTATGATTTGTTTTAGATTCTGTTATATGACTATGTCTTAGTTACTTTTCTCTCATTGCTGGGACAAAAATACCCAACACCCAAAGTTAAATGTTTATTTAGCTCACAATTTACAGAGGTTTCAGGCCAACCTCTGGCTGGCTCCAACACATAATGGTAAATGGTAGAATGTAACAGTACATGGTGGTGGAAGACAGCAAAAACAAGCAAGGAAAGGACAGAGAGGGAGAAAGAGAGAGAGACACACATACACACAGAGATAGATAGACAGAGAGAGAGAGAGACAGACAGACAGACAGAGACAGAGACAGAGACAGAGAAAGCGCAGGCACCAAGCCTCTTTATATCACTTATATTGTATGCAGGCTACTTGCCCTAGGATGGGTATAGAACTCACATCCTTAATCCCAGCATTGGGATTAGAAGTCCACCACCATGACTGCATGAGGCTTTGGGTGATATCTAGACACAAACCATAATAGAGTATAAATCTTGTACTTATAGTTAAAGGTGGCAAATTAACAGCTACTGCAGTTTGTCATTTTCTAGACTGTGTTTGACACTACTGTTACTACTGATTGTAATACTTTAGCTATTGTGATCAGTTTTTCTTTATATGCCAATAGCAAGATTGTCTGGGGATCATAAACCATACCATAGTTGAGTACCAAAGATTTGAGTGCTAGACCAAATAGTCAGCAACTTCTCATCCCTAATAAATTGAAGAGGCAGAATCTTGGGACAAGCTCAAAAGCAAAAATCAGCTATACCTAGAAGATATTTCTGAAAAGTAGTCATTTTCTAAGGAGGTCTTGGTACTTAATAATATAGCTACCTACCATAAGGAATTTACAAACATCAACACAAAACAAATTTTAAAAAATGAAAATACAAAGACATGGGAGGGAGATGCAGCCTCAGACTTCCAGCTCATCTATGACAAATCCAGGGGACACTGAAGTGGAACAAATCAAAATCCACTACCTGACCTTTCTGTAATTGTAGCAGCAGAAGTAAAAGCTGATGAATGAGTCCCTAGATAAAACCAAATCAGAAATAATTTCACAGATAACTAAAGAGATGATAACCATAAGGAAGGACATGGTTATTAAATCTAGAGTAGATACAGATAAAAAATAGAGGACTTCAGGAAAGTTATAGAAACAATGAGTGCCCAATATGGAAAGAACTGGATTCCATAGAACAGATTCAAATAGATATCCAGGAGATTAAACATTTTATTGAAAGTATACACAGCAGAATTAACTAATGGGAGGACAGACTATCAGATCTATAAAACAAGTTTGTGGTTAGTAGTCATCAAATGAGAGACTTCTTAAAAATAAGAAGGGACTATGAAAAAATCAATCCAATTGCTGCTAGATGATGCAAAGAAGAATTTCATTGATCAGAATTCAATGAAAAATCAAAAGATAGCACAAAGGACATAAAAATCCTGTTCACAGAGGTAATAGAAAACTTCTGAAGTATAGAAAAGGAATTTGACATATAGAGAAGTGAGGCATACAGAACTTCAATTAGCCATGATCAGAAAAACTAAGGCATGTAATAGTCAAGATCCCAGAAATTCAACACAGAGTATTAGAAGCTGTTAGAGAAAAGGAGCAAATCACCTATAAAGGAAAGCCCATCTGAATCACAGCAGACTGATCACAAGCCTTTAAGTCCTGAAGAGTTTGGAGTGAAGTATTTCAAGCCCTAAAATAAAACAACCTCCAACCCAGATTGATGTATCTTGCAAAGTTATCTTTTAAAATTGATGGAGAAATGAGACATTTCCCTGATAAAGAACACCTGAAGAAATTCATGACCACTAAACCAGTGTTCCAAAAAGTTCTGAAGGACATTCTAGAAAAAGACAACAAAGACAAGTTCATGAATCCCAGTGGAATGAATCCACCAGGGAAGGCAAGTGATTAAACAGAGAGGAAAGAAAGGGAACCAATAACAGTAAAATAATATGACAAGGGTAAGACAATGTATATCAGTTATAACCATCAATGTAAATGGTTTCAGTTCACCAATCAAAAGAAACAGATTGGCTGAATTGGTCAAGAATCAAGGTCCAACAATATACTGCATACAAGAAACACATTTAACTCAAGAAGAAATTCATAGACTGAAAACCAAAGGATGAAACACAGTGGTCCATTTGAGAGGAATTTGGAAAATAGCAAGGGAAGCTATTCTATTTGCAGACAAAGTGGATTTCAAGCCAAGACTAATCAGAAGAGACAAAGAAAATCACTATATACTTGTTAAGGAAGAAAACCAAGAGGAAGCTGGGTGTGGTGGCACACGCCTGTAAACCCAGCACTCAG
>NW_004955445.1:15246565-15267818 GCF_000276665.1 Chinchilla lanigera | reverse complement strand
AAAAAAAAAAAAAAAAAAAAAAAAAAAAAGAAAAAGAAAACCAAGAGGAAGAGATAAAAATCATAAGTATATATGCAGCAAATACTGGCATGCCCAACTATATAAAACAAACATTAATAGACATGAAAAATCAAATCAGTACTAATACAATTGTAATGGGGTTCCTCAATACACCACTGTTACAAATAGATCAACTATGCACACACACACAAAAATCAGCAATGAAGAAATATCAGGATTGAATGAATGGACTTAGTAGCTGTCTACAGAGTGTTCCACCCCATAACAACAGAATAACATTCTTTTCAGCTGAACATAGGATGTTCTCCAAAATAGCCCATATACTGGCTCACAGAACATACTTAATAAGTGCAAGGAATTGAAATCATCCCATGCATATTATCAGATCATTGGGCATATTTTATTGGTGCAATAAAATTGGGAAATCAATGGCAAAAGAAACCATAAAAACTGCACAAACCCGTGGAAATTAAATAACAGCTTCCTGAACAATCAGTGGGTCACAGATGAAATTAAAGTAGAAATTCGACAGTTTCTATAATTAAATGATAATCCCAATACAACACACCAGATTTATGGGATGTAATGAATGCAGTCCTATGAGGGAAATTTATAGTGGTGAATTCACACATCAGAAAAACAGAAAACTCAAGTAAACAACCTTATGTTGAACCTCAAGCATCTACAAAAAGAAGAGCAAGTTAAACTCATATATGTATGAGGAAGGAAATGATAAATATCAGAGCAGAAATTATTGCAATTGAAACTAAGAAAACAAGAATCAGTGAATTGAAGAATTATTTCATTGAAGGATTAAGTAAAATAGATAAACCTTTAGCCAATCTTATCAAAAAAGGAAAGACTCAAGTCCATCCAACTAGAAATAAAAGGGGTAAAATCACAATGGATCCTGAAGAAATCCAGGTCATTAATAGCTACTTCAAGAACATGTACCCTAATAAAATGGAAAACAGAGAAGAAATGGATAGATTCTTAGTTACATATGAATTACCAAGGCTGAATCAAGAAGATATAAAAATTCTAAATAACCCAATATCAGTCAATGAAATAGAAGAAGTTGTTTTAAAACTACCAGCAAAGAAAAGCCCATTCTGTGCTAGATTCACTGCTAAATTCTACAAGAAATTTAGAGAAAATGTAAGGCCACTACTTTTGAAACTCTTCAATGAAATTGAGAAGGAAGTAGTACTCACAAACTAATTCCTGGAGGCAAGCATTACTCTGATACCAGAACCAGAGAAGGATCCAACTAAGAAAGAGAACTACAGGCAAATCTCCTTAATGAGCATAGATGCAAAAGTCCTCAGTAAGATACTAGCAGGTGGAATGCAACAAATCATCAAGAAGATTATATGCCATGACCAAGTAGGATTCATCCCTGGAATACAGGGGTGTTTCAACATATGCAAATCAATAAATGTAATATACTTTATTAACAGAATCAAGGACAAAAAACACATAGTCATCTCATTAGATGCAGACAAAGCATTTGACAATGTCCAAGAGCCATGCATGATAAAAACTATACAAAAAATTGGAATAGAAAGTCTTTATCTCAACCTGATAAAAGCCAGCATTTGTGGTAGAGACAATTTCATAGAATGCTGGAGTTGCTCAGGGTTCCCTTGGTCTTCTTACTCCTCTGATACCATTTTGTTGTAGCTCAACCCAAGGCTTAGAGGACTCACACGTTCACCTCCAGTCCAGTTTGCTTTCCTAATCCCAAGTCTGATACCCAAATGCTTCTCTTCATCTCAGAGATGTCTCAAGTTTCCCTCATATTTAACGTACTCAACATTGTTCTTTTGTGTCTCCATACCAACCCCACCCTAAGCTTGGTCTTCCTTCTAGGTCCTCATCTCTATTAATGGCAACACCATCCATTCAGTTACTTGAGTCAGAACCATGAGTATAATGGTTAATCTTGATTGTCACTTTAATATAGTTAGAAATAATAGAGGCGAGTGAATCACTTCATTCCCTCCGTTTAATTTGAACAGCACCCTATGCTTATTCCTTGTGAGTGTTCATTGTTTTAAGAGAAGTGGAGAATTAAATAACAAAAGCTTAGGAGATCATGGACGCTCTAGGCAAGAGCACATTTGTGTTGGATCTCCTACCCTGACCATCTAGTCACCTTTGCCCTATGCCCCCCTCATTACAGGTTCATAAATATACACTACATGTCATAAATATGAGACCAGAATGAATTCTGGGACAAGCATGTGTGATGTATTGAGAGCTCCTAAGAGGACTCAGCACCCTGTCAATGATTCCTGTCAATCACACCTACAGATTCAGTGGGAGGCACCTAAGCAGACATGTCTGGCCTTTAAATTCTGAACACCTGTTTATCTGCCCCTTCTCACGGCTGTTGCTACTTTTGTGTTCTTTGCTCTGTGTCCAGTGTTTGTTTGTCACCCTGGCACCTTTTTCTGTCTGTGCCCTATCTTATGGTGAGACTGACTTACCCTGAGTACAGCTTCCTATGACCTTAAGTAGATGTAGCTGCTTGCTACCTACTACTGGGTGTACACTTGGCAATTCTTTTCTTGTCATCTGCAAGAGCATAGACTATCATTGGCTCATTCTACTGTAACAGCTTGATGGTTTTGAGAGATGAGTAAAGCACACTTCCCTGTGTGGCTGGGTGGGTCATGGGGTGTGATCTTGGGGACTATATTTGGTCTTCGGCTCCTTCTTCTCTGGCACTCTTCCCCTATACTGTCCCCAGGCTGCAGTGAAGTAAACAGTTTGGCTTCCCCATGCTGTTCCTCCTTGATGTTCCTGCATTGGAGCCAGTTGACCTAGACTGAGACCTAGACCTCTGAAGTTGTGAGCCAAAATAAATCTGTCTTTCTTTACTTGTGTGCACCAAATATCTTGTCCTAGTGGACAAGATAAGAACGATATAGGAGTGATACCAAGGACCTCCAAATGATATAGGGTAAATATCACAACTCCCAACCACCTAGATGTTTGATACACCAAGTTCATGTTCCTCAAAATCGAAGAATGAATTCTAAGGAACAGTACATTAAGAGCAGGAAATATTTCTTATGGGGGAAAGATACAGCTTTTGAGAGAGAGGAGGGGTCCAGAGTGGGTTGCCACAGGCCCCACTTACAGAGGAAGTTTATAGAACAAAATCACAAGGTGGGTATGAAATCATAAGGTAGGTGTAAGGTAGGGCCAAGCAATGATCAGGCAATAAGAATATAAGTATAGTTGCTTAGGTAACATTGATCCAGTGGGGAAGCAAGTCACGTAGCAAGTGTGCATGGAAAGAACAAGGACCTTTCCTCAAAGGCATGGGTCAAGGAGGTCTTGGTCCCTCATCCAGGTGGCTGATGCCTACTTGGAATACGGATCATTATGGTTTATCTCTTGGGAAGGTATGTAGGTGTAGCCATTCCATCTTTGTTTTGAGGCCTGGTGTTCAACAAATGTGCCTCTAGCCAGTTATAGTGTTTTCTTATCTTCTGCACGACTTCTTCGAGAGCTTAACCCTGTATATCTGCTGTAATATTTCTACCTAACTTAGCTGTCTATAATAATAGCAGTGGGAGAGCTGACTAGTTGGCATCATCCTTGGTACTTGCTTGTCTTTCTCCTTCTCTTTCCCAGTCCATTACCATCTAAACAGCAATCAAATCTGTTCTCCCCATCTTCTCGATCATCAGCGTAGCCCAAGCCACGGTACCATGGCCTCCTAACTGGTCTTCTGGCTTTCCCACAGGCTTCTTCTGAGCATACTCTCTGTATAGCAGCCAAAGTATCTTTTAAACATGTAAATCTGACCGCACCATCTTCCTAGTTAGAATTCTTCAGTGGATTCCTATTGCTTTTTCAAGAAAAAGACCGAGGCTCATGGCTTCTATTTATGGCATCGTTGTGTACCGTTATTCCCATTACTGTCTGTATTGATGCCTGGTTGTTCCCTTTTCAGCTTTTTAAGCCCCCCAAAATTCTTTTCCTCTTCTATTCTCTGAGATGTGTGTGTGTGTGTATGTGTGTGTGTGTGTGTGTGTGTGTGTGTGTGTCCTAATGTGTTTTCTTTTTCTATACCTTTGTTCATTAGTCAGGGAAGCCTGCTATACATTCTCAGAATACTCTGTTCCTCTATTCTTAGTTATTACAGGTTATGTTTCTGCAGTTGTTCCATATTTTTTTGAATACCAAAACATTTTATTAAAAACAAATTATATATGTTAAATCTCTTCCATTGTATATTTTTATTATCTACCCATAGAGGGTTTTTCTCCCTTCTTTTCTCTCTCTCTCTCTCTTTTCTTTTTTACTTTAACCTTCTTTTTAAAGATTTGGCTCCTTCGTGTCCAAACTCTGAAGGATAATGACTATATCTGTCTTTGTATCTTGGTAGCCCTAGCATGTAGCACAGTGCCTGGCACTAGGTAAGCCCTCAGTAAATATTTGATGATGCGTGAATGGTCTCTAGTAGGCTTAATGAGAATTGCAAAGGGCATGTGTGCTCATATAAATGTGAAAGATTCATTCCATATTCTTTACAGACTTGGTAAGTTTGCTAAAATATTATCTGTTTTATCTACTCAGTCTGACTTCAGAGGTCCATGGGGAAATTTTTATTTCAAAGCAGTCCCTATATTTAAACTTTTTGAAAAGGAAGAACAACCAGCATTTCTTCCATCTTTCCATTATGTCTTGAGCCATCTAAGCTCCCGGGGTGGCCAAAGCAGCAAATGAAGTGAGAGGCCATTGATATGCAAATATGGTCATTAAGATTGGAAGCCACACCCCAGAACTGGGTCTCAGTTCTTTCAAAGTCAAAGCCAATTTACATTAAAAAATGAAGCTCCCAAATTTGAAATTATTCTCTGAAGCTAAAATGCATAGAAATTAAACTATTAAAGATTGAGTTTTCAATAGAACAGACCTGTTTTTTGGGGACGAGTTGGCTGTCCTCCAACAATTAGGTTCTTTTTGACTTGCAAAAGGGCTTCACAGTTTTTAAAGGATGACAGTCTTGACCTTGGGTTGACTTCTCTGGTTTCCCTGGAACACAGACACACCAAGCAGTCAAAGTAGGTGCTGCTGGAGATAACTGCTACAATTTTCAAGTTATGGAAACTGAGGCCCAAAGAGATCATGTGACATATTCAAAACCATAACCCAAGTTTTCACATTCCAAGTATAGGACTCCTTCTTAATACTGTCTTTTAAACAGCCAAATCCTCCAAAGGATTCTGATTCTTCTTAGGGCAGAAACCGGACCAGTCAGTGCTGTTCCTGCTCACACTTTGCTCTCTGGATTTCACAGGAGCTTTGTAATGTATTTCTAATTTCACAGAAAAGAGGACAAAAAGTCCTTCCAGGTAATAGTAAGAGAGTGGGACATTCTTCATCTACTGTGCTGCCTAAATCTGGTTTCACACAAAAATATCCACAATGCTGTAAAATCATTTTGATGGCTGTGTTATCAGGTAGCTCCTTCTAAAAGTGCTCCCCAATTAAATATTCCAGAGGTCTAGGTTGCTTGCCTCTCCCTCTGGAGTTAGATTCCAGATTCTTCTCACCTCAAACAAAGAATTGAACAAAACAAGCAAAAATCAGTGGTCAAGTTTATTTGAAAACGTAAAAGTGAAAAGTGAGGGAGAAACTGGGTCTGGAGAGTAAGTAAGCTTGGGCAGAGTAAAAGGAGAAAAAAGCAAGATAAAAGGAGACCCTAGAGAAAGCAGGGTGGGCTACCATGAGGAAAGTTGCGGTAGTGGGCTCTTTATGGTACGGTATCTGCATCTTTGTATGTTGTCCAAATCCTGAGGAAACCTGTGAGAGCTTCTACTGCTTTACTTCTATGTGTCTGTTTCACTACAGCTGAGGGACCCTGGAAAGCAACCCACTCTGGGTTTTTATACCCATGGTAACAATACTTGCTGGGCTGTGTGTGTGTGTGTAGACAGCTGGAACTGTCCTGGCCATTTCCCTCTTATTTTAGGATGTTTCATTTCTAGCATATTCTGTGATTTTTCCTAAGAATTGCATGTGAGAAGAATTGAGTTGGTCCAAGCCCTTCCAGAGAACTGGCCTGCAGACTATTTCATAGAATTCTTGTGATGATCAGAGGAGATACTTTAATGGAAAATGCTTAACTCAGTGCCAGACATGTAGCAACTTAAAAAAATATACTTACTATTAATTTTTAAGTAAATTAGACAAGGAGCTATCTGTAGGATTCCTGCATGAGGACATTGCATGGGGATGATGCATCCTTACTTAGAGATGCTTTATGATAAACAAAGAAGGTGGGACAGACTTGTGAACAACCTACAGGGAAAAACTTTACAGGACAGTTTTTTTGTGTTTTATTGACATCCTGGCAGAGCTGGTTTTCTAATCCAGGTCTGGCTAACTGCAGGGCTGTTGAGCAAAATCATTACCTTGCACTAGGATGTATCAGGAGAGACCACACTGCAGTCCAGCAAGTCATCTGGTCATGCTGGGAAGCAGTAATCAGCCCAGGTATGCCATTCCTGATGGAACAGAGAAATGAGAAGGAGAGAAGTTAAAATGAAGATGCTCAAGCCCAAGTTATGACCAGGAGTCAGTTCTTTCATTTGGAGATCTTGATCTTGACGGGATAATTTATAAGCAACATAAATTTATTGGTCACAGTTTTGGAGACTGGGAAGTCCAAGGTCAAGGGGCAGGGGACTTGGTGTCTGATGATGGGTTGCTCTCTGCTTCAAAGATGGTGTCTTCTAGTTGTGTCTTCACAGAGTAGAAGGGGCTCCAGGGGCCTCTTTTTATAATGGTACTAATCCTCATGATGTAATCACTGCCCAAAGGACTCTTGTCTCCCATTTCCATCAGCTTGGAGTTTAGAGTTTCAACACTTAAATTTGTGTGTATGGGATAAACATTGAGATCATAGCAGGGGTTTTATTTGCTCAGGAGGTTTCAGGGGAGGATGCATTTTCTTGCCTTTTTCAACATCTAGAGTTCCATCCCATGGCTCAGGTCTCCTTCAAAACCAGCTGCGTAGCATCATCAAATCCCTCACTGCTTCCACTTCCACTTGTGACTCTGACTTCTCCTGTATCCTTTTGTAAGGATCATTGTGATTACACTGGGCCTACCCAGGTAGTCCAGGACCATGTCCCCAGGTTGTGATCCTTCACTTAATCACATCTGCAACGTTTCTTTTGTTCTGTACATTTACAAGTTCCAAGTGTTAGGATGCAGACATATTTGAGGGGTATTATTGAGCCTACCACACCAACATCTTCCCAGCTTGGTTGGGCTAGTCTGGGAGGTGTCTATATTAAGGGTGAAGTGTCCTTATCCAGCTTCCCCTGCTCACAGCAGTCCCCCCACTCATCCCTGGCTGAACATACAGTATTAATGATGGAGTCCCTTTTAACTACAAACTCTGAAGCCAGAGTTATGCTCAGGGACAGATGTTTCTCTGGGAGCCCTCTCCTGGGCTGCAGTAGCGGGATTCCACCTGCTGGAGTAATCTTGCCACATTCTCAGCACCTCTAGTTGAGCCTCCCCCTTTTTCTCAGAGGTAGCCTGGGTTGTGCTGGTTCATGAATGTGTCCAGGTGGAATTCTTCCTTCAGAGAAAAACTGAAAATAGAAACTTGGTCTCCACAGTGTCCTATTTCTCATTGTCCTTGGAGAAAAGAAGAAAGGCACAAAGTTTGGAGATAGGCATTCCAAACAAGCCAGAGACAGAAGCCCTTGAAATATTATGTTTGCTGAAAGAAAGAAATATTAATTTATTACAATAAAATCATAGTATCCAATACATTTTAAATTGAAGTTTAATATAATAATTATGAAATTAAATTTATAAACATTCTAATAGCCATTAAAATTTAATCATTTATTGGTACTGAATGCTGTGCACTTTATATTATTATTATTTTGTTAAAATAACAAATGTAAAATTAAAATAATACAAGAGGATATGATGTAAAATACAAGCTCCCTTCTTACCTGAACTCTTTAGTTTCTTTCTTCAGAAACACACTGTTTCTTGCAAAGTCTTCTAGAATGCACCCTCGTGCTAGGGCTCAGGTTCATCTGAACCCTGGGCCTCATGTGCATTGGCACTGTAACACTGAGCTACACCCATAGCCCTCTCCTAGAATTCATAATCCTGCCAGACTTTCTGCAAATGAACCATGATGCAGAAATGAGGTAGCTTTCTTTCTTTGGAGGCAGACACTTTTCAGAAAAGCATTCAGATTACACTGGGGCTATAAATTAACACATTATTTTAGGCCATTTCTGGGCCATAATTTTATCCTCCCCTTAGCTATTTACTGCATGCAAATTTCCCACTCTATGCAAATTTCACTCACTTTATGCAAATCATCTGTGGTATGTTCCCAACCCCTAGCACCTGCACAAGACAGAATGGGATGATTCAGACCCTGGAGCATTAAAGTACGAACACTTAGAAATCTCTTGGGGGATAGTTGAGCATTAGATGATGGACAGCAGCCTCTGCAAATAGCCTGTTTCCTGCACAGGGTCTGCTGAACCCTGCTGCTTCCCTCCCGTTTTCCTTAGCTACCTGCAAGCCCCTTCCAGGTGGTAATGACTATTTGGAGTAAATATTTTGATGTGAGCAGAATGATTAAGTCTCAGCTGGTTCTGCACAGAGCTATAAGGCAATTAGGTTTCCCAGTCAGTGCAGGTGAGTGTGTCATTGTGCCTGGCTGGGTTCAGCTAGGTACTATAAGAAGCCCATTTTTCTAAGGTAGGCTTCCTGGAGCGTGGAGTAAAGCAGTGGTTGCTTAACCTTGGGTAAACATTAGAATCACACAGGGAACCAAAAAAAAAAAAAAAAAAAACAACAAAAAAACCCTCAGGTCTCAGTCCTACTACATATCTTGATTAAATTGATGGGGGTTAGCCAGTTCTGGGGTATAATAACCTGGCCAGGTGATTCAAGGGTGCAGGCAAGTTTGAGATGCATGGGCCTTGATAGAAGGCAGGAGGCTTCTGTATAGCTTTGGGTCTGCCAATCGCTCTCTTTATGGCACTAAGCCAATCTGTCCCCCTCTCTGGGCCTCCACTGGTCCAGCATTGAGTCTTCCATGCTCAGGCACAGCTGGAGGCAACACTGAAATAATAATTTAATAGTGAGTTCAAAGAGAAGTTTTGGGGCATGGTGGCACATGCCTGTTAATCCCAGTACTCTGGGAGGGTAAGGCAGGAGGCTTGAAAGTTTGAGCCCGGCAATTTAATGACTTAGTGAGACCCTGTCTTAAAATTAAAAAAAAAAAATGGGGTGGGGATGTAGCCTCATGCAAAAACCCTAGGTTCAATGTCCAGTACTGCAAAAACAAAACAAAACAAAACAAAACAAAACAAAACAAAACAAAACAAAACACAAAACCAAATGAAACTATGGTTTTATTGAGGTCTAACTGGCATCCAGTAAACTGAATATATTTAAATTATATAATCGGATGAGTTTTGGCATTTGTGTGCACCCTTGAAACTACTACCACAATCCAGATGAAGGACCTATCTGTGTGTCCTTGCTACAGCTGCTATAATAAAATACCATAGGCTGGGTGGTTTAAAAAACACTGGTTTTTCTCACAGTTTTGGAGGCTGGAAGTCCCAGATTAAGTTGTTTGGGGGTCTTGTTCCTTCTGGGGTTGCCTCTGTCCTTGGCTTTCATATGACACCTTCACCTTCGTGTCCTCACATCGTCTTTCCTCTGTGCATGCCTGAGTCTTAATCTCTTTTTATGAGGACATTGGTCTTATTGGATTACAGCCCTCCCTCAAGACCTCATTAACTTTAATTACCTCTTGAAAGGCCATACTTCCAAGACAGTCAGATGCTGGAGTAATAGGGACTAAGACTTCAACGTAGGCCTTTTGCTAGGACGCAATTCAGCCAATAACAACCTATCACCTCCAAAAGTTTCCTGGTGACTGTAATCCCTCCTTTCCTTCCACTTCATCACCATTCCTGGGCAACTACTGACCTATTTGTTGTCTGTCACAATAGATTAGTTGACATTCCCCTCCCTAGAATTTTATATAAATGGAACTCTACATCGTTTTTTTTATCCTTAGATAATTGATATAATATCCCTAGAGCACAGCATAGTACATAGTAGGTACCTTATGTTAATTTCTTTCTTTGCTTTCTCCCTTCCTTGATTTCCTTTGGCATAGATGATATAGATTGTAATTTTTAGAACATTTTTAACTAAATAGTAAACAGGACACAAAAGACGTAATCACAGAGAAGCTGAAATAGGGACATTATTGATTTAATTCTTTAATGTTAAAAAAAATTAGGTTTCTCAAAGAGCCTTTCAATCAAGCATATTGTGTGGCTCCAAAAACCTCAGCAGGGTGAGCACAGTGCCTGCTGCTTCATTCCACATTGCAGATCTGCCTATGCTGGTTTGTTCCTAGGATAATGTTCAACCAGGAGCTCAGGAAATGCCCCGCTGGGTGTTGCCACACCACCAATGGGCCCCACATTTTTTCCTTGCCTTCCTTGGGGTATGGCATCTGAGCTCTCTAACTGTTCTAGGGTCCCAGTGTCCAACTGTTATGGCAAAAATTCGGGCTGTATTCCCCAAGAGACCAAA
The DNA here is from genome assembly GCF_000276665.1 of Chinchilla lanigera. Classification (NCBI taxonomy): domain Eukaryota; kingdom Metazoa; phylum Chordata; class Mammalia; order Rodentia; family Chinchillidae; genus Chinchilla; species Chinchilla lanigera. The sequence continues at coordinate 15,257,165 of NW_004955445.1, read as the reverse complement.
GAGAACAGACAAAGTTTTAATTTAGACCGGTCATCTCTCATCCCTACTTGCAAGTCAGGGAAGTGGGCGTGGACCTGCCTTTGTTCCCAATTTATATACATTTTTGGTTTCCATGGTAACAGATTGGAATGTTGTAACCCTGGCCACATGTTGTTTTCCTTGTGCCACCTAACCGGGTCAGGCTCCGGTCATGAGCCCAACCACAATGATATATACTTTCTGTATGTGTTCTATATGTCCCCCTTTAGATAACCATACATTTGCTTTATGGTTGCAATGTTTATCTAGGGCCAGGGAAGGGATGAAACAACCCAGGCAGGGTCATAGGTGGTTATCTGGGCCCTGGTGTTCTTTGTCTTTGGAGAAGCATTCCAGGGCTAAGTCAGGACTGCAAAGTTAACTCTTACAACCCTCTGGGATGTTTCTCAAGACACATTTTGAGGCTTGCATTAAGACTAGAATTATTCTATCTTAAAATGATATACTAAGAGTCATCGTCCCCTACACAACAAAAGGCCTCTGTATGGTTGACCTAAAATATATGGGTCAAGGAATGAATGAAGGATGGTCTTGGAGTCAAATGGGTGAAAGCCCTTGCCTTTGAGCACAGGGACTGGGAAGGTTAGCTAAATGTTGGCATGCTTTGTACTAAGTAGAAAGGCAGACCCACTAATCCAGCCTGAACTGTAAACAGCAGGTGTTTTCAAACCACAGAAGGAGTTCTCCAGGATTTCTCCAGGGTACAATCCTCTGCTTGGTCCTCAGTTTTAGGTTCCTTTATCCACTGCTTTCTTGTTTTGGCTCCACACCCAGTTTTCATTGCAAACCTCAGCCAATGACTTGATGCTTGGCATGATTTCACCCATATTTTCTCCAGGATGTGTAGTCTAGCCTCTATGCTGGCTGCATAAATCACTTCTACCAGTGCTTCCCTTATCCCTTGCTTCCTCCCCAGGACGGAATTCCAGGTGAGCTCTTCTCTTGCTAGCAGAGCTAGCTGATTTAGACTTAGGTCCTTATTCTAATTTGCATACACTTTGGCATGTTACTTTATCTTCCTGTGTGTGTCTGTTAATTGTGGTATGTCAAATTGACTGGATTAAAAAATGCTTTAGGGATTTGTAAAGCACACTTTTGGATGTGTGTGCATGGGTTATGGATATGTGCCTTTGGACTGTATAAATGGTCACTAACCCCTTCTTCTCTGGTGCTGTTCCCCGGCTCCTGTGAAATAAGCAGCTCTGCTCTGCCACACCCTTCTGCCTTGGCCTTCCTCCATGATGTTCCTATTTGGGAGCCAGCTTACCATGAACTGAATCTCCTGGAACCATGAGTCAAACTAAATCTCTTCTCATTTAAGTTATGGGTGTTGGATAATGTGTCCCAGCAGTGGAAAAGCTGATTAATAAATACACTGTGCTTCAGTGAAAGAAAACATTATGTGTTTAGAGAAAGGTACATAGCCAATCAGGGCTGACATGATTATATAGTGGCAACATGCATGATGTGTATTTCCTCAATATCTGTGCTTAAGTTCTAGCTTTGCTATTTCTTATATTTGTGACTTTAGACCCAGTAGTATCTTTTTCAGCTTTCTTATATGAAAAGTGGGGAAAAACTATCTACTTCAAAGGATTGTGTTGTGGTTTGGATCTGGAGTGTCCCCCCAAAGCCTCATGTACTCAGAGGTAGGGCTACAGAATGTGACTGGATTATAAGGGCACTATAGCTGACTCGCCATTAGAAGCAGGGCTTGGTTGGAGGAAGGTCACTAGAGGTTTGATCTGCAAGACTATTTCTCTGTCCTTGGCTCCTCTCTTCCCTCTGTTTCCTGGCCTCGATGATGTGAGTGGCTTTCCTCTGCCAGATCCATCCACCATACCCTTCTTGCACTGGAGTCAGCTGACCAGAGACCGAAAGCATTACCCACAATCACCTCTTCTCCTTTCAGTGGGTGTCAGGTATTTTGTTCCAGTGACAAGCAAGTGGCTAAGACAGACTGTTTTCAGGATTATATCCTGGAATAAATTAAGTTCTCTATAAATATCACCTGATATTTTTATCCCATACCCATTGGGATTATGTCGATTTCTTCTATCTCCATTGATAAGCTATGAGCTCTTTGTGATTAGATCATAAGAGTGGAACCCTCATGGTGGGCTTAGGATCCTTATAAAAAGATACAGGACAGGTTGCTTTGGCTCTCTGCTCTCTGCCGTGTGAGGATACAGTGAAAAGTTGACAAAATTTGGAAGAGGGCCCTCACCAGAGCTCAACCATACTGGCACCCTCATCTTGGGTTTCCAGCTTCTAGAATTGTGAGAAATATATTTCTGTTGTTTATAAACTACCCAGTCCGCAGTACTTTGTGATATCAGCTCAGATGGACATAGACAGACTCTTTTTCCAGAAATGTTGTCAAGTACTTGGGCATGGAGGGAAGACTAACAGAAAGAGCTTTGCCACTCATGTGGGAGGGGGGAGTTGTTGCTAATGAATAGTGGAAGAGGCATCTGATTGAAGATGGCTGACCTGTGGGAAAGTCGCACTTACTCACAGCGGTCATGAGATGGCACTGTGGAGAGCACCACTAATTAGTCTGAGTCCCCTTTGACTTGTGGGTAGAAGCAAGATTGAAGAGTGGGCTTTCTGGGATGATCTAGGGAGGACGTCCTAAGCTGGCCTGGGCAGGCAGAAAGTGGGCTGCTCAAAGAACAGGAGCTGTCAGTTGGTCCTGTGCTGCCAGCTCAGGGCCTGGCCTCAGGATTCACTAGGCTGGATGCTGGAGGGCCAGCCTGCTTGGAGGTTGCATGACTCCTGGCTTTCCTCTGTTCACCCTCAACACCGCTGGGCTCAGTCAGTCCATCCACGGAGGACATCCCTCAGTTGGGAAAGGAGGAGTAATTTATTTGGGGGATGTGTATCTACAAGACCTGGAAACAAAGGTGTGGCTTCCTTCCCTGGCATATATGATAAGATAGGAGGCTCTTCTCTTTGGCCTTTCAGTTCTTCCCTGGGTCTCCAGCAGCCACTCACTGATTACCCAGAGAGGGTTGGGCAGCTCCCTGAAGACCAGCACAACAAGATGGTTTGCTTTGCAATTTCATCACATAAAAGGGCAGGAAACACACTGCAACAAAGTTCACTCCTCATTTCACTCCCAGAATAATGTGTCTGTAAATGACTTAGAAGTTATTTGACACACATTTTAAATGAAAAGGTCAAAGGTGTCACAACTCAAAACATTTCCTCTGTATAGTCAGGCCTGCTAGCCTGCCACAGGCCCTCTCAAGGAGAAAGGGGAAAGACACCAAGACTCGTGGGGCACTTGGGCGGCAGATGCGTCTTCTGCTTTTCTCTATGTAGCAGGCATTCTTATTATCGTTTTCATCTTATAGATGAAGGACTTGAGGTTCAGAGAGTGTGTTGGTTATCTGTTGCTGTACAACACGTTACCCCAAAACGTAGTGGCTTAAAATAACAAGGATTTCTTGTCTCATGTAGTTTCTGAGTGCCAGCAATCTGGGGTAGTTTAGCTGGGTGGTTCTGATTTCGGTCTCTCATGAGGCTCAGTAGGATGTTGTCTTGGGCTATGGTCATTTGAAAGCTTGACCAGGGATGTATAATTTTTTTAAGATAGTGCCTCACATGGCTATTGGTAGCAGGCTTCGGTTTCTCCTGCAGAACTGACAAGGCCTCCATAGCGGTTCTGAGCGTTGGTTCATTACCATAGGTGGTTTCCACAAGTCCTGGTCATCCAAGGGAGGACAAGGAAGAGCCCCTTGTCTTTTTTTTATGAATTGGACTCAGAAGCCACTTGGCATCACATTTACCATATCCTGTTGGTCACGCAGAGTGGTAATGATACTGTGTGGGAGGAAATCTCACCAGCACATGAATACTGGCAGACCAAGATCACTAGAGGCCCTTCTAGAACCTACCTACTATGAGAGAGTTTAAGTGACTTGACCATCAAGTGGAAAAACTGACATTCACTCAAGGCACCCACAGTTCCTCTGCAGTATGTGTGGAGACCTCAGATTGACATTCAGATTAAAAAGCCCAATGTTTTATTATTTTCCAGGATATGAGGAAATAGTTTTATTCACTGCTGGTGAAAGAAAAAAAGTTAAATTTTTCTTTATTAAGACTCAGCCTCTCTCCTTTTAGGACTTCATTCTATAGAAATATAGTCACATATATTGATACAACAAATGCATAAGTTTTTTTTAAAAAAGAAGTATCATTTAGAATAGGGACAAATTGGAAAGAAATCTTGGGCTATTAAAGAAACCAGTGATTGTCATTATAATATATAATCGTGAAAAAGAAAAAGGCAGATACATATGGAAAACTAAGACGTGTTGTTGGCTACAGCATGTTATGAACTATTTACATATGTAGTTATGAATATATAGTTGTATATGCACATAACACCTGTAAAAATATGTATCTGCTTTTTTATTTGTCTTTTTGAAACAGAGTTTCACTATGCAGTTCAGGCTGGCCTTGAACTCACTTTGTAGCCCAGGATGGACTTGAACTCATAGTAATCCTCCCGCCTCAGCCTCCAGAGAGCTGGAATTATAGGCGAATGCCACCACGCCTGGCCTGGTTTTATATACATGTAAAAAACACCAAACTATTAACAGTAGTTGCCTAGGGGAGGTAGGACTTTGGGAGGGACCCTTCTACTTTACACTCTTTTATATTGTTCAAATTGTTTCCAGAGTTTTTTTTTCATAACTAAACAGCACAATAAAATTAACATTGATATAATAGTATTAACTAATTTAGAGCCATTATTTGAGTGTTACCAGTTCTTTATTTTCTGATGCAGGGCCCAGTCTAGTTCTCTGCAGTGCATGCAGTTGTCATGACTTCTTAGTCTCCTTCACTCTATGAGAATCTCTCAGTCTTTTTGTCTTTTACATCCTTGACACTTTTGAAAAGCACAGGTCAGTCATTTTGTAGAATGACTCCAGTTCGGGTTTGTTGGATGTTTTCCTATGACTAGAGTAAGATTATACAGGTTTTGGATGAGAATACCCTGCAAGCAATGTCACACTGTCCTCCAGCATCATCTCACTGATGCTGATCAGTCCTATTGCTTGTGGTGTTAACACCAGTCTCTTGGCAGATTGGTGTTTGCCAGGTTTCTTCACAGTTCAGTTACTGTTTTCCTGTTCATACTGATAAATATATTGCTTCCAACAATTATGAAGCGTTGTTTGCTTAATGGTTATTTTCTATTTCCATATTTCCTTGCACATTTGTTAGTTGGTCTTCTTCTGTAAGGATGAGCTGCCTTCCTACCAGTTTACTTACTCAATGCTTTATTTATATTTATATCACTATGAAATATAAGCATGCTTAAAAAACCCTCTATTTTTGGTGTGTGTGTGTGTGTGGGGTACAGGATTTCATGATGAAGTCCAGGCTGGTCTTGAACTTTCTTTTTCTAATGAAGACATGTTTTTATTAGTACATATGTGCAGGACATACTGTTTACATCCCCTGTGTGGAGTTGGTACATGCACATGACACATCTTGATTGCTTTCTTTCATCCCTGTTCCTTCCCCTCTCTCCCTTCCCTCCATCTCTTACTCTCTTTCCCATTTGAGAAAGATCTACCTCCCCAGCTGGACATGGTGGTTCCTGCCTGTAACCCCGGAACTTGGGAGGTGGAGGCAGTAGGATGAGTTTGAGGCCAGTCTGGGCTACGTAGTGAGACCCTGTATCAAAACAAAACAAAACAAAGCAGATCTATCTCCCTACTTCCTATATCTTTTGTTTGCTCTTTATTCGTATTTTGGGTTTTTCACAGAAGAGACACCATGTGATATGTAAGCTTGTGTGTATGATTTACTTTACTTAATATTATGGTCTCAAAATGCATCCCATTTTACTACAAATGACTCAAGTTTATTCTTCTTTATGGTACAGGAGCACTTCATTGTATGTAAGTTCCACATTTTCTTCATGCATTCATCTGTAGAAATCCCCCCAAAAAAGACCCAATCAAAAAATGGGCTGGTGGTGTCGTCACATAAGTTGCGCAGATTACCAGATACAAACATGCAGAATTGGTTAAAATATTTTAAAAAACCTTTTAAACATGAACTCTTCCCCTCAACAAACCATCAGACAGCAACTTCGTTGAAGATAACAATATGTAATATACAAACCACTGTTAATCTCTATCATTTGGTTTGAAACCCTGTGTCATTTTTTATGTCCTTGCTTTGTGTTGTCTGTATTTTGCTCTTGTTTTTTTTTTTGTACTATTTTCTTTAAAATAAAAAAATAAAAAAAATGGGCTGCTGAAATTAATAGACACTGCATAAAAGCAGTACAGATGGCCAATAAATACACAACATCTCTGCACATTAGAGAAATGCAGATTAAAACAGCATTGAGATTTCATCTTACCCCAGAAAAAATGATTTTGAACTTTGAATCCTGACTTAGTGTCTTGAGTGCCATGGTTACAGACACAGGTGTCACCACATCTAGCTGAAAACATCTACTCTTTACCACATTAATACAAGTTTAAAATTCTGAATTTTGAGTTACTGTTTTTCAGAAAGAGTGAGCCAATCACACTTGGTTGTTTTATACAGAGCAGAGGGTCTGAGGTTTTTAGGGGTCTGAGCCTGGTTGAGGGAGTGCGGAATAGACCTTGAGGCTCTCTGCAGCACTGAGATTCTTAATTTCATTTTACAGATGATGAAATGGCTCAAAGAAGTGAATTTGGCAAATCATGCTGTAACTGGGGTTAGAGTCCATGTCTGTCTGATTCAAGACTGCTGTACATTCTATCATCCTACTTCAAACATCAGGAGGGAGTGGGGCTTCAGGCCTTCTTTCAAGTCTGCATCTCTGTACCGATGAAGTCTCCCAGCTGTGTTGAGCTGTAACCTCATCTTCCCTTCCACAGGCTGGAGACTCGCTGCCCTGGGGCAGACACAGTTGCTTTTCTACAGACCTAGCTTGTTTGAACCTTGGAGATAAGGTTTTCTTTTAAAGAGCCTTTCTGCTCTTCCCTACCGGAGCATCAGTTTTGGTCTGCATGTAATTTAATTCCCTCTTCAGCACAAAGAAATGGGAAATGAGTTGTATGTGTGTGTGAATGTAGATATGTGTGCATGTGCATGTGTGTGTTAAATGCGCAAGGGAATGAAAAGGAAGAAGATAAAACCCTGCCGTTGGGGACAGGGGGTCCCATCCAAACCCCACTGTACACAGATATCAGCTCGCATCGGGAACTTTGAAAGTTCACATTCTCTGAATTATCTGGAAGGGAGCTCAGACCTAGTTTTCATCTGAACACATCATAGGAAGAGCCTTACTTGACCCCTTGGCTACATCATACCCCTTGGCCCGTCACACCTGTTTTCCTTCCTAGCGCTTTCCACAGGACACTATTAGCTCAGCAGTTATTTTACATATGCCACCTCCTGCACCGGTCTATAAGCGCCATGGCAGATAGCTGTCATATTTATTTTCTTCACCGTTATACACCCAGTACCCCTACAGGGATTGGGACATAAGGAGCATTCAATAAACATTTGTAAAAGGAATGAACAAAAACATTTACTTAAAAAATTACTATTTCCTTTTATGAGCGAGAAAGGTGCGCCTCGATGGGTAGAAGATGGCAGACTTATGAAACGTAGTTTTTCAGTAATCTGAACTTGTGCATTGCACACCAGTTAGCTTGGCCAATGCGCATTTTTTTCTGGGAAACCCTGAGTCTTCTGAAAACAAAGGTTACATGTCACAGCCTCCGTGCTGAATTTGGGGGTTGAGTTTAAGTTTTTGATCTTTATAAAGGTTAAGCAGTGGATTGGATTGCTAAGTAGCCCAGCAGATATCCTTATTAAGATACCAAAGCTGTGAATTCTCAGAAATTGTGGGCTGTGCACGCACGCCCGGGCGGGTGAAGGGACTGACAGCCCTGTGGTGTTCTCAAAAGTACCACAAGGTGGTGCTGCTGTTGCTTTCCAGGGCTACCCATCGCGACTCCATCTGCAGCCGCTAGAATACTTGGTACCTTGAAAAGTTCTTTACAAGTCAGGAGCGATGGCCTAACGGAAATCCTTTTCTTGACTAGTCTTGAATTTTTCCCACTGATGAAAACTGCCTCACAGTGAAGCCTTCTGGAGGAGGCTCTGTGAAAGCCTTGCTGTCTTGGCTGTATTTGCCAAAGGTTGAGTCTACCCTAAGAGAAAGGAAAATAGCTGGATTTGAAAGGGCTGCTGCACCCCCAGGACTCCAGCACAGTGAGCCCTTTAGCGCCGTTTCCTCTGGTTGGTCTTTCCAGTGCACACCTGTCTCCAGTGGGATTTTCCATCTTGATCACTTCCATTTCCTAGGGATCCAACTTGTCCCTTACAAGTTGTACCGTCGGGCTGGGTTCCACTTAGTGGGAGGTTGTGCTCCAGCTGCTTAATGGCTGACATTTAATAGGGATGGCTCATTCATTCATTCATTCATTCATTCATTCATTCATTCATTCATTCATCCTGCATTGAGTACTTGCTATCTTCTGGTACTGTGCAAGGAATTAGAAATAGAATAAAATCTCTGGCTGTCAAATAAGACAGCCAGAGATTTGGACTTGAGTTTCCCTTCCAGCCCCTTTTGTTCTCTTCTCCAGCTTGAGTTGGGCCAGCTGCTGTCCACGGTGGGACACCTTTTCCTTATTTCCACTTTTTGGGATTTCGCTGTACCTGTCTGATTATTTGAACTGTAGCACTAATGCTGCCCGGAGTGAATCTCCATGGGTTCTTCCTGTGCTTGGCTATCTCATTTGGTGAACAAAACTACTGACTTGCATTAGGATGAATAACAACACTCATTTGCTTGGGACTGAGGATGGAGATATTCGTAGGATGCAGACATTTCAGTTTTAAAACAAGAGCTGGTGGGTGTCTGGGATGTGGAACTTTTAGTGCTAAAACCTGGAAAGTTCCAGGCAAATCAGAATGAGGGGGCTGCCAAAAGCTGGTCTCCACCTTACTCCTGTTAGGCCTTGGCCTCCTTTTTCTCCCACTAGTCACTGTTTCCCAGTTATTAAAATATGAGGAATTAGTGATAAGCCCTTCCATCCTGTGGCTCGCTCGTCACCTTTGGAAGTGACTGGTGGGGTTCCTGGTCCTGGCAGCATGTCTTGGAGTGAGTGTTCACTTTGGACAAGTTATTTAACCTCTCAGCCTCAGCTCCTTTTATTGTGAAATAAGTATAATTATCCCTTTCTCACAGATTTGCTGAGAGGCTTAGATGAGATCAGGCACATGCAATGTCAAGTACGAATATATCCAGGTGTCAGTTAAACAATGAGTGGTGAAAGCAAATGGAAGAGATGTGAAAGAATATCTCCGCTGTGGACTGGATGCAGAGTGAAGGGTGGGTGAGCATGGAGTGGAAAGGCTGGGGCTGAGGCTAGCAAAAGGCAAGACTGGAGAGCTAGGGAAGGGCCCGGGCTCAGGAAGCCTTGTAAGTTTCCTTAAGATATCTACTGTTACCTTGATTTTGATAGGGAATCACTGAGGAATTTTAAGAAGAGGAACATCCCTATCAGTTTGGGTTTATAAAGTCCCTGCTTTCTGTCCTCAGCTGCTGTTTGGATTTAATATATCACAGGTTGCTACTGAAAGATATTCTCACTTTCCTTATGCTTGTTGAATTTCTCACCCTTAGAGCCTTCCCAGCCCCTTTGCCTCATTTATTTATTCACTAAATCTTTATAAACATATTATCAGTTAAGTTTGGGGGCTGAAATCCCTCGCAGGAACGCCAAGATTCCAACACCTCCACCTCTGATAGAGATAACTCAAAACTGGTCTGCAAGGTTCTGGCTGAACTCTGGTCGCAGGGCCACTGTTCTTGACTGCCTGAGCTGCAGTGTTGTTATGTCAGGCAAGCTCAGGGCATGTATTTTTTTGAGCAATGCTCTGAGATGTCATTCCTCTCTGGTTCTGAATCTCAATTTTCCAGGTTCTTGATGCTGATTCCTGCTCTGACACTTTTTCTGGGGTCAGGCCTGGGACTAAGGTAAGAGAAATGGCAGTGCCAGCCTTGATGTAGGTCGTGGGCACCCTGGAAACTCTTTCTTTGGCCAGTTCCCTGTCACTGACACTGCCTGGTTGGTGGCACCAAACCCTCTCTCTTCTCTGTAAGCTGGCAGGTTCTCCCACACACACTTCACTTGTTGGCCCATTAGGGCAGTTGTGAACATCACTGAGATTCATGGCGCCTCCCCTACCTCTGCCGTTGCTCTGACCTGGCTCTGTTCTTTCTACTTCCTCTGTATTTCCATGTCACCTATGGTAAGTGCAGTCCGGTGGCTCATTGCCCCCAGTGTTTGCACCCAGATTCTGAATTCTTTTGTTCCTCCTGTTATCCTGGGTAGATCTTGTTGTACTTTGTTTCTACAAGCTCCCACTCTTCGTAGCTGATGGTCGTGCAAGACAGCCTTCAAGATCTCTTGAAGGGCGTGTGGATGAGTTTGTTTGTTGGGATGTAGGGATTGGATCAACACCACAGGAATTGGTAGAAACAAAGTCAAGGTTGGACAGGAGCTGTGGCGGTTCT
>NW_004955445.1:15240700-15246385 GCF_000276665.1 Chinchilla lanigera | reverse complement strand
GAGTTTGTTTGTTGGGATGTAGGGATTGGATCAACACCACAGGAATTGGTAGAAACAAAGTCAAGGTTGGACAGGAGCTGTGGCGGTCCTAACAGGATTTCTGCACGGGAACACTCTTGTGGCAGCCAGAAACTCCGTATTTAGGGTTAAGCTAACTTGTGAACCGGAGAGGTGGCTGGCTATCAAAGGTGAAAATAGAGGAGGGACAATGGATGGTGGTAACTACAAAGTGTTCCTTCCCAGCGCTCAGCTGCAAGGAGCCAGAAGCAATATGTTTTACTTTTCTTTTTCATGTCTAGCGAGAGAGGTGCAGCCTGCATGGAGCGGTACCCCAGCACAGCTACTAGACGGCACCATAATGAGAGCGAGGTCCTTGGGAGGTCTGTGGAGGTCAGCATCACTTTGACAACTGGCATGCCTGTCAGAGAGAGCAGGAGTGTGGCCGTCAGGGTCCTGCCAGGGAGAGGGAGGGAACTGTAACTGCCTGTGGCTGAGGAAAGACAAGCAACAAGCACATGGAACAGACACGGCCCTTGTTCTCCCCATAATACCTTCACCTGCTGGCTGTGCCCACTCCCTACCAGGCAGCCTTTGGCCCCTGTGTGGGCTGAAGCCAGGCAGGGCTGCTGTGCACATAGCTCTTGTACCCCAGCTCTGCCCTTCTGCACACAAGGGTTATGTATCACTGGGAAAGCACCAAGGAGAAGTCAGTGTGGGTCCCTCTGTGTTGGCTAATTAACCTCTGAAAGCCTCAAATTTTCTCATCTATAAAGTTTTTAAAAAATTTTTCTTTCAATAACAATATCCTGTAAGTACACTCTGAGAATTAAGTGAGAAAAACATGCACGATATGTCTGGACCGGCTCACTGTGAGTGTCCTTCTTTTAGACCCGCTGAGCTTACAACCCCCAGATTTATTTGACAACCTTTGGCTTTTCTTCTAGGCCTCAGAGTCATACTTGGAATCACCTGCAGGGCAGAGCCCACTGAGCCACCTCTCTGCCCTGGCCAGTAATACCAACTCACCGTCTCTAAACTCACAGGTGTTCACAGATGTGTCAAGGCTAGTAATAAATGGGAGTGGATCACATTTGTGGGCCACATCTATCTGCTAATGTCTGACTGTGTCCCTCAAATTCACGTACTGGAAACTTAACCCCCAGTGGAACCATGTTGAAAGGTGAGGGCTACTAGGGGGATGTTTAGGACCTTAGGCTCCACTGTCCTGAGTGGATTCATGGCACTATAAAAAGAGGTTATGGGGCTGAGTTCACTTTCCTTTGTTCTTTTGCACTGTGAGGACAGAATGTTGTCTCCCTTTGGCCCTTTCACCATGGCTCCATGTAAAGCAGCCGCAAAAATCCCTCACCAGACCACAGATGCAAGCATCTAGATCTTGGACTTCGCAGTCTCCAGGCCTATAAGAGATAAATTTTTCTTGTCTATACATTACCCAGCCTCTGGTATTCTATTATAACAGCACAAACAGACTAAGGCAACATCCATCACTCTAAGTCTAATGAACTTATATCTCATCTTTGCTCCAGCAAAGATTTAATGCAGCTTAAATTAGAGTAATCATGCTGCTTCTCTGCTTAAAAAAAAGGAAAAAACAAGTCCCAGTTGCTCCCAGATAGAATCCACATGCTTCAGTGTGACACATGGCCTGGCTTCTGTCTATCTTCCTACCGTTATCTCTCACCACACCTTGCCTTGTACCCCGTTACTATTTCTTCCTGAGTGCCAGGGTAGACTGCTCAGCCCGAGAGTGCACAAGTCTATTTTAGTAAATTTAAAAAATGTAAACTGTTAGAATTTTTGAAAAATAACTAGTTCAGCTCTACTTTCAAATTAATTAATTTCTCTTCTCTTCAGTGACTTTCTATCCCCTCTAGTTAGGATTACTTGGTCATGTTGGCTTCCTACTCCAGATGAGCTCAGTCCCTTGTTTTCTTCATCCAGGTGGTCTCAGCCCCCTGGCAGCTGTGGGAGGATGAAGGATACTTGGGTAATTGATCTTGCTGGCTTTGATCCTAGAATTTACCCCCTAGTATGTGGTTCCTTCTATACAGCCCCACTGACTGTTAGAACAAAGAGGTGTGCGTGTGAGTTCTTACCTGTACAGACTGAGCAGAGGAGAGTCAGTAGGGTGGAAATTGGTCCGTATTATCCCCAAAGTTTTGAAACCTACAAATTTACTTTGACATTTATAAAATCTGAAATCCTTCTTCCTTTGATCTGTTGTTTTAAAAAATTCCATCCAGGTCCCTTCCTGTATCTCTCTTGGGGTTCCTCCAGTGCCACCTACTCTGAAACCATATTAAGCATGCACTTGTTTCTTCTATCATTGCTATGTAGAAATGGAGTCTGAGATCATGGACAATTTCATTTGCAGTCATGGGTAAATGTGTTTTGTACTTGTGGAATAATAAGGAGGAAGCCACAAATCCTATAATAATATTTGTGTGACTACAAAGATACACGAGTAAGAAAGTTAAGTGAAGCAGTGTTTGTAATATCTAAAACTGGTAGCCACTGAAATGCCAACTAATAGTGGATTTATTAAATGCATACAATTACATCCTTACAACTGGATACCACTGAAAGAAGCCTATATATGTTATTATGGAAATTTACCATTAATGTGCTTAAGATGAAAGAATTAACATTATGTTAAGTACGAAAGTATGATTCCAATTCAGATAAAGAGATTATTATATACATATACAGTCTTAGTAGCCTAGTAAAATTTGAAGGAATATTCACCAAACTTTCATTGTTACCAAATTAGTTAAGGGGCTGGGGATATAGCTCAGTGGCACAGCACCTGCTTGGCAAGCACAAGGTCCTGAGTTCGATTCTTGGTACCAAAAAACCCCCACCAAATAAATTAGTTAAGAATTGAACAGTGAGGCTGGGGATTTAGCTCAGTGGCACAGCGCCTGCCTGGCAAGCACAAGGTCATGAGTTCAATTCCCGGTACTGGGAAAAAACAAAAAACAAAAACAAAAAAAAGAATTGAACAGTGAAATAAGGAATAAAATTACAGAATACAGGAGACAAAACTGGCTCAGCCAGGTGCAACACACACCTGTAATCCCAGCATTTGGGAAGCTGAAGCAGGAGGATCACTGTGAGTTCAAGGCCAATTTGGAGGTACATAACACATTCAAGGCCAGCTTGAATTACGGAGTGAGACCCTGTCTTAAAAAACTCAAAAAGACGTTCTCATTTAAGTCATACATTCCTGAATATTACTTTACATTTACAAAAATAATGTTACTTTCATAATCAGAAAAAGGTTTTAAAATGTTTGTCTTTTGAGATGCAACCAAAGCTATTATCAACTGAAATTCATTGCCTTTAATACTAGTTCTTAAGTAGGGAGAAAGTAACCATTACATAAAGAAGCAAAATATAAGAATAAATATCACAGTGGCTTAGAGATAAATGGACATAAATAAAGGGCATTCAAAGAAAAACTAAATGTACATGAACAAATATAGCGATACAGATTAGTTTTAACTCTAGCTGGTGCCAGGAGCATATAATGGGAAGGAGATGTAGCATCTATCTAGTCATGCCTTTGTGGAAAAATTTGGTTTGCACAACATTTAAGAGCAATCAAGTTTTTAAATTTATGGAGTATATAGTTTAATGCAGTATCAGTTTTGATATCTGTTTGAAGCAAAAGTTGTTAAGTGATAATTTAACTCATAGTGATTTGGCTTTTTAAAATTTGGGTCAATTTTGTGTTCTTATTCTTAGGTCTTATTGTATTGTGTTCAGAAAATATGTTAGGTGCTATTTCCTCTTTTTAAGGTTTTATTTCAGAGTTAAGGTCTGTAAATGCTTCATAGGCACCTGCAAAGAATGTGCTTTTCATTTTCTTGTTTTTGAGGGGATACAGTTCAAATATTATCTGTTGGATCAATCTTAGCAGTTTTATTAATTAGATCTTGTGCAGTCCTGCTTGTTTTTAGTCCCCTTGATCTGTCCTGGGATAAGAACTGTGAGTCTTTTTCAAAATTAAGTTCTTGTATTTGTAACAGCTTTTTTATTATGTATTTTGGTGACACATGCTATGGAGCACTTAAAGATTCAGAGTGTCTATATTTTCACATGGAATAAAGCTTTAACCAATTATAATTGGTTCAGTTCTTCCACTTTAATATCTTTTTTGTTTGAGTTAAAATGTGATATTACTATAAAATCATTAATTTCTTTTTATATAACATCTTTATTGAAATATAATTCATGTATTATAAAATCCACCCATTTAAAGGGCACAATTTTATGAGTTTTAGTCTTTTAGAATTGCACAACCATCACCACAATTAATTTTAAAATATTTTTATCATCTCAAAAGGCATTAGCAGTCACTCTCTGCAATCATCTGAGCCCTGGGCAGTCACTAATCTACTTTTATCTCTGAAGTTTTACCTATTTGGTTTACTTCATATACATGGAATCATATAATATGGTATGCAGTCTTTTTTGGCTGGCCTCTTTTACTTATTTTGAAGTACTTGATAGACATTTGGGTTGTTCCCAGTTTTGGGTTATTATGAATAACTCTGCTATGAGCATTCATGTACAATTTTTTTCATGAACATGTTTTTTCACTTTTTTTTTATTTTAAAGAGAGTAGTACAGGAGAAACAAACAAACAAAAAATAGAACCGTAGCAGCATACTAGTATATGAACATAAACAAATCAAAGCAAGAACATTCAAAGTGATGCAAGGTCTCGGGGCTGGGGATTTAGCACAGTGCCTGCCTGGCAAGCGAGAGGTCATGAGTTCAGAAAAAAAACAAAAACAAACAAACAAAAAAAGTGATGCAGGGTCTCAAGACAAATTAATACAAATCAACAGTGGTTGTTACATTGCATATCGCTATCCTCAACTACATTGCTCAGATAATCAGATGTAAGAATGAAAGATTGCTCAAACCATTAAAGAGAATAAGAAAATAATTCTTCAATAAAACATTAGAGACAATACAGAGTTTCACTAGACAAGATGGTAGGAGTTCACCACTATAACTCCATTGCATATTGTTACGTTCCAGTTGCTCAGACCATGAGACACAAGCATGCAAAGTCGATCAGAACATAAAAATTTGTGAGCATTAACTGTTCCATTTCAATACACCATCAGACAACAGCAATACTGTCATCGCAGCTATTCATATATATATTTATGTTTTGCCTTCTTTATTCCTTTTTTTCTTCTTTCCCTCATCCCAGTCATTCCTTCCTCTGAGCAATTTCTTTCCCTTTCCTATTATCTATTGTACATTTTGAGTTTTACCTAGACTTTCAGATTTCTACACCAAAGAGGATATTTACACATGTGAGTCCGATTTATTTCACTTAGAGTATGGTCTTTGGTTACATCCTTTTACCTACAAAAGCCTCGAGTTTATCTTTTTTTAATAGCTGAGTAATACTCCATTGTATAAAAATACCACAACTTTTTTATCCATTCCTTAGTGGATGGGCATCTGGGTTGTTTCCGAGATTTTTTTTTTTTTTTTTATTTTAGAAATAAAAGGAGGAAAATACTAACAGATCGACAACATTTTACAAAATAGCAAAGGATCAGTACAGACATTACAGAGTTACAAACAGAGTGGTAGGGAATTAACAATGCTTATTGTATTACATATTGATATCTTCAA
>NW_004955445.1:15236603-15237991 GCF_000276665.1 Chinchilla lanigera | reverse complement strand
AAAAAAAAAAAAAAAAAATTTCCCTCTGAGGACTGCTTTCATTGCATCCCTCAGACTCCTGTAGGTTGTATCTTCATTTTCATTTGATTGTAAATAGTGTTTAATCTCTAGTTTGATTTCATCTGTGACCCACTGGTTGTTCAGGAGGATGTTATTTAATTTCTGTTTATGGAGTTTTTGTGTTTTCTTTTGTCATTAATTTCCAATTTCACTGCACTATGTTGTGATAGTATACATGGTATAATTTCAATTCCTTTGCATTTACTTAAACATGTTCTATGTACTAGTATATGGTCTATTTTAGAGAATGTCCCATGTGCAGCTGAGAGGAATGTGTATTCTGATGCTGTTGGGTAGAACACTCTGTAAAGGTCTACTAAGTCCATATGTTCACATGTTTGGTTAAGTTCTGTTATTTCTTTCCTAATTTTTTGTCTAGTTGATCTATCTCTTTCTGACAATGGTGTGTTAAAGTCCCCTGTTATGATTGTGTTGCTAGGTATTTCATTTTTCATGTCTGTTAGAATTTGTCTTATATAGGTGGGTGCTCCTACATTTGGTGCATAGATGTTTAGAATTGTTATCACTTCCTCTTGAAGCTTCCCCTTCACAAGTGTGTAGTGACCTTCTTTATCTCTTTTGATTGTTCTTGGTTTGAAGTTCATGTTGTCTGTAAACAGAATAGCTACACCCACTCTTTTCTGTGTTCCTGTCACATGGAATATTGTTTTTCATCCTTTAATTTTCAGTCTTTGAATTTCCTTTTGAGTGAAATGTGTTTCTTGCATACAGCATATAGTTGGATTTTGTTTCCTAATCCACCCTCCAAGTCTCCTTCTTTTGGTTGGTGCGTTGAGACCATTTACATTGATGGTTATAACTGATATGTATTGGCTTATCTTTGTCATGGTATTTTCCTGCTGTTGGATCCTCCTTCTTCCCTCTGTTTAACTGCTTGCTCTGCTTGTTGGTTCCTTTCTGTTGTTGTTCTCGAAGTTGTGCTCTGTTTTATCTCTTTCTAGTATATCTTTTAGTACTCTTTGTAGGATTGATTTGGTGCTCATGAATTTCTTCAGTTGTTCTTTATCATGAAATATTTTATTTCTCCATTAAATTAGACAGATAGCTTTGCAGGGTACATCTGTCTGGGTTGGAAGTTGTTTTCTCTCAGTACTTGAAATACTTCACACCAAGATCTTCTTGCCTTGATGGTTTGTGTTGAGAAGTCTGCCATGATTCTGATAGGCTTTCCTTTATAGGTGATCTGTTTCTTTTCTCTAAGGGCTTTTAATATTCTGAGCTTTTGTTGAGTTTCTTGGATCTTGATCACTATATATCTAGGGGTAGATTTATTTTGGTTATGATTAACTGGAGTTCCATATGCTTCA
>NW_004955445.1:15173428-15236213 GCF_000276665.1 Chinchilla lanigera | reverse complement strand
CTTTGGATATGCTGAACATTTCTTTCATTATTGTTGTCATTTCTTTTCTCACCTGAGACATTATTTCTGATCTGATGTCTTCTATGTCCTGATGGAATTGTTTCTTTACTTCAGTTGCTATCATTTCAGAAATTTCAGGTGTATGACTTCCAGGCTTTTCTGTGTTGATGCCTCCTGGACTTGTTTAGGGTGGTGTGGAGGTCTGGAATTGCATTTTACTCCTTCATTTTGTCATTTTTGAAGAACCAGAGACTCCCTGTAGTGCAGTCACACTGTCCTGATTGTGAGTGAGTGGCAGGGCGAGAATCTGAAGATTCCCAGTGCTCAGTGTAGTTCCTGTGCTGGTGAGTGGTGACAAGGTGGGGTCCCAGATGCTCCCGACCTTTCTTGATTCAGTTGGCTCCCAGGAATGTGTGGGAAGGGGTGGGCAGGCTCACTGGCATTCCTGAGGCTGTCTGGGGTTTGGCCCAGCTTCCACAAGAGTAGTGGGGGGAGGCAGGTCAAGTTCACCGAGGCTTCACATATTGCCCAGGATAGAGCTTGCTTCCCACACTGGAAGTGGAGAGGTAAGGGTGAGCTCCCCGAGGCCGCTGACTATGTTCAGGTTTCAGCTGAGCTACCAGCGGGGTGTGAGTTGTTCTGGCAGTGACCAGCAAGGCCCCAGAAGTTGTCCAGGGATCCACGTGCCCCACACCCTAGTAGGGGAGGCACCAGAGTAGCTCACCGGGTTCCTAAAGGTGTCTGACATTCGGCCCAGCCCCGGAAGACGCTCTATGGGTGTGGCGGGGAGCCTCCTAGGACCCAGAGGGTGCCCGGGGTTTCGCCTGCCTTGCATGCTGGTCAGAAATGCAAAGCTACGACTCACCGGGCTTCCTGAAGATGTCTGGGGTTCAGCCCAGCCCGGGCCCACACACTATGGGTGTGGCGGGTAGCCACCGAGGCCCCAGAGTGTGCCTGAGGTTTTTGCCTGCCTTGCGCACTGGTCAGGGAGGCAGAGCCCAGAGTCACCGGGCTTCCTGAAGATGTCCGGGGTTTCGCCCAGCCTGGGGAGAGACACCTTCACTTTTGTTGAGTATATACCTAAGCATGGAGTTATCAGGTCAAATGGTAACTCTGTGTTTAACCTTTTAAAGAATCAACACACCACTTTCCAGCAGTGTATGAAAATTTTAATTTCTGTACAGACTCATCAACACTTATTATTATCTGTGTTTTTGATTATAGACCATATCATAGGTGAAGTAGTACCTCCTTGTGGTTTTGATTTGCACTTCCTTGAGTGTTAATGATATTGTAGTTTTCAGAATATAAGTTTTGCGCTTCATTTGTTAATTTTACCCAACTATTTCATTCTTTTTGGTGCTACTATAAATGGAATTGTTTAGTTTTACTTTGTAGATTGTTCATTGGCAGTGTATAAATATACAGTTGATATTGCATATTGATTTTGTACCCTGAGATCTTGCTAAGCTTATTTGCCCTAGTCTTTTTTAAAGTGACTTCTTTAGGATTTTCTGCATATACCATATTGTTTGCAAATAGAGGTAGTTTATTTCTCACTTTCCAATTTGGATGCCTCTCCTTACTTTTTCTTGCCTAATTGGTCTTGTTACAAAACAATGTTAAATGGAGGTTAACATCCTTATTTTATTCCTGATGTTAGGGGGAAAGTATCTAGTCTTTCATTAAGTACTTTGGCAGTGGGCTTTTGTAGATATCCTTTATCCATTTAAGTTTGTTCTACAGTTTGTTTATGAGATTTTTATTATGTAGCGTGTTCAGTTTTCCTGCACCTACTGAGAAGATCATTTGATTTTTGCCTCTTATTAATATTTTTAAAGTGCTAGCCAACTTTTAATTTCTGGAGTAAATTCCCATTTTGTCACAGTATATGATCCTTTTTTATATCTTATCAGAATCAGTTTATTTGTATTTTGTTGAACACTTTTTGTGTTTATGTTCACAAGAGATATTAGTATGTAGTTTTCTTTCTTTGTGATTTCTGCGTCATGTTTTGCTTTCAGAGTAATATTGGCCTCAGAGAGTTGGGAAGTGTTCCTTACTCTTTTAGTTTTCCAAAGAAATGGTTTTTACTTATTCTTTAAATGTTAGTGTTGTGGCTTGTATCTAGATGTTTCCCCAAAGCCTCATATGCAGTCATAGGTGGGGCTTTTGGGAGGTGACAGGATCTTGGGTGTATGATGTTGGGATGAAGGATTTGATGCTAAGATTAAAGTATGAGTTCATATCTGCTCTAAGGGTGGGTCCCCTGGATATGATATAAGGGACAGAAAGAGGTTATTTACTTGTTGCTTTTTTTTTTTTTTTTTTTTTTGTTTTGGGTATCAGGAATCAAACTCAGGACCTTGTGTTTGCCAGGCAGGCTCTTGTGCCTCTGAGCTATATCCCTGGCAACTTGTTGCTTATAGGGGTTGCTGCTTGTTACTTGATGCCTTCTGCCTGCTCTGTGATGTTCCCCTGCCCTCCCACCCTATCTTGGAGTAGCCAGCTGTGAACTGAAACCTCTACAAACTGTGAGCTGCAATGAACCTTTCCTCTTTTAACTTTGGATGTTGGGTATTTTGTTTTAGCAATGAGAAAAGTAACTAAGACAAGTAGAATACACTAGTAAAGGCATCTTGGCCTGAACCTTTCCTTGTATTTTAAAGTAACAATATCAATCTTTTTACTTTTCATAATCCTGTTCAAGTTTTTTATTTCATCTTTAATAAGTTTTGGTAGCTTGTCTATTTCATGTAAGTTTTATAATATGTTGGCATACATAGTACTGCCATAAATCCTATTACATCCTTTCAGGTTATTAGTAATGTCTCTTCTTTCACTTCTGATTTTAGCAATTTAAATTTTTATCTCTTTTAAATCTATTTTTAGCTAGTGATTTGTTAATTTTGTTGATCTTTTCAAAGAATCAACTTTTGGTTTTGTTGCTTATGTTCTGTTCTCTATTTCTTTTTTTCATTTTAAACAGAAAAGAACAAAAACAGAATAACAAAAACAAAGACAAAAACAAAACAACACAAAAACTATAAAAATGATGCAGAGCTTTGAAACAAGATGATAGGAAATCAACAATGATTGTTGTACTACTTATTGTTATCTTCAAAGTAGTTGCTGAGATTACCAGATGTAGGTATGCAAGATTGATCAAACAATTAAACATTAGCTATTCCTTTCAATAAACCAATAGAGATTTGTAGTACAATTATCTTAGCTATCCTGTGTGTGTGTGTGTATAGTATATATATTTCCCTTCCTTCTTTCATTCTTTTATTTTCTCTATTTCATTAACATTTGCTGTAATCTTTATTCTTTCCTTCTGCTTGCTTTAAGCTTCTTTTTTCTTAATACTTTTGGCTTTCAGATTTGACCTAAAGAGTTCTCCCTCAAATGAAAAATTTGCATTGGAATGCTCATCTCAGGCTCAGCACCAAGGTAATAAATCTCCTCTTGCATGGGGGATTGCCTTTCATTGTATTCTCCAGCTCCCACCTCTGGTCTCACTTTCCAATCACTTTTCCAAATAGAGTGTAATGGGATAAAATTTCACTGCCCGGTCCCTAGGCACAAAAGTCTCTATTCACTTTTCCTGGGCTTAAGAAATGCATGTTTATTCTTCTCTTCTTTTTTTTTTTTTTTATAATTTTTAATTTTATTCTTCAATGTCTGTAATTCATGCAGTTTATAGTCATCCTGGGGAGTGGTTACATGTATATATTATAATCATGTTTCTTCTTTTTTAATTTTTTTTTTATTTTAAAGAGAGTAGTAAATGAGAAACGAACAAAGCAATAGAACAGTAGCAGCATACCAGTATCACAAATATAAACAAATCAAAGCAAGAACATTCAAAGTGATACAGAGTCTCAAGACAAATAATACGAATCAACAGTGGTTGTTACATTACATATCACTATCCTCAACTACATTGCTCAGATTATCAGATGTAAGAATGAAAGATTGCTCAAACCATTATAGGGAATAAGAAAATAATTCTTCAATAAAACGGTAGAGATAATACAGAATTTCACTAGACAAGATGGTAGGAATTCACCATTGTAATTCCATTGCATAATCATGTTTCTTCTAAGTAGCAGAAATCAAAAATATGGTTGACTTTGCTTATGATACTCATTAAATCCTTAGAATCTTTCCCAGTTGTATCAGGAAGATGAGGTATTAACTAGCTATTTTTGTATCTTTGTGAATTATCTCTTTCTGTTATTTACCAACTTTTCTTTTTTGTAATGTGGTGTTCAATTTTCAGCTATTTTTTCATAAGTTTTCTGCCTGTATGAATAATGGTAACCTTTGTCTGTAACATATGTTGAAAATATTTTTCCAAGCTTATTTACTGGTCAGACAGAAGGTTTACAGTTTTATGTACTACAATATGTTAGTCTTTCCTGTTTGGTTTCTGTTCTTGACATGATATTTTACAAATGCCTTCACCATTTTTAAAATGTCATCCTGGAATTATAATACTATTTACCTAAATCTCCTTATGGCCTTCTTTTGCATAGCCTTGTTGTGTTTATATTTTTGATTCATCAGATTTTATTTTGATATAAGGAATGATAGGTATCCAGTTTAAGTTTTATCTAAAGAACTGGTAAGTTGGAACAGGTATAACAGAATAGTTTCCTTCAGATTTTCCTATATTCTGGTTCTATGCTGATGGCTGTGTGTTAGTATTTTACTTCCCTTCTTCCCTTCTTTGAGCCTATTTCCTTATTTGTAAAATATAAGATATCTTAAGGTGTTTTTGTGAGGTGTGTAAGAGATATCTTACAGTGTAGGGGGACTATATGTAAGGCACTCGAAACATGGCCTGTAGAGTAAGTGTGAGTTATTGTTATATGATTCTAGATAAAATGCATATACCAATGTGGGATCTACCATTTCTCCTGCCAATTTCCATGGGAATTTGATGGTTTAAAGATTTCCTAGAAGTATTTGTTTCCTAATTAAAATGGACAACTATTTGTGCAACCTCAAATACCCTCATAACCACCACGACCACCACCACCACCACCAACAACAACAATAACAACAACAACAGCAGTTTCATCTGGAAATAACTGAAAGTAAGAGATACAGGCCTACACTCTCTTCTTGGCTACAAATTGCAAAAGCTTAGAAAATTTGTGAATAGATCCAGTGAATATCACTCCTGCTCAATCCCAAATGCAAATTACAAGAGGAACTTAGTTGTAAAATGCCAAGTGTATGCTCAGATAATTGCTATAGTGTGTTTTCAGTCTCTACATTGGCAGGAGAACAAGTACTTTTTACTTCCCAATGTCTTCAGGGACTGAGTACTTTTTTATTTCCTCTTTTGCACACCTGTACTATTGGTTGGTTAATAACTGATTCTGCAAAGTACTTCCTATTGGTCTCTTTCCATTTTTTTTTTCATTTTTTATTTTAAAAATTTAAAAACTGACAAAGAAACAATGAAGACAATATCAAAACAACACAAAAATAACAAAAATGATACATGGCCTCAAAATAAAATGATAGAAATTTGCAGTGGTTGCTACATTAAATACTATTTTTCTCAACCAAGTTGCTTAGTCCACCACATGTAAGAATGTATGATTGATCAACCAATCAAAGATAGTAACAAGTAAAAAAAACAAAACAAAACAAACAAACAAAAACAACATTGGAAATGATGCAGAACTTCACATTACAAGATAGTAGAAGTTTAACAATGGTTCTTGTACTGCATATTGTTGTTCTCAGATCAGTCATTCTGATTATCAAATTCAAGCATTCAAAATTGGTCAAGAAAAAAGAAAATTTTAAGCATTGACTGTTCCTTTCAATAAACCACAGACATCAGCAATACACCTATTCCAGCTATCCTTATAAATACATATAAATTTTGTTTTTCATTAAAAAACCCTAAATAACAAAAACAAAATAGCAGAGAGCAGTTAAAATGATACAGAATTTCAAAACATGGTGATAGGATACTAACAATGGTTGTTATATTACATAATGTCATCTTCAAAATGGTTGCACATATAACCAGATATAGGCATGCAAGACAATTACACATTTCCTTTCAATAAACCAACAGATATTAGTAGTAGAATTATCCTAGCTATCTTCCCCCCTCTTCCTTCTTTCTTTTTCCTCTCCCCTCCTTTACCCCAGTTGATCCTTCCTATTTGAGCAGTTTCTTTTCCCTTTCACAATGTCTATTGTATCTTTCAGGTTTTATTTACTCTTTCAGGTTCTTATAGTAGGGAGGAAATACGATGTTTACACATGTGAATATGATTTATTTAACTAATGAGTATGGTCTCTAGTTGCATCCATTTACCTATAAAAGCCTCTAGTTTATCTTTCTTTATAGCTGAGTAATACTCCATTGTATAAAAATACCACATTTTTTTTTTTTATTCATTCCTTAGTTGATCTTTCCATTTTGAAGTGTTCCTAAATTGCTGGAGGGACACTTAATTCCTATCTAAAAGAGCTGAATCTGTCACCATATTAACATCATGGTAATGTTAAGACAGAGTTCATGCTTTTTGTGATTCTGTAAGGTCAACTCAGAGTGAAGGACCCACTACTGAGAGTATATTAGAGAGTAATTCCAAGGCAATAACTGGTTGTACTCCAACTGGAACAAGGATGGATACTGTGCAATAGAGACAGCTCCATCCATGTACTGGAGCTATCTACCTTAAATGAGTGAGGACTGGTGTTCTCTTGCCAATGTATATTGTGATTGTGTGTAATATGCACTGTGAGGCTCCAAGTAAAGATACTATAAAGAAGGGTAGTAGAAGTTGGAAAGAAATAATGGGATGTGTTGTATAGAGAGACCTTCTCAGTCCTCCTCACAGCCCAGGAAGTTTATATTTAAAATCCCATGAAAAGTTATTGGAATT
This sequence comes from Chinchilla lanigera, assembly GCF_000276665.1. Classification (NCBI taxonomy): domain Eukaryota; kingdom Metazoa; phylum Chordata; class Mammalia; order Rodentia; family Chinchillidae; genus Chinchilla; species Chinchilla lanigera. Next base: position 15,229,287 of record NW_004955445.1, on the reverse strand, counting down.
CTACCAAGTCAATTCCAATCCACCACATCCAGTGCAACCCATGGCAAGAATAAGGACACTGAGATATATTTGTAGTTTTGGGGAGCCAAGGGGTGCTAAGTCCAGCCATGATGATGGCTGTCCAGAACAAAGGCCTACACCCAGGACCGAACCAAGATTTTATCCATTTGTGAAGAGGGGATGGCTTGAGGATGAGTGACTGTAAGAGTGGTGGGAAATGCGTGAGTACCATGAGCTGGGCTAGGTTAGGAGGCCTGAAATCACCTCTGCCGTATGCAGAGAAAAGGATATACAGAAAGAGTAATCTGCAGAACACAACTGATATAGCATCTAATGTTTTGGGGTCAGTGCTTCAGCTCTGATGTGTAATCTTTGAAGCTCCAGGAAGTCATAGCCTCTATTCCCAAGGCGCGATCCCAGCTGACAGTGTGGAGAATTGGCACCTGCCATCTCCAGAGATTACCATCAGCACCTGGGCTAGACCGATATGCATTGCTTAAAGCCAATTGAAGGGGTAAGGAAAAGTCCTAGCCAGCTCTGTACATATCAGTACATGGAAATAGGGTCAGGCTCAGACAACATGGAGACAATTGCTCCTTTTTCAAGGAGAGCCACCTAGGTGGTCCTCCACGGTGTTGTATGTATAACTCAATAGAAAACTTGGTGAAAGAAAGGAAATGATACAATAGTAAGACTAATGTTAGGTAGGAACTCATAGCTCTAGGAAATAGCCATGGGTGGGAAAGTGGGGGTCAATGTTCTGGGATGGTGAGGCTCAGGGACTCTGAAAGGAGCTTGGGTCAAGGTTGCTGTGTTAGAAAGCTCTTCCTTATCCAGGACCAGGAAGAGATAAAGTACCAGCTCAGTGTGAGGTTAAAGCAGAGGTTCTTAACTTGTGACCCACGCAAGGGTCTTCAAGAGAATTCTGGGAGTCTGTGAACTTAGACTGAAAAATATTAGTGTCATTTTTCCTAAAATCCAATTGAGAGATGCCATTTTCTTTAGTTGTTGAATGTAGGCAACAAATTATAGTAGGATTAGCAGTATATGTGAGTTTGTTAGTCATGAAAAATCAAATATTTTTATTTCACATGGTAGTTATTATTGATATCTCAAACATTGTTTGTGTTCACTACTTTGAACTCTTTCACTACTGTGTCTGAACTCTTATTAGACTCTCTGATCAATGTTATTCAATGCACTAACGAAGAAACACATATATTCCTATAACACATTTAGAAAAGGCTTTGATAGCTGCATTTCTTTCAAGCTACCAATTTATAGCACCTCACTTTGGCACCTTTGTTATCCATTGTGTTTTATTTTATCCATTTAAATCTGATGGTCTGAGAAGTAATTCATAGGCTTCAATAGATTGCTAAAGAGTACTTGGATAAAACAGATCTGGAAACTCTGGATTAGGCAGAGCAGAAAGGGCCAGAGCAGAAAGAGGCAGAGTAGAGGCACCCTTATCTTGGTGTATAGGACTGGGTTATAGTCAAAGGAGAAACTGAAAGGATGTGTTGGGAGGGGCTTGGAACTGAGTATTTTGATTTTTTACAAACTGTTGCTGCTGTAGTTCGTTCCTGTGGTCCTCAGGTTTTTCCTAGATCACAGGGTAGAAGATGGAACTAGAAGAATCTGGGCCCTAGGACTTGTTCAAGTCTGGTGGACCTGGTCTGGACCAAGTCTGGAAGTGTGACCTGGTCAGGGATGCTGGTTGCCTCACTGGGCCCAGATCCTTTATCTGATTTGAGTTTGAAGATTTCAGATTAGGAGCCCTGGCTGAATGGGCCAGATGGACCATTGTGTAACTTCTGAGTCCTACTTTCCTCGTCAGTGAATTTTCACTCATTCAGTAAATATTGATTAAATACCAGGTACTTTGTAGGAGAATGATACCTCTACAACTATTGTCTGGATGATATGAGATACTGTGTCTGAAAGCATTTTGAAAATGGTTGCTTTCATTGAAGAATTTAAGAAGTTACCCGTATTTTTCTGCTTCTTAGTCTAGTTGCTATTTGAGAAGAGAGTCAGGTCTTTCCCAAAAGAATCTGGCCTTGGGAACTCGTATCTCCTCTTGGCTGGTCCTTTCAATCATCCTGACAATGCAGTATAAAGGACCAAAGTTCAGAGATTTTTACCAAAGGAGGCTAGACCTCCGGATTCCATTAGAGCTGTCAGCCAGCCTAATACAGTGTGCATGGTTATTTATGCACTGAAGTATCCTGATAATTAAACTCATTCAAAGTCACAATGATTGGTTACTTAAGAGACCTGAATCATCATAAGTGAAGACTGTAATTTGAATGTATGTCACACTGTTTGGTTTAGAAGTATAGCACGGTTCATTGCAAGAAAGGCAAAGAAAAAAATGTTCATATGTTGAAGGCTAAACAGAAATGTCAAGGGAAGTTGCACAAGCCTTGCCTTGACTAGAGGCATTTTAAGGTTTAAAAATAACCTGCTGTCTTAAGAAAACTCAAGAGGGCAGATGGGCTTTGTTATGGCTGGTGTTTAGACCCCCCCCCCAATACTTGTGGAGTCATAGGTGGGGCTTTTTCTGAGGTGGTTGGGTCTAGTGTGTGTGACTGATTCATGGTAGAATGCTGAGATTAAGGGTGGGTGATTACTAAATCAGTCCACTGATTGGCTTGGAACTGCCCTAATCCAGTAGCCTTGGTACAGTATAAGGGATAGAAAGAGACTTGTCTTTTCCTTTGCTTGCTTGGTTACCTTCTATCTGCCATGAACTACTTCTCCTTGGTAATGTCTCTCTGGCATGCCATCCTACCTTGAAGCCAGCTAATTACAGACTGAAACATTTATAAACTGGGCTAAATAAACCTTTCTTCCTTTAACTTTGGGTGTTGGGTATTTTGTCTCAGCAATAAGAGAAAAGTAACTAAGACAGACTTTTAAAAACCAACAGAGTTCCATCTTCCTGGGTGTAGGCTTTCTGCAAACAAGATTCTGGGCCATGTCTGAAGCCTTATAGCCTTTGCTACCAGCCTACTTTTGGAATTTTGATAGCCAAGGCCCTGTGGCTCTGCGCAGCTCTCTCCTATGTGGTGATGGGCATAGAAAGCTGTTCTAACTGCAGACGGCTGAAGGTGGTACTGGAAAGTTTGGGTTCCGGCTCCAGACTTTCCTAATCCTGACTCTTCCATTGACTGGTTTCATCTTCCTTGACTAGTTATTAAGTATCTATAAGCTTCAGTTTCTTTATTTGCAAAAATGAGGATAGCAGTAGCTTCTTTACCATATTAGGTTTTTTGAAGACTATGTGAGGGAACGGTCATGAAGTACTTAGCCTGCAGTAAGTGTCAAATCAATTGTTGCTGTTGTTTTTTATTGTTGGAGGGTTGCTGTGGTGGGAAGATTGCGCTTGTAAGATTTTTTCCAGTTGTGTGGTTCCCCGTTCTCTTTTGGCATCCTATCTTCTGCTCTGGTTGGCTCCCTCTTTCTATTCCTGCAAAAATTTTAGCATATTCTTCTTGGTTACCACAGGAAGAGAATAAGTAAACCCCTGCTTATAAGTATCCAGGATTCTGATAGGCAGCTTATTCAGAATCTTGGGCAAGGTCAGGGCAATGTCATCTTCTGACCTCAGTACTTGGGAAATTAGCTAGTGAGGGTGAGGGTGGTATGGGGAAGGACTTGGCCACTTCTTTTACTGAGCAGAAAATTGCATAATTTGAGAGTAGCATGTTCTTGGACGGATGGTCTGCTCTTTCTGAACCCAAGGCTGTTGTGGCTGAGACAGTGATATGAGGAGTGTGAATATTACATTTTGATCATCTTTACTTTCCTTCCTGACCCCACCCTATTCTTGCATTCCTTTTCAGATCTTCTGCTCATACTCACAAAGTCTACCTCCCTGTTTCCTATTATCTCCCTTTTATTTTGCTCTTTAAATTGTTTATAGGGGTTTTTCATATGAGAGAAACCATGTGATGGTTATCCTTAGGTCTCTGGTACCGGGAACCGAACTCACGACCTTGCGCTTGCCAGGCAGGCGCTTTGCCGGTGAGCTAAATCCCCAGCCCCCTTCCCTAGCAGTCTTTACATTCTTATTTAGTCATCATTACATTGTAGACCATTGCACATTGCTGGACATACAATGGGTGTTTGCTAAATATTTGTGGGATTGATTTCATATAAAACCACTAGAAATGGTTGCTTGGTTAAGTCAGGGGCCTGCATAATGCATTGTTCTTTGAAGGCAGCTTTTGTTTAGTGTTGGTGTCTAGAATTCCAGCTCCTTTATCTGCGTGCATATGGTGACTGAGCCAGCTTTAATTAGTATGTGCATAAATACTCATATTTCTCTGACACAAGGCAAGATTTCTTTGTTTCCTTGTTTTTGTCTTTCTCTTTTCCCCAGATTGCAAAACATGTTCTCTTTAGCTGGTGAGCCTGACATTTAGTGAGTTGCTGAAACAGTGTCTCCTAGACCCTCCACCAGTGGGACATGAGAGCTCGGGATAGGGGGAGGATTAAGGCCAGTTCCCACCTTTGAATGTGCAGACTTTGCTTTTCCTTCTTCAGGCTCCTGTCAGACTAACAACCAGTGATGCAAGGGCGAGGCATACGTGAGGGCATCATGGAGAAATCTCTTCTGCTTACGACAGAGGTCACTCTTTCATCATCCCCTGGAGAATACTGTTGCCGGAAGCTGGGAAGAGTGGAGAGCTCCCATTTAGTGAGCTGAAAATTACAAGTCAGAATCTCTGGGTAGAAATTCTCACTGTGCAGCTCTACCCAGCTCATCTCTTTTTGCTTAGCCTTTGATCTATTCATCTATAAAACTGAGATAAGAACATCCACTATACAGTGTTTTGAAGAATAAAACAATGATATTGGAGGATTTTAGTTAAAAGTCATTGAATGCTTATGTGCCAAGTCCTTCACACAGCATGTCTTTTAATCCTTTGTCTTGGTTACTTTTCTCTTGTTGCTCAGACAAAATACCCGACACCCAAAATTAAGAAAGGAAAGGTTTATGTAGCTCACAGTTTGTGGTGCTGTCGGTCAATAATCAGCTGGCTCCAAGGCAGGTGGCATCGCACATGGAAAACAGTCCAAGGTGGCAGAAGACAGCAAAAGCAACAAGAGCAAAAGGGGAGGGGTAGGCCTCTTTTCCTCCCTTATACTGTAACCAGGCTCTCCACCCTCAGGTGGGTCCTTTACGCTCACACCATCTCTGTGCTCTCCTCTTGCACAGGCTCAGGATGTTTACAAAGTGAGGACCCTGGCTCCCCGCTGAGTCACTTAGTTAACCTAAACTTCTTAAACTGATACAATGTATCAACCATAACATCCTTATAAGGCACATAACTGAATTCAGTATGAAGTTGAATGAATGAAGTAGGTACTATTATTTACATTTTGTGATACAGAAACTGAGATTCAGAGGAGTGAAGTGGTCTACCCAGGGCTTGACTACCTGGGTCAGTTTGGTTCAGGATAATATGAGAGGATTTAGCTCAGTGGCATAGCACCTGCCTGGCAAGCATGAGGTCGTGAGTTTGATTCCCGGTACTGGAAAAAAAAACCCAAAAAACAAAAACAGCAAAAACAAAAAAACAGGAGAATATGAGAGGGTTAGATTTACAAAGGACAGTTTTATGCTGGAAGTGGGGAGGGTATTTCTCCTGTGGTCTTTGGGACTGGTTTCCACCAAAGGTAGTGAACACTGCTTCCTCTCAGCTTTTCCTCCTTGGTAGAAATTCCCCAATATAATCAGATTCGATTCAGTCTCCTTCAGTTTTCCTCCATTATCTAATGACTGCAATTGTCAGCAAACTCATCATCTTGTTGTTGTTGATGTGCGTTAGTAATGCAAAGATTATCTGCCTCAGAAAAGCGAACACTTGGGAGGCATAATTATGGGAATCTCTTGTAGTTTGGGTCCATTTGAATGAGTCTGAGCTGTTCTTGAGGCAGACAGTATGCATGAACACTTTTCTAATTGTGGCTGCAGTTATTTTGGGCAAGGAGAAAAACATGGTACTGATATTCTGTATGAGGCAGATAGGTAAATAATCTTTACCTACCAGCTGTCCCTTAGCTTTGTGGACAAATATAGATTGAATGAATAAAATTTCTGAAAACTGCTCAGGAATTTTTTAGCTTCAGTGAGTAAAGAATTGTAGTAGAGAAAGGAAAATGAGTTGGGTCAATTTAGGGAAAGATCATTGTCTTAGTTTGAGTTTTCCTGGGAACAGATACCGAGACACAGATTGGAAACACATACCATATTTAGGAAGGGATCCAAAAAACCTTGGTAGGAAACACTGAGAAGTGAGACAAGGAAGGGAAGGAACTCTATGTAGGTTGCCTTCTCAATCAGATCACCACTTTGGATAAATGGAGATTAATTCTGTTGGGAGCATAGGGAGCCAGAACAGAACACATTTCAGGGTTAGCTCCTTTGAAAGATGAGGGACCTGGGGCATTTATTCACTAAGCCATTGGCTGGGCTGGCATTTTTAGTCCACTTTGCTGGCAGATCACACAGAGGGAAGTTTTTGGTGCACCCTGAGGTGGTGAGTCTTGGGGAGACGTGGATGGAATGCCAGCTGAATCTGCTACAAACACCCACTCTCAAATCAGACTACCTGCATTCAAACCTCACATGGCTTCTGATTTGCTGTGTGACCTTGGACAAGTCACTTAATCTCTGTATCCTTATTTGTTGGATGGGGATTGTGGAAGTCCAGACCTTACTGGCTGCTTGTGAAGATGCTGCAGGAGTGCAAGACACTTACAGTGAGCCAGGCACAAGGCAAGCACTGAATGGGTCACACCACGATTAATATCTAATTTATTTATTCTCCTGAAATTGAAGTGGGGAGGGGGACATTCAGGCATAGAAATTGCTACGAGGAAAAAAGAGAGGAAAAAATGGCTCATGGTTTTGTTCAAGAACTACATGGTATGGAATGAAATAGTGAACAAGTAAGGCCCTGGGGGTAAATCTTTACAGAATGTGAGACGTTTTGAGAAGAGCAGATAGGATGTTGCTTGGAAGAAAGGGCACTGGAGTTGGGATACATTCAGTTCAAATTTGTTTTTCCTGTCTGCAATGTGAGATCAATAAACCTCTCTGCCAATGAGTGTGGAGACCCACAGTAGATAGAAACTTTTCTATAGAACCTCTTGTGTGGTATGGAGCCATCATGGTAATAGTGGACAGAATTAGCAGTAGTGATTGGGACATATAAGCCGTTTGTATTAGTCAGCTTTTTGTTATTGGGACAGGATATCCAATGCCCATAATTTAAAGGAGAAAAGGTTAATTTTGGCTCATCATTTCAGAGAGTTTAGTCCATGGTTGGCTTGCTTCAAGGCAGAAATGGGATGGGAAAAGGACCTGGGAGAGGGAAAATACTGTACCCATGGCAGCAAGGAAGCAAATCAAGGGAACCGGGCCAAAGAGGGAGGGTCCAGGAAGCAGATATAGTTCCCAAAGTCATGCCTTCATGACCGCCCAGACTCACCCAGAAGTGTGTTTTACTAATCTCCGTGGCAGCTCTCTAGCCAATCAAATTGACAATGTAGCTGAACTGTTATACCACTATACCTAAGAACTTCAAGGATACAAAGCTGTGCTTTCAAAGGTAACAATCATTACTAGTAGATAGCATTGTACAGTGCTGATTTGAGGCATATGGACTCAAATTGTCTTTCAGATCCTCACTGGTAGGTAGGATGATCCTCAGTACTGTTGATGATGTACATTTAGGTGGAATCATAAGTTTCTGTAGTCATGGGATGAACTAGCAGGAGCAGCATATTGACTAGGGTATTTCAGCATGATGCTCAACATTATGGGAATGATCAGGGATGCATGTTATCATCATGGTAGCAGCAGGTAACATTTATTGAGAATTTTCTATGTGCCAAGCTATGTGCAAACATTTCACAAGATTATGCCATTTTCTCCTCACAGTAGTAAAGGGATTCCCTGACATGACTGCATACTTTCCTAGAGTGCCTGTAAAAATAATCTCTCTTGCAAACAGTGGTTTTCCTGTAGCCTCATTTTGGGGAGTCTGGTTTTTCATAACAAGCCTCCCAGGTGTGTCCTGTTGCTGGGCTGCAGATGTGGCAGGATTTCCTTTCACCCAGCGTAGGGCTCTGCTCTCATCCCCAAAGAGCAAATGTGCTCCAACAGGGGGAAACCACTAGCTTATGGTCACTGGCAAATTGGAGGTAGGGAGAGGACCATTTTGTCTCTGGGTTCAGCAACCCTCCTAGTGGTTAGCAGACAGAAGCATAATGGCCAGCCAGTGTGAAACTGTGCAAATTGCCTCATAAATAACTCGTAATGCACAGGCAACAGAGAGAGGCCATAGCTCATGGATAAATGACTCCCTGCCATTTCAGGGTATTAAACCAGGGCTAATCCGGACCTCTCCATGGAGATTCATTAACTGCTATGGGTTTCCTGAATGCAGGCCTGCTGACAGATGGGCACCTTGTGTGGCACTTCCTGTGGCCTTTTGGTGGGAGGGAAAACACTTTTGAGTAGGACTATTTAGAGGGGAAAGTAAGTTTCTTTAACAAAGAAGGCGGAGTAAGACCTGTAGGAGTGTTTTGTCTTCTCTGGGGAATTTAATGTTTAGAAGACAATTTTTTGTGTAACAGAGAAAACCATAATCATAACAGCCAGCATTTACTTGGTGTATATTTTTGGCCAAACACTGTGCTAAGACATTTTGTGTGATTCCACAAAATTCTCATTAAGTAGATAGTATTATGATTAGTCAGTACTGTTTTTCTAGAGGAAGAAGCTAAGGCTCACAGCAGTTTAGTTACTTGCTTCTAGTAATACAGCCTATATGTGGTGAATGTATTAGTCAGCTCTTGTTATGCTGTAGTAACAAATGAGTCCCCAAATCTCCTCAGAGGTTTAAAATAACTAAGTTTTTTTCCACTCCATATCTTACGCCTCTCATGAATCAGCTGTTTTATGTTGCTTGTCTTTCTTCCAGGATGCAGGCTAAAAGAGCAGCCCCTGTCTGGAGGCATGCTACTCTCATGCCAGGAGAATAAAATAAGTCAGAAAACCCATTTCACTCATCATGATTGTAATGCTTCTGCTCAGAATTGGCATTTGTCATGTCTGCTCACATCTTGTTGGTCCAAGAAGGTCACATGGCCAAGACTTTTCTCACTGGGGTGAGGATTTTATTCCTCATATTGGGGAGGAATAAACAATTTATTTCAATAGGGAAAAATGTTAAATTCTTTTACAGGGAAAGGCCAAAACCAGAAAATAATAATGTGAATCAACCCATAAGAATGTGCAGTTAACCCAGATATTTGTGATCGTGTCTTTGGTGTTTTTGTTTCCTTTGGTGAATTTGGAGTTGGGAGACTTGAATTTGGGTCATGGCTCTGTACTGAGAAACTTTGTGGTTAAGGTTAAATTTCTTCCCTCTCTGGGTCTCAGTGTCCCTGCCTTAGTTAGATTTCTCCAGAAATAGACTCAGACAGGAGGATTAAAGGGCAAGTAGTTTATTTAGGAGGTGATAAGAAGGAGCCCTGGTAAGGAGTGGAGAGCAAAATAGGAAAAGGAAGGAGGTCAATAATATGTGCATTACCAAGCGTGAGTGTTGTCATAAATTGTGCATTAGCCTGCAGGTTACTCTCAGAGCAGCCGGGGTGCAATTCTTCTGAGGAACTTCGGGGATGCACACCTCAAAGTTGTCCCATGTGAAGTACAAGGAAGCTGGCTATTTACTTGCCAACTCCCAGGCGATCATTTGTGGAGGGTTATATCTGCAGGCTTTTGGCTTTCTTGGAGCCAGAAAAAAGTCTTTAGGCAGAGTTATGGGAGTCTTGCAGTACTCATTCTTTGGTGAGCAAGGGTGAGCTAAAGTCTCCATCTGTGCAATAAGCAGCATTGACTAGAAAAGTTTTAGGTGTCCTCTTTTTTGCTAACTGAACCTACAGTTCTACCTATCACAGAACTAGTATATCATTGGTCCAGTTGAGTGTGGGGATAATGTGTATTTGCATTTCCCTCCTTTCTCCTATGAAGAACCAAGACTTGCTACTGGCTTTTTTTTGCCCTTATGCTGCACACAAACATTTGTGTTATAGAGTGCTACTTCCACCTCCTGCCCTTCACAAAGATGTTGTAACTTTTCTACCTGCTCCAGTGGAGGGTGCTCTTTCTCCCCCCTTACCGTGCTTTTTACGGTCTAAGGAAGTGGCAACGGCAACATCCTTGCCTTCCCCTGCCACTAACCAACCAGGCTTCTCCCATTCTATGTAAAATGTCTTTTTGCTTTGAAGCTTTTGCCACGGCACACTGCCACCCTCTTTGGAAAATCTTTGCTCCACCATTCACCACACTTCTCTGTCCCTGCCAAGGTCTGTTCATCTAAGGCTGGTTTCCAGCCTACCCTCTCTTCCTGCATCACCACCGTGACCCTCTCCCTTTTCTATAGGGTTGACGCATTCCACGTGCATAGTCCTTGCACTCATTTCCATGCCTAGCTGAAGTTACCCACATCTCCCTCCAGGACAATGCAGAACAGCCTTCGCATCAGTCTCCTCCTTCATTCACAGCACCAAGCTCTGTCTGCAGCCCCTACATCCCTCTCTGCATTTCTGCCTTCCTGCTCATTCACACTTTGGCCACAGCAACCTGCCTAAAATGAGTGGTAGAGAACTAGCAAAGTATAACAGGGAAGAATGGAGACTCCAAAGACGGGCTGCCTGTGTTCTAATCCTGCACCTGCCTCTTACTAACTGTGGAACTTGGAGAAGCCATTTATTCTTCTGTGCCTTAGTTTCTTCATCTGCTAGGTGGACCCACCTGACAGAGTTGATGCCATAGACCACCTGAAACATAGTGATTACTAAATCATTATTTGTTAAATAAATGGAGTTCATTCATGCCATTTCTGTTCTTCAAAGCTTCAAACTTTCAGGCCCCAGAAGGCAGAGACTGAGTTGGTCAGCATGGTACTTGAGGCCTTGGGCAGTTGACTTCTACCTCCCTTTCCAAAACCAACCCCTCTGTTCCTGTTTGCCCCACATTTATCACTCAGCTATTTCATATCTCTGAAGGTTTGCACATGCAGGTTACTTTGCCTGATGTGCTGAGCTTGCCCTGTCCATGCTCCCATTTCCTACAGACTTCCAGGCTCTGCTTTCCTATAAATTTCCTTGGTCTCTTCAGGTAAAGATAATTGCCTTTCTTCTTCTAAGAACCGAACTCTGCCCCTGTTTCAGGACCGGGGCTAGGGTAAAGCAAGTGAGACAGTTGCTTCAAGTTGTAAAAGCAACCAAGACAGAGTATTGGATTATTTGAAAAAATAAAAATCCATGAAACAAATTTATGTTGATCATAATACCAAAACTTTAAATAAGAATGAGCTCTAAGCTTGCACTTGTAAAACTTACAATACTTGCAGCAGTATCTAACTAATACACTGTCTTCAGTTATATAACCTTTGAGTGTGCTCTGCTGTTGCCTGGTAGACTCTTTCTAGGCTGGCTCCCTTCATTTCTTAGATCTTGGTTTAAGTGCCACAACTTCAGAGAGGCCTTCCCTGACTTCCCTGACAATATCAAAGTTCTGTTCTCCGGGCTCCCCTACTGTGTTACTCACTCTCTTTGCCCTTAACTATAATTATACTTTTACATTGATCTGTGTGATTGTCTGGTGGCAGTTTCACATGGCTGCATAAGGGCAAGAGTGATGCTACTTAGATCTCTACTATATTTAACACATATTAGAAACTCAATAAATGTGTCAAGTGAATGAATACATGAATGAATGGATTTTTTTTTTAAATAAAAATTGCTTAAACTTCATAATGTCTCTGCTTTTCACCCAAAGAAATAAATGGCAAAATGGACTCATGATGCAAAGGCAACAGTTCTCTCTTAGAGTCCGCTCCATCCTGTGCATAATAAAGAACTTTTCTTTCTTCTTTTGGAGAGGGTTGACTGACACGACAAACACTGTAATGTGCCTGGTGGTCCTGAAGTTGAGGAGATCAGGCTGGCTAAGCCAGGGTCAGGGCAAAGTGGGGGACAGAAGATGTGACTTGCAGGAGGAGGCAGCTGTGGATGGGCCAGAGGGGAGGCTTAAGAGACCCTCACTCTGTTTATCTAGTATCACTCTCTTTAACCCTTCTCAGCTCCCACTCTCTAGTATCTACCACTTCTGGCAATTGGAGTCCTGCCCAAGCCCTCTCATGGTGGCCATGGTGACCTTGTGGGCTTCTCATTGACCATGATACCTGGTTTCTTGACCTCTGTATACTTTGGTTCTCAGCTTATTCTTGTTTCTCAGTCCGGGAAGGTAATAGAAGCTAAGATTAAACCTTCAAGCTATACTACATGGCTTCTAACTGGTGGTATAGCTTTGGACAGGTGACTGAGCCTCTCTGTGCTTCAATTTCCTATCTGTAAAATGGTCTCATACCTATATCATAAATATCTATGAAGATCAAACAGGGCTTGAATGTGTTAAAGCACAATAGTGTCTGCTGCTGGTAAATATGATATCAGGGTTCTTCTCCATCAGCTTAGTTGACATGAGGTCCAGGTGTGAAGCCTACACACCCAGTAGATCTAACTATTCTGAGCATCCTTTGTCATGTCAGGGAGTGCCCTGCTGCCCCGGCTGTGTCTCAGATGATTTCCTGTCTCTGTTCTTTGAAGGGCTGCCTCTGAAGGAGAAATGTCCTTGGGAAAGAAGCAGGTCTGCTATAGCTGTATCTCTCTCTCTCTCTCTTTCTCTCTCTCTCTCTCTCTCTGCACACACACACACACACATACACACCACTTCAAGGCTCTCTTTGGACCCTTGATACCTTATTCAGCCTCATCAACACCTTGTTCTAAGATCCTTTTCCAGTCCTGTGTGCAAAGGTCATCACAATTATAATCACGGCTGTAATTATGTCCAACTTCTTAGCCCCCCACAGAGGAGTGTGGGAGCATCTGCTCCAGCCCAAGGGGTCCAGCTCTGTGGGATCTGTCTGGTCCACTCCTCCACCCTGAAGAGCTTTGATGCTGCCAGCAGGGATGACTGTAGTCATGGGGCCTGCTCTGCCCCTCAGAGAAACCTTTATTCACGTCTCCTGGCTCCCACATATGCTGCTCTTTGGAGTATCCGCTCTGCCCCCATTGGGGAGGTAGAAAATGAGTTAGCGTCACATCACATAGGTGATGACAATTTTCCTCATATTCTTCTGTGATTCTCTTCAGGCATGTCCCCCACGGTTCCTGAAGCAAATATAGGCTGCATAAGTGAGGGATGAGACAGATTTTGACAGGAAAGGCCTCACTGGGTGGTAGGATGCAGTTGAGATTCCTGTGGCAGGATAAACACGTGGTGCATTTATGGGACAGAATCAGGAACACCAGCAACTCAGGCTTTGAAGAGAGCACGATCATCTCACTTTGAAGGGCTTTTCCTATTGTTATGGCTAAATTGTGTCTCCCCAAAATTCACATAACCTCCAATGCCTATCATATGATGGCATGTTTGGTGGCAGTGTCTTTAAAAAAGTACTTAAGGCTAGATGAGATTTTTAAGGTGTGCCTGAATCCTATATAAGTGGTTATAAGATTAGGATGCAGACTTGCTAAGAGGGAAGACTAGATGAGGACAAGATGGCTGTCTTAGTTACAGTTCTCCAGAGGAAGAGAACCAAGAGGAGATACAGACAGACAGGATGTGTTTACAGGCAGCAAGAGATTTATTACAGTAGTTGACTCATGTGATTAGGGTGGCTGAGAAGTCCCATGATCAGCTGTGCACAAGGTAAAGGCCCAGGGAAACCAGTGGCATAATTTAGTAGCCCAAAAGTTTGACAACCTGGAGCTCCAATGCTCAAAGACAGGAGATGCTGCAGCTCAATATGGAGAATATTCACTATTCTTCTTTTTCTATTCAGGCCCTCAAAAGACTGTATGGCGCCCTTTCACATTGTTTTCTCTTGTTTGCTTGCCTACCCACTTTGAAGGAAGCCAGTTAACCTGTTCTGCCCATGGGAGAGGCCCATATATGAAGAACTAAGAGAAACCTCTGGACACAGCTGGTGAGGAAATGAATCCTGCCAACAACCAGATGAGTGAATGTTTAAGTGGTGTCCCCAGTCAAGTCTTCACATAAGACCACAGTTTGTCACATAAGACAGGTGTAGTGAAGTCCTATTCAGAGGACCTGGGAAGACCACCATCTCAGTTCTTCCTGGATTCTTGAACCTTGGAACTTGTGAGATAGTGTTTTTATGTTCCTTCGAGCTGCTAAGTGTTACAGTAATTTGTTATGTAATGGTAAATAAGTCATATAAACCTGATCCTTCAAATCTTCTAATGGTACTGAGGAAGCTATGTATTTTTTCCTCCCTAAGTACCTTATAGGTTTGAACAACTCTGTCATGTTAGTGGCCTGTAATCTTCTAAGTCCTGAAAACTGGCCAAAAGTAGGGGAACCTTGGAAGAGGGCTGACATTTGTCTTTTAGTAGTGACCCATGCCTGTATTGGTCTCAAGCTCTCCTTTCCCTGTATACTTTGCAGTACTTCATTCTGCATGTCTGTGTGCTATTCATGTGAATACTCTTTTTTTTTTTTTTTTTAGGAGAGTTTTTTTTTTTTTTTTTTTAGGAGAGGCACATTGGCAGGTAGCCAGCAGAATATAACAGAAACAGGAATGAAGAAGGAAACATGGGCAGGCTTCCAATCCAACTTTCAGCTTCCTTGAGGCTTCATTTGAATCCTGAGAGATGCTGAAAACAAAGCCAGTGTCTCTCAGAGCTCATGTATTGACTTATAGTTCACTGGGGAGCGCGTGAGAGTCCTCCTATGTGTGGGAAGTGCCATGCTGGTGGCTTCTTTCTGAAGAGCGTCTTCCATATCCTATGGCTTTGACACAAGGTGGCATCTAGGCCAAGAGCAATGCCTGAGTCAGGAGCAACATTGTACCTCTCTCTAGGGCTTTTCCAAGCTTGGAAGTCTATGTAGAGACACTTCCTGAAGCTAGAGATAGAAAGTAACTGAGATATTCTTAGGGACACCCCTAGTACAGAAGCATCTTTGAGGATTAAATATTCTTCAGTACTATACATAGTCAAAGCAGGAGAAATACTCCAGGTGATAAGACTGTGGTATATTTTCAGTCTGGTGTGGCCTGGAAGTTTTGCTAATAATGGTTGTAAAAACATCTCACTGGGTACTTGCTAGATACTTAGCATGTCCTAGACAATGAGTTAATGTTTCCCATGAACTAAAGCACAATAATCCTCTGCGCTGGAGGGTTATTATTATTCATATTTATAGAAACTTAGAGGGGTTTAAGTGACTTGAACATGGACACTGATCCAGGAAGTGGAGAAATGGTCTCAATATAGCCAGTATCTGGCTTGAAAGTTTATGTGTACAAGTTCTTTGCTGTCTCTAGCCATTACTCTGAAACCTGCAAGCTGAGCTTCTCTGTGTGGGTGGACTCATGGTCTCTCATACAGTAAGGCCCCTACTACATGCCAACATTATGCACTTCACATAGTTCATTTATTTACCTCTGAGGCAAGTAATAATAACCCCATTTTGCAGATGGAGAAAAAGAGTCTTAAAGGGGTCAAGTCACGTGCTCATAGCCATCTGTGAACAACACAGCTGGGGAGACAGCTGAGACTGTCTGCCACAAAACTACCTTTCTCTGCAGCCCCATCTTAGTGGAAACAGCAGGGAGCCTGTGGGGGAAGTTTGCCATGAGCCCTATAACCTGATTGATTTCTGGCGCTTTCCGAAGGAACTTCTGGGTGGTGGTGCCATGGGCTCCAATGCAGGGTCTGGGCATCTTGCCTGTGCTGTGTACAGAGGGCCTTGCCTGGCAGCCCCGAGAGCACACACCGAGCCACACACACATGGGAGGGCTGAGCTGGTTCCTCTCCGCTTTATTGATGTGGAGTGTGTTGAAGGTTATTGCAATGAATAATAAATGAGCTATCATAGCGAAGCTGATTATTCCAAAGTGTTACCGATGTTTGTGTTGATAAAAATGAATAAATGGCTAAGTGTTTGCAAGGAATGGAAGAGAAAAGGCATAAAAAGGAAATTCATATGTGCCTCCAATAGTTAGAAACAATGAGTCCTGAAACAGAGGCAATCAAGGAATAGGATAAAGCAGCTTTGTGATTTGTTATGTAGGGAAAATAATGATAGAATCTTTCATCTCTGGCTATGTTGGCTGCAAAGTGGTAATAGACATTGGCTTTGAACAAAGGAGATAAGAGACCCAGAGAAAAATACAGTTCAGACAAGAGCCAAATTGTTGCTTGGTTTTTCTTATAGAAAGACAGACATAGAGGAAGGACACTACTGCAACTATTTAGGTCTTCTCTAGATAAAGAAGGGAAGCTTACTGGCCCCAAAGAGGGGGCTGAAGGGTTACTTTCAGGGTTGGGAGCCAAGGTCAAATGCAGCAGGATTATGAAAAGTCAAAGTCAATAGATGCAGTCAGTTAGTCATGGAGTAGCTCTTTTGTACAAGTTACCTTAATTCAGCTATTCACACGCTGATTTTCCCAGGCAAAGACACATATCTAGCTACAGTTCTTATAAAACTGGCCATACTCCTCCTTTCTTTTTCCTACTTAAAATATAGAAAAGCAGAATGCCAGGAGAGTGAGAATGATGCTACATCTATAGTTCCCAAACTGTCACTGTGCTACAGAGCACAACAGCAATTTCCGAATGGTGCTGTGGGATATTTTAAGTGTTTTGTGGGAGACATGACATCCTCTGGGCACTGTGCTAACTGCTGCCTCAGGGTTGTCCACAGTTGCAACACTAGATCAAGCTACATTCATAGTTGACATCATAGCTGTGCGGTGGTTTCAAGTCATTGTCAGATCCTACTGGGAAAACAATGACACACTCAAACTGGGTAATTTGATGAGTATAAGAAAGGAGTTTTTCCTAAAGGTACTATGGTTTGAGTATAGCTTATCCCCCACTAGGGTCATGTGCTGAGTCTTGGTCTCCAATGTAATAGTATTGGGCCTTTGAGAGATGAATAGGTCTTTAAGAGGGAATTAATGTCTTTCTTGTGGGACTGGATTGGTTATTGCCAGACCAGACTGTTGCAAAGTGAGTTTGACTTCCTTGGCTGCACTCTTGCTTCCTGCCTTGGCCCATGATCTCTCACACACATGCTGTCACCATGTGATGCCACACAGCCAGAAGGCCTTCACCAGTGGCCAGTCTGATGGGCCTGCCCAGTCTTGGATTGTCAGCTTCCAAAACCGTGAGCCAAATGAGTTCCCAATCACATGTGTTCTGTTATAGAAACATGAAATCGACTAAGAGAGGATTACAGAGAAATCACAAAGAATGGGCAGTGTCCTGGCAGTTGTATTTCTCAAATTAACAAAGTGGCACCTGACTCCCATGAACGTATGTCTGTGGTCTGTCCTCCAAAATGCAGTCTCTTGTGCATTTCTCATCCTGCAGTGTTATGGATCAAATCAGTGCCATGGTGGTCTTGCCAAAATGCCACATCTCACAGAACTCAGCCTGCATCACTGACTTGCTATAACTCTGCTGCCACGTGGTTTCAAATTATGCCCTCAGGGAACACTAAAATCACATTATAGTAGCCTTTTCTTAACTCATCTAAACTATCAAGATGTCAGGATGGAACTTTCTCAACTTTAACAGTTTTTTCCCCATAAATTTTCTTTAAACTGAGCAAAAAAATGAATATACAATAATTACTAGTGGGAAATTTAAAATGTGATTTTTAAAGGAGTGTTTTATGTACTGTTATTTTTTGAGATGCAAAGATGTGCATGCATATCATGTAGGCATATTTTCTGCTAGTAAAATTGTTCCTGATTCATGTGACAGAATTAAGTATGTCAGTTTTTTTCATGTGGTTAT
Source organism: Chinchilla lanigera (assembly GCF_000276665.1). NCBI lineage: Eukaryota > Metazoa > Chordata > Mammalia > Rodentia > Chinchillidae > Chinchilla > Chinchilla lanigera. The sequence continues at coordinate 15,211,359 of NW_004955445.1, read as the reverse complement.
GCAGAAAGTATCCCATCTTTGCAATGTCTGAGTGAGTTTGAAATTACTGTGATAGAAAAGCTTGCATGTAGTGTAAAGCTTAAATTCAGGAATGATTGTATCACCACTATCATCATCATCGTCATCGTCATCATCACTACTACCACCATCATCATTACCATCATCATCATTATCATCATTTCTTTACAATGTATCCTTCATGTGTTCTTCACTGTTATATATAAGCACCAAATGCAAATTCTCAAGTCTTACCCTAGAATAACTGAATCAGAATCCTTGGTTGTAGGGCTAAGCAATCTGTGTTTTGACTAGTTCTCCAGGTTGGACACCATTGCTCTTAAGTAGTCCTTAAACAAATCAGTGAACTAGGAGCTATCATCTCCTTTTCAGAGCTGTAGATATAGAGGCTAAGAAAATATTGCTCAGCTGTTATGTGGCAACAGTAGAGTATGGATTGAATTATTCCATCTCTAGGATGAGACCTTTCCCCAGCATCACTCTAATTCATGCACACAGCTAATGTAATAAAGAATTGTGCATCTTGTACTTTTTAAAAAATATACAAGAGGTAAGACATAGTTGGCAGAACTCACTCTCTTAAGGGGCAGGAATAACTTAGCAATTAGGTGCTAGCTATATGGCACCATTAGCAATGTAATAGGAACAGAGATAGTAGAGGACATTGTAGGTTGGGTTTCATGTGCATGGTGCCCTCTGGAACTGTTCAGAGTTCCCCAGGTACTTTGCTACTATTCTGATCAAATGTTTCCAGAAATAGGTTAAGGGGATCTGGATGGGTGTAGGAGGAAGTGAGGTCTATAGTTGATTCACAAATGAGCAAGAAGGGAATGGCTGTCTAATATAGCAAAGTAAGGTTAGAGCTGTGAAGCAGAAACACACAAAATCCTTGGCCAGAAATTGAGGGCAGTCAGTGGCCTTCTCATTTGTTAGATAGGAGACAGAGTCTGTTTCACAATGAGGAGGCAGTTATGTCCTTTGCATCCGATTTCCTTACTATCTCAAGGGTTAGAAAATATTTTCTGTAAAGTGCAAGGCAGTAAACATTTTAGTCATCCATATGGTCCCTCTGGCAACTGTTCAACTTGCCACTATGTGAAACAAGCTAAGGGCAATATGTAGATGAATAGGCATGTTTGTATTCCAATATAAATTTATTTATGGCCATTGAGATGTGAATTTTATATAATTTTTGCATGTCACAAAATATTCTTTTTAAAAAGTCTCTTAAACAATTTATAATTGTAAACACCGTTAGTACCTTGGGTTGTAAAAACGAAGAGGTAGGCCAGATTTGGCCTAAGGTTATAGTTTGATGATCCTAATACTGTACCATAAATCTCATGAAGATAGCATTTCTTTTTGCTCATTATCCTATACCCAGTACCCATCACAGTGCCTGATACACAATGGTCACTGTTATAATTTATACTAGATGTCCTTCCAAAGCCTCACATGATCAGAGGTGGGCCTTTTCAGAGGTGGCTGGATCCAGGGTGTGTGAATGTGGATTAAGGATAACTGAATTTGTCCACTTACTGGTTTAGCATAGATGAGGGTGTGAATAGTGGGAAGGGCCACCCTGGGTATGTGTGGGTGGCACCAACCAATAGGCTTGCTGAGTGGAATAAGCTTTCTGCTTGCTGCTTCCTGCTTGCCCTGTCATGGACTGTTTCTCCTCAGCCATGCCCCTTTGCTATGTCACCCTGCCTCGGAGCCAGCTGACTGTTGACTCAAACCTCTACAAACTGTGAGCTGAAATAAACCTTTCTTCCTTTAACTTTGGGTAGAAGTTATTTTGTTACAGCAATGAAAAAGTAAGCAAGAAAGTCACTAAAAAAATCTGTTGAATGAATAAATATAGTATATTCTTCTTTGTTTCTTCTTCTCTGAATTTGTCCAAAGAAAATGTCAGGCAAGGGAACTGAGAGGGAGTAATCAGAAGGTATTCAACGCCTTTTCTTGTCCACATTTTAAGAATTTACAAAGCTTCTGACTTTAGCAAAATGAATGATTAAATAGAAGTATCTGTAAGGACTTTAGTTGTCAATCTGGTCTGAAGCTCTGAAATGCTAGACCCAGAGCTCATATATACCAAGAATATATTTTTGAAACCTAAGAATAAAATCCAGAATCATAACATTGTTTTCTGCTTAAACCCTTAGGGTATTCTAAGATTAAACATGATTGTTCATAGTGAAAATTTAGTAAATTTATATTTATGATACTAAGTATTGTATGGTTTTAAATATTCAAAATTACGAATTACTTTTAAAATATATGATAACTACATATGAGTAAGAGATATGAGTAAGTGGTATTTTGGAATATAGAGTTTTTTGTAACATGTATTATAGGTTGTGGATTTGAGTTATAAAGGCTCAATACTTGGACATCTCATGAAATACAAGCTACCGCTAAAAGCGGTATAAGGAGACATAATGGAACCAAACAATGTTGAGTACTGGGGAACAAGCATTGCCAATGAACTTTAACCCATTAAGCATCTTAGAAATATGGAGGGAATTAAAAAATGAGTTTCAAAGAGTGATGGTGCAAATGGGAAAAATAACTGGGAAAGAGTCTCAAGATTAGACCTTCCTCCTGGGATAAGAGATATGCCCTAGTAAATCTCTGTGAACAGAGCAAACCTGCACTTCAGATTGGGATTGTAGGGTAGACAACAAATTTATGCTAATTAAAACTACCCACTGTCCAAGTTAATAATTATTATTATACTTTAAAAATTCAATGGAGAATATATCTATCTGTCTGTCTATCCATCCATCCATCCATTATTATCATCTATCTATCATGATTTTTAAATGGGATGAGATTCACCAAGTATAAGGAGACATTCACTGTGCTTTCAGGAATTCTTTTTGTAATGATCATTATTCCACTCTTTTTGCTTGCTTCTCCGGCACTTGTTCCCTTTTCCATGGCTAACAGTATCCCTCCTCTTCCTTCTTTCCATTTAACTGAGGCTGCTTCTACCCTCACCCCCCAGCCAGGGAAAGGCATGTGATCTTGGCTTAGCCAATCAAAGCATTATATTCCTTTGGCTATTGTGATTAGTTCGTGGGTGAGCATGTGACTTAAGATAGACCAATGAGAATGAGTCTTGTGTCTTTAAGAACCAACAGATTAAGTGTCTGGTTACTGGGCTACTGCTTGAAAACTGCTGTCAGTGATTTTGCCATGATGAAAAAAAGGACCTATTGAGAAGGGAGATGATGCTCAGGACTGACACCGACAATTTATTTTACTATCCATGGAACTTACACTCCCTAATCTTTAAAGCAGTAGAGAATAAAATATCTATCTCATAGTATTGTTTTGTGGATTATGTGCATAATACCTACCAGATATTTGAAAAGCGTTTCCACCTTCCCTTCTCCTTCCTTCCTCTTTTCCTTCTTTCTTTCATCGTTTCTTTACTCTTGCTTTCCTTATCCCTGACCTTGATGTTCTTCTAAGAAAATCCATAGAAAGCAAGATTGTTTGGGCATAGGTTTGACAACTTTTTCCAGTGACTGCTCTTCCTCCTGACTAAGGCAGCCATGGAAAAACATCCTGCGGTCTCAGTGAAGGTGAGCCTTGCAGGGCTGGTGTGGCCATGTTGAAGGTGCAGGCTGGAGGTGGAGGGTGGATGGTAAGGGAGCAGATCTTTCTAATCTAAGAACTTTCCAGCTTATGGACATGATAATGGAAATAGGAAGCAAAGATTTTAGTAGTGAGTCATTAAGAGTAATTGCTACCGGTGCCACTCTTCTTCTTACTCTTTGGTTTGTGGATCTGTGAATCCTGGCCATGGGAGAAACAGTAGTGTATACTGGACACTGATTCAGAACATATACAGGTTCCTGGAGAACACTTTTCTAGTTCAGGTGAGCAGTTTAAACTAAGCTTCCATGACATCTTCTGGTGAGCAACATAAAGTCTCTGATTTGTCCACCTAATGCTGTCCCAAGGTGCACCCGTCAGCCTGCACTGAGAAAAACAGTGGGTGATAAATGTGTTCTTTTCCTGTAGCAGTGATTCTTAAGCTTTTCAATGTGTGAGAATCACCTGAAGAATTTGTTAAAATAAACCTGTTGGGCCATACAATACATTTTTGATTCAGCAACTCAGGGATGGGCCCTGAAATTTGGATTTCTAATAAGTTCCTAGGGAATGCTGATGCTGCTGTCCAAGGATAATATTCTTCTAATTTTATGCATAAGACCTGGCATATTACTAAGAAAGTACCAGGCTGAGAGATAGGAGACTTGATTTCTTGTACTTGATACTCCATTTAGCTATGAGCTTTGCTGTTCTGTTCCTAAAAAGAGACAAGTTATAGATGTCTCTCCTTTTAATACATAGGCCTCCTTCAAACAATGTTCCTTTCTGTGGGCCTCATACTTTTGGAGATTATTATTTTTGCTCCAGAAATAAAATATGTATTTGAGTAATAACCTGATCATCCTGATTTTTGGCCAATATCTGATTTTCTTTGGTCTTTGGGAAATAATGACCATAGCTCAGGGTTCTGGGGTCTGTAACCACTGAGTTAAATGATATTTAAGGTTTTTTTTTTTCTCATAGCTAATAGAATGTGATAGCCCAGGGCAATCAGGCTACAATGCCAAACTTTGAGTTAACTTTTGGGAAGGTGGCGATCTTGGCTCCACTGAGATTGTCTGGTAGCTGGTTGAGGATGCTGCTTAGCAGTCTTCAGATACCAGTTGGAAGTTTGACTCGATCATTTCTGAGATCTCTCTCTCAGTTTCAAAATTGTGGATTAGGGACTCATAGCCTCTCCCAGGTTATTTCTCAGGGCCTCAAAATGGAGAGTCTGGGGCAGCACTGATTCAAATGTTTTGGGGTTCATGGCCCACACATGTTCTATTGGGGGCTGATCAGTTCTCCAAAGAGGTTAATGAATTAATGGGTTAAGCAATACTGTTAGAATTGATTTTGGTTCTTGTTAAGCTGAATGAGTTCAGATGTGTCCTATGTGGATAAATATATCGTCTGGGCTTCACATGCCCAGAAGAGATGATTGCTAAACATCTGGGTCTCTGCTGGCTGCTGCAAACTCTGCCTATGCTGGTTGGCAACACCTCTATACACACATCTTTTCCAGCTAAGTGAGCTGTTAGCTTGTGCTAAAAACTCATGTGAGCTGCATCATTTGTATGTGATGTATTGAGTCAAACTGCTACCTTTATGTAGGGGTGGGAACTGGTTCAGAAGGGGAATGATTTCTGTTTTGAGCATCTTTGTCTCTTTGAGCTCGTGTAAAACCAAATGTGCCTGTGAATTGCACTCGCTGTTAGAGACTCTCCTCATACACTTCAGTTGGTAAGATTATTTTTTATGTAAGTGTTTTCTAAGCATTAACTTCCATCCAGCTTCAGTGTGAGGTCCTAAAAAGATGTCATTTTTGGCCCCAGTCCCCCAGTTAAGTAAGGCAGCCAGTCTAAACAGATATTAAGGGAAACACAGAAAGCTAAGCAAGGCCTGATGGGGAAGAAAATTACCTCTCCATGGCTCTCAGGCAAAGCTGTTCTTCAGATCCACTGAAGAACTAACTTTGGGAGTGATATAAGTGAGGGAGGTCCCTTAAATGGGAAAATAAATGCTGTGATGATGGGTCTTTGATGGATGTGATATTACCCAAGCAAAAGGGAGGGACTTTCTGAGTAGAAGGAGCAGCAGGTAGAAACTCTCAGTCTGTTCTGATGCGTCAGAAAGCTGTGTGGATGGGTATGGATGGAAGGTCGGTAGGTGGGAGTGAGTGCAGGAATCAGGAAAATCAGAGGCCGGACTGCACAATTTCTTTTATGCCATGCTGCAGAGCAGTGGTTCTTAGATATGAGCATACATGGGACTTTCTATCGGTGCTGTGAAAGCTCAGATTGCTAGGCTCAGCTCTGAGAGTTTCTGATTCAGTTGGTCTGAAAACTAGCATTTTTAACACATGCCCTGGTGATGCTACTGGCTAGGGACCACACTTTGAGAATCACTGCTATGGAGTTTGAATCTTTGAGCGATGGGTGCTCCTGAATATCATTGAGGAGTGTGATGTACAGATTGATGGATGTGATATTACCCAAGCAAAAGGGAGGGACAGTTTAGCAAATCAGATGTACATTTTGGAAGGAATAGCTTGATAAAAGACTAGACCATGTCAGGAGACAGGAAGGTCAGTTAGATCATGGTTCAAATGGTTGAAATAACAGAGGATGGGGGAGGCCTGCACTAGGTGGTTGAGAGGGGTGTACGTGTGGGAGGATCAGGTGGCCCCTGTGCTTTTTGCTTGGGGTATGGGTTCCAGTTATCAGCTCTTGGCTGGCATGGAGGTTATCTCTGCCTGCCTACTGAGTCATTCTGCAGGTGGGATTGTCAAGGCTCTGTGTCATGGGCCAGGCCCATCCAAGGCTGCACTAAGAGCACAGTGCTGCCCCTCTGACAAGAATATCTTTCAGCCAAATTCTGCGGGATGATCTATTGCGGCTTTCATTTTCTCAGCATATTTTGTTCAATTTTATTAGGTCATTTAGCAAATAATTTTAATTTTCTGCTTAGATCAGAATTTTAGAAAGCAATGTACTGTTGTACTGTTAATGAATCTCCTAATAAGCTCCAGGAGAATGCCATTTGCAAATCATTCCTGAACATAACTGTCACTCAGCCTGAGTGCCAATTAGCACACCCTTTAGCAGTTTTTCCTGCGAGGACCCAGAGATTTCTGGAAGATTCTTGCACCTGACTGGGCCTCCTGGGAAGTCTCTGCAGGAGGAGAAAGCAGATAAGGGAGTCAGAGCTCATTTCAGTGTTAAGCTGTGGCTCCTGCTGTATTCTTGCTTCTCTCCCCAGGCACCCTAGGTTGCCTGGAACAGTAATTGTAACGGTTTTGCAGTTTAACCATGCAGGCATGCTGGGGTTTCAGCTGCAAGATGGTGGGGGATAAAGGAGATAGGAAGCAAAATTTATTGAATGCTTCTTTATACCAGGCACTGCATTAGGATATACTGTTTATTCATATTTGTGTTATTAAAATATTAATTATTGCTAATACAAATAATGCATCAATACTTTTTTTGGTAAATTATTTTAGCAAACAATTTATTCTTTTTTTGAATTGTATACTTTATTTTGTTATTTTTTATTTTAAAAATAAAAGAATGAAAACATATTAGCAAACAGACATCCATTAAACAATTTATTCTTTACAATAAGAGCAGGGCTGGAGAAGTGCCGCCCGGTGCATCAAATCTATCGTCCAAATTTTTCTTTGTTTTTTTGAGGCACGTGCTCACTATGTAGTTCAGGCTGGTCTTGAAGTTACTATGTAGCCCAGGCTGACTTTGAACTTGCAGCGTCCTCCTGCCACAGCCTCCTGAGAGCTGGTTACAGGCATGCACCACCATGGCTGGCTCTGAAAATTGTTTTTGTAAGTCAAGTTTTATTGGAATGCAGGCATACCTTTTCAGCTGCATATATCTACGACTGGCTTCATGCTACAATGCCAGAGTTGAATAGTTGTGACAAAAAGACCAGATGACTCACAGAGCAGAAAATATTTGCTATCTGGTTGTGTTAGTTATTTTTTATCATTGCTGAGATAATATTCAACACCCACAAGTTAAGGGAGAAAAGGTTTATTTAGCTCACAGTTTGTACAGGGTTCAGTCCATAATCAGCTGACTCCAAGGCAGGGTGGCATGGCAGACCCACATTGTAGAGGAGAAATAGTTTACAGCAGGCAGAACGCAGCAAAGTAAGCAAGTAAGCAGCAAGACAAGCCACTTTCTGTCCCTTATATTATATCCAGGCGATCAGGATTAAGGCAGTACCATATCAATCAGTGGACCAATTTAGTAATCAACCACCCTTAATGCTAGCACCCTTACTTCTAGCACTGTACTATGAATCAGTCACACACTGTAGATTCAGTCACCTCTGAAAAAGCCCCACCTATAACTGCATGAGGCTTTGGGGGCACATCTAGACACAAGCCACAACACTGACCTTGTACAGAAGTTTGCCTGGTTTAAGGTATGGATGCTCCCTTTTCTGTTCATTTGTACCTCAGGAATGCTCATGGACTTTTTTTGTGTGTAGTTGTGATTAATCGTATTGATTGTTCTGAGACAGTATTTATTGTCTTTATGTTTTGGGGTTCCTTCTATAGCAGACTATGATTTTATTGGCTTATATTTTGTAATATCACTACATAGTAATCTATAATATAAGTATCTTATATGTTTTCTTTTTTATTTCCATTGATTTTCTTCACTATTTTTAAAATAAACTTATTCTGGGATAATTTTATATCTATAGAAAAGTTGTGAAGAGAATACAGAGAGTCTGCATACTTGTTACTCAGTTTTCTCTAACTGTTAACATCTTACATTACCATGGTGTATTTGTTAAACTAAGAAGCCAACATTAGTAATATTTATTTATTTTTGAATACACCAGTAATGCATAAAGAACATATCCTTGTAAAAATAAAAACAGTACAAGCTAGGTTCAATTCTCCATTGGCCTCTCTTCCTAGTCTCAGGCTCCTTACCCAACCTCTGCCCCAAATCTATTTGTATTTATCCTTATATGCTTTTCTATAAGAATCTATTGTACATGTACATAGAACATTATTGAAACAATATAAATAATGTCACACCATGCATACCATTGAACCACTTATTTTTGTTTCCCTTTTAGAAGGTCTTGGGCACATGCTCATGGTCATGTGCAGATTGCTCTTATTCTTTTAATTGCTCCATAGCTTCTACACCAGATGAATACAACGCAGTCTGTTTAGCCATCTCCCTGTTGATGGCCATTTAGGTTGTTGCTATTTTTTCACTATTATGAACAATGCTGTAATCAACATCCTTGTCCATTCAGCCTTTTTTTGCATGTGTGTAATTGCCTATTTTTTAAAGGACAGATTCTTGTCATTAAAATCACTGGATCAATAGCCTTTTTTCCAGTAGATACTATCACATTTTTCATCTAAAAAAATCTTCACTGTAATATATCTCTACCACAATGTATGAGGGTATATTTTTCTAATAATTCTTACTAACAACAATTTTTTTTTTCTGGGTTGAGGAGTAATATCTAGTGTATATGTCCTGGTTATTAGTGAAGTCAAGCATTTGAATTTCCATGTATTTACTGCTGAAGGGATGCACATATGTTCCATCACTTAATCATCCTAGCAGTTGTTTGAGAAAAACACATTTCCTCAGTTTTACAGACTAGAAAATTAAGGCTCAGAGGAGTGAGTTACCTGTTCAGGATCTCAGAGTCCATGGGTGGTGAGATTGGGATTAATGAATGTTCTGAAGTAGAAGAGTCTGGTATAGGCTTCTAGGGGAAAGGATGAGGTTTGTGTGGCGTGCTTAAGACATGTGTACTGACATTGTCCAAGTGTCTCTGATGTTTGGTGGGTGGGATACAACTGGGGGAGCTTGAGATTTGAGGCTGTACGTAGCATTGGGTTTGGTACCTGAATCTAGGTAGGTGCTTTAGTTTAGGAGAACTCCCAGTTATGAGTCCCAGGATAAAAGCCTGACTATAAAGGAGGGGTGGGCAAAATCAGCAGGAGTGGCGGCCCAGGGAAATAGGTTGAAGAGGACCCCCTAGCAAGGACTAGTATCAGAGGGGCTAATACTTGATGGTCATGAAATTGTGCAGATTTTCCCCAGGCTTGTGGCTTTGAGTCTTTGGAGAGCCAGGTCAACTCCAGCCTGTACCTGCTACTTGGTCTTCTAACGTTAACCTCATCCTGATATGGGTCAGCTCTAGCTGAGCTCCTAGTTTAGAGATTATAGGTTCCTGAAGATAAGAGAGGCTGGGAAAGCTGATAGATTTGTGACTTGCTCTTGTCCATCTAGAAAAATTATAATTATCCTTAAAAATTGAATTGGACATCTGATTTTGGGAAGATGACATTAGTTATACTTTTCTTTATTCTTGTTATTTAGTCCAATTAGAACCCTGAATATTATATTTACAGCAGAGAGAAGAATATAGACAAGTTAGGGGCCTCAGAACCTGAGGAATGACAAGGTGGCAAGCTCTTTGGGTTTTATTTTTGCCTCCAATTTTACAAACCTGGATGGGAAAATTGGCAATCTGGAAATGCAAACAGGCATAGATCAAAAATTTCAACAAATCCTGCTTTTTCTAGCCAAAATAACAGAAAAGTAGCAATTTCACAAGACTGAAAACTTTTAACAGTACTGTAATTGCTCTACTCTAGCTAAACACTACAGAAAATGTTGTCAACCACTTTCACCCATGCCAGCAAAGGCCAGGTATGAAGCCTAAAATTCCTGTCTGAGGGAGTCCAATATTCCTGCTGAGGTGGTGTCAGAGAAGATCAAGAAACTAGGACTTTAATCTTCATCAGTCCATAACAATCAGTCTTCATCAGTCCATAACAAGTCCACTCAGTGCTTACTTCAGCATGGCAGTCGAGACTACTCGGAGTCTGGGCTTATTTCTTCACCTGGCAGTAAAAAGGTGTCCCTTCTCTAGCTCCTGAGCTGATATCTGAAGAGGCCGAATGAAGAACCAGAACTTTCACCATGGTCAAGTGCTAACTGCAGTTTCAGTGGAGATCATGTGTGGAGCTGGAATTTTCACTACTGCCTATCAAGCAGTATTAAAGGCTCTCCTACCCTAGGTGTCAATAGAAGCTGAGGGGAAACATGGCCTTCTATGACCACATAGATGCAAGGAGGTAGTGTCTCTATTCCCTGCTCTTAATCTGTTGGAGCAGTGTCAAAAATGCCAGCTAGAACATAAGGTATAAATAAGACCAAGACTCCCAGAATATAACATGAAAATGTTTCATTTGCACTGCAAATCACTTATCATGCCAAGAACAAGGAGGATCTTAAACATATGAAAAAAAGGTGATCAGTGCATTCTAACACTAACACGAGAGAGATGTAGAATTATCTGGCCAAAATTTTAAAAGCAGCTATCAGATGCTTCAGTGAACAATTATGACTGTTCTTATAGTAAGTAAAAAAAGGTCAGCAAAGAAAAAGAAAGTGTTAGGAAAGAAATAGGAGATATAAATAACTAAATAGAAATATTAAAATTGAAAAAAGATATAAACTAAAATACAAACTCAATAGATAGGCTTAACAGCAGAGTTCAGTAAACAGAAGAGAATGAGTAACTTGTAAGACACAACAATAGAAATAATCCAATCGAGACAAGGGAGAAAAGAGATTGAAAAAGCTAAGTGGAGCCTCAGACATATGGGGTGATACCAAAAACTCTTAACATTCATATTACTGGAGGCTTAGAGTTGTAAGGAGAAAGAGGAAAGAAATAAAAACAAATACTCAATAATGGCTGAAAACTTTTCAAATTTGGAAAGATATATGAGCTATTGACTCAAGAAGACATAAAAGACCTAAACAAGATAAAGCAAAGGAAATATATATCAAGAAGCATACCATGATTCAATTTTTTAAAGGAACAAAAGAAAAACACCTACTGTACAGGTGAGAAACCATCTGAATGACAGCAGATTGTTCCCCAGAAACCATGGAACCAATAAGGAAGTGGTATATTTTTCAAGTTCTGAGAGAAAAAAAAAAGCTGAACATAGTGTTATATACTTAGTGAAGATATTCTTCTAGAGTGAAGGGAAGTAAAGACATTTTCAGAAGAGGGATAATGTAGGTAATTTGTCATCAGCAGACATACTTTAAAAGAATCGCTAACAGAAGTTCTTTTATGAAATGAAATGAAGAATTTTGGAGGATCAGCAAAGAGAAAAAGAAAATGAAAGGATAAGCAAAATATGGGTTTAAACAATTTTTTTCTCTTGAGTTTTCTAAATAATATTTGATAACTGAAAAAGATTTTTTCTGTTTTAGAAAATTTTATTTTCAAGAGAAAAGATAAAATGAAATTTCAAAACAAGATAATATGAGAGCAGCAATGGTTAATACATTGTGTATTATCTTAGTTACTCAAATTACAAGATACAGGCATGAAAAATTGTCCAAGTAATAGAAGCACAAACCTTGCTTTTCAATGGACTAACAGAATTAGTAGTATAACTATGCTACCTTATATATATATATATATATATATATATATATATAAAGTTCCTCTTTCCTTTGGAACAGTTTCTTCCCATTTCACAATATCTATTGTACATTTTGGATCTTATTTACTCTTCAGCTTCTCACATTAGAGAGACAATAGGATGTTTATACATGTAAATTTGATTTATTTCACTTATGAGTATTGTACTCCATTGTATAAAAAGACCACATCTTTTTTTTATCTGTTCCTTGGTTGATGAGCATTTGGCTTGTTTCCACTGTTAGCTATTACAAATTGTCCTGCTATAAACATGGGTGCATTTATATCCTTGTGATATGATGTTTTTAATTCTTCTGGGAAGATACTCAGAAGGGGAATAGCTGGATCAAATGGGACTTCTAATCCTAGTTTTTTATTTTAAAGAGAAAAAAGTAAAAATAACAGTAAAATAGAGTGTCAAAACAGGCTAGTAGGACAATAACAATAATTAATATATTGAATATTGTTATCTACATAGTTAACCAAAGAAGATTTTATGACAACACTGATGTAGTTTTAGATGTATATAGATTAAATATTTTAGGGAATCATAAATGATGAAATAAAAGGATATAAAGGGAAGTCAGATTTCTATATTTCACTCAAACTTGTAAGATAATGCTATCAATAAATTATGCATATATAATGTGATATTTAGAGAAGTCACTGAAACTGTACAAGGAGATGCAGAGTGTTCAAGTAACCTAGATGAAGATAGGAAAGAGAAAAATAAAAATCAGGGAAAATAAAAATGTCAGACTTAAGCCCCATCATAGCAATAGCATTAAATGTTAATGGTCCAAATACAACTATGAATAGCAATTGGGAGAGTAGGTTAAAGATATAACTCAACCATATGCTGTCTAGAAGATGTTCATTTAAAATATAATGTTATATGCAGGTTGAAAGTAAAAAGATGAAAAAAGATACATGCAAACATTAATAAAAAGAAAAGGAGAGTGAGTGCATTGATATCAAATAAGGTAGATTTTTAGAAGGCAGAAAGTTTCCAGAGACAGACAGGGACATTGTATAATAATGCACAGGTCACTTCACCAAGAACACATAACAGTGGGCAGAGTCATGCACAAACATATCTATGAAGATATAAAGTACAATGGCAAAACTATTCAGTAACGCTGAATGTATTTGTACTCCAGGATCAATAATTCTAATCCTGGATATATGGACAGAGAGAAATGAGTGTCTATGTTTACCATGAACCAATAGCAAAGACAAATATGAGCATGTTGGTAGCGGTGTTATTTATAATACTCAAAAACTGAAAAAACCACCAAAATGTCTATCAACATAGACTATATATGTACAACGTATTCAACCTTGGAATACCTGTACTAAGTATATAGAAACAAAAAGAGTGTCTTACTGCTACATAAAACAACATGGGGATGGATACCAAATGTTATATTAATTTTAAAAGCCACTATATAGATACTGTATCATTCCACTTATATGTAGTTCAAAAATAGGCAGGAAGACTAATCTACGGTATGGAGAGCTGGATAGTGGTACTCCCATGATTGTGAAGTGATGTGAGCAGCCTTCTGTAGTAAAGTACTCTACTTAGAAATGTATGTATTGGTCTGAGTGCTATATATATGGATGTGTAATAGGTAAAAATTTATAGGCCTTTAAGATTTGTGTCCTTTATATATATATAATATATATATATCTTAATTTTTAAAAAGGCAGATTCTGGTCAAGCAATATTGATTAATTGCTTACCATATGCTAGACACTTTCATTACCTTCTGAGCTGCAGTGTTCTTGCATTTATGGTACTGGATAGCTGCCTCATTTCCTTTTGGAACTCTAGGTGTCTCCCTAGCTGTTGGCAGGGCTCCCAGTTCATCCCTGGTCATCCATGATGAGTATCCTATTTGCTCCTTTTTGATCATAAATACTGTCTCTGTTTGAAAGGTTTGCCCATTACCACCTCAGAACTGGGCTCCTTGGTAATCACTGCATCTTAAATGTACCAGCTGGGGCATGTGACTTCTTTGTGAACCCAGTCTGCAGTTATCCTCATATCTGCCCTCACCTTTTCTGCCTTTAAGACCCTCTCAGTCTGGTCCCTGCATACACTATAGCTGAATGGATGTCCTTCTGGATGATTAGAAGCATCTTTTTACGGCACTTTGCAGAACTGCTGCCTTGTGAATAGACGTCAGCTCAAGTATAGCTGGGAGCTGAGACATCCTCTCTTAGGTCCCCTCTAACTTCTTCTCTAACGAGCTCCCCTAATTTTAAAGGTGCTATTTCCTGAGTGCTTACAAGAAGAAGAGATTTTTATCAAGGGATTTGCCTGAGCATCGTATGTTGAAAGCGAATCCCCCTGGGAGTCTTTGCTGCAAATGTGCCTATTTGTTGTTTTGCACCTTATTTGGAGCCCAGACTTCGCTGGCAGGAATGATCAAATCCCTTCTTGCTAAGGAACAGTTGGAACAGAGAGCTGAAAAGATGATTCCAAGGAGAACTCCATCTTATGTCCAACTGTGCTTTGACTACTACAGCCCATTATTACACAAATTCAAAAGTGACTCAGCCATTCAGGGACAAGAGTTTGCTGTGGGTGCAAAGCCTTCTCAGGTTTGGCTGTTGTTGGGGAGGAATGGCAGTCTCGATCTTTGGCAGGCAATGCCAGATGCTTTGTTTCTGAAACAAATGTATCAGTGTGCCATTTGTCTTTCATAAAGCATTTGCTGGGCCCTCACGTGAACTAACCTATTGCTGTCTGGGTCTGTGAGCTCAGATTCCTTGATATTCTTAGTAGTTCTGGTTTTCATGAGGAAAGGAAGTCAGTAACAACTTATCAGCTAGTTCACTTTGAGGAATAGTTTCTATTCCTCAACCTGCAATAATTTGCAGTATTTCTTGTACAAAAGGAGCAGGCAGTTTCCTCCTGAGTTGATGTTAGTGAATCAAATATCCAAGACAGAATGGTTATCAGTTGTACAAGGGTGAGAAGTAAGCCTTACATGCTGTAGAGTGCTAACTGTGAGTAACTGTTTTTTCTTTTGGAGATCAATGAATGCCTGGATCTTGAAAGGATTTTGTTCCCTGTGCCAGTGTTGTAGGGCACTGAATATAGCTACGAGATGCCTCATCCCACAGCCACCAGGAAGCAAAGAGAGAGAAAGCCAGAGAAGAAAGAGCCAAGGGACAAGATTGAGTCAGAAGGATATATCCCCATGACCCACTCCCTTCAACTCGGTCCCACCTCCTAAGTTTCCATCATCTCCCAATAGCCCACTAAATTATAAATGAATTAATCCACTGATGAGGTTAGAGTCTGTGTAATCTAATCACTGTCCTGAAAACCCCACTTCTGAACACTGCTACACTAGAAACTATGCATCACATGAGTCTTAGGTGAGATTTATCATGTCCAAACTAACAGTTTCCAAAGACCTGTTGAACATCTCCTCATTCACACCCCATAGTTCCTTCTATCTTGTGACACACTCCGTTATTTCCTTCTTCACATTTTCCGCCTTGGAAATGTCACTAACATTCATCTAATTACCCAAGGCAGAAATGTTTCTCTTCCTTTCCACTTATAATCTTTCTTTAAGTCTGTTTCTTACCTAAACTTCCCATCTCTTGTCCTCCCCGCTCCCTACCTTTGTCAGCCAATTTTAGTGTTTCTCTTCAGGGCACAAACAGTGCCTCCAAGGTCCTTCTGCCCTCTGCCTTCCACCTTCTCTGTGCTCACTTTCCTATACCCAAAACAGTCATGTCACCTCCCTACCAAGAATGAATCTTTGCTACACAGGATAACATCCGCACCTTGTATCATCCAAGAGACCCTCTGTGCAAGTTGTGGAAGTACTTGGCTTTTTGTCCCTCTACTTTCCCACAAGTGTCCATTATCATGATCATTAATATAATTTACTGAGCACTTATTACATGCTGGGAGCTTTTCAGATATTATCCCACAGATTCCAAGGAGAGCTCCATCTTATGTCCAACTGTGCTTTGACTACTACATGGAACCACCTCTCTCCTCTCTAGCTGAGTTCTCCCAGCCATCCACATCTTTTGCAAGGCAGTGCATTTCTACAGACTTTGTATCAGACTTATTGGGTTTGGATCCTGACTCACTTAGAAGCTGTTACCTTGTGCACACCATTTAATTTATCAACACTTCGATTTCCTCATCTGTAAAACTGGAATAATGATAGTATCTTCCTTGTAATAAAGCCCACTGAATAGGGTGTTGTGAGGGTTAAATGAGAAAATACTTGCAAAGTGCTTACAATGATGGCTGGTATGTCCAATGTATCTAACAATTAGCAGTGGCTTTACATTTGTATCCCATTTTCCCTCTGGAACCATCCTCTACCACCTGGGCAGCCTAGTCATGCCATTCTTCAAGGCCATTCTCTCCTCTGCAGGCCTTGCACACGCTCAGGCTGGGACCGGTGTCCTCCTCAATGGTCTCAGGGTCTTGTGCTGACCTCTAATCAAGCCCTCCTCTCCTTAGGGGAAACTGGGGGTTATCTTGTCTCTCTGATGTCTGAGTCCCTTGGTGGCAGAATCTGTCCTTGGCTATCTGTATGTCTAAGGGTCAAGAACAGCCTCATACAGATCAGGCCCTTGCTGAGTGCTTGCCATCGACAGAAGGAAAGCATATGTCTGCATGATCTCAGATGGTGGAGGAACGCCTTCCTCATCACTGTTTCATGAAGCGCTCTGCCCTACAACCTGATGTGTGTCAGAGATTAGAAGGCCTGTCGTACCTCTGACCTCCTGACAAACTTAATGTAGGCTTGAGGCTGTCTTTATCTTGGATTTCCTCTTAACCCACCCCTAGAGAGGCCCATTTGCATACTGCAGCCATGATCAAGTTAAAAGAATAGTAGAGATGAAAGGAGCCAAAAGCCAGGTCTCTTGGGCAATTTCTCTGGTAATGTAGGAACAGAATCATCCAAGGAGTGATTGACAAATTAGAAGCACTTTGCACCTAATTTTAATGCATTTGGCTCCTTGAGAGAAGAAATATGTTAAACTTAAAATTATTCACCTTGCAGTAGCTTCTGTCTTTCAAATCAAAATCAATCTTCACGTGGGGTACTAAATCTTAAGGAAACAAATTGCTTTCTATGGTACATTGCACTCTTTAAATGGCTTTATTTGGAGGGCCAGCTGAGCAAGTTAATTTCAGCCGCACAGCTGGCTGGCGATTGTGGAGTGGGCATTCTCCTGTACAGTTGGAGAGAGCCTGGCCTGGTGCTTGTTAACCACCCTTGGATTAAAGAAACAGTGAAAGTAATTGGCACATGCACTGGACCATAGGGTAGAAATTAAAACAGAGTTTCAAGGACCAAGTTGGTTTATTGATATATAAGATTGTGAACTTGGTCCTGGGAGCATCTTTTTCCTCCCTTTAAGTGGCTCCCAAATAGCTGCTTTTATAGCTCAGGGCCACTTCATGCTTCTCATCAACCATCATGGAAAACTTCTCAGGAAAGGGCCATATAGGCTCACTCACGTGGAGGTGGGTAAGTGTAACTGGTAACAGCTTAAAATACAGTTTTATCTGCAGTGGTTTTTCTTAATTTTGAAAGAAGATGAAGTCAAAGGAGTTAATCCCCAGGAAATTTTTGGCAAGAACTGGTGAGTGAGGACTTACTGCTGTCCTCAAGAAGTATGCCTATTCTAGAATTGTAACATTTTTTGAAATGGAAGGAAACAGAGGTTTTTGCGGTATAATTTCCCATAGGATGCAGAAATTCCATTGCAAAATATTACGATAGTTATCCATTCTTTGCCTGAATGTCTTCTGTGACGAGGAGCTCAGCATGACAAGGCAGCCTATCCATTGCTGGGTAGCTCTAGTTCTTGAAACATTTTTTAAAACCGTTTTTTCAACTACAATTAATCCTCCTGAAACTTTTACCAGTCCAGTCTTGTGCTTGAGGTTGGATATCTTCTGAATGGCATTGCCTCAAGTTTTTGCAGATAACCCCTGTGTCCTCTATTTGGTTTCTCCTGTCTGGGTGAAAATTCCCCACTCCCCACTCCTTCAGCTGCTCCTCTCACTCCATAACTTCTAGCTGTCACTGCATCCTGACCAGTTTTCTTAGGACCTAGTCTAGTTTGCTCATGTCCTTCTTAAAATGCAGTTGATGTAATTTTTCTTCATGTAGCTGGCTTTAGGGGAGATTATCTTTCACCCAAAGCTTTGAAGCTGAGCCACCCATTTTGGAGCTGTGCAGAGAGGCTTTCATGGCCTCCCAGGCAGGACTTTGACCCCACCCTGTTAAATTCGATTGAGCTCATTCTGGTCATCATTCCTGCTACTCTATGTGTCTGCTTTCTCTCTCAGTAACTTGCCATCCTCATGATTGTTGAGCTTTTTTTCCTGCCATTCTCTCTGATGAGATATGAAAGGCCATTAAGCATAATTTCCTCAGTCATGAAAGGTGGCAGTGGCAGCAGCAGCAGGAGCAATTTTTTAAAAAAGAAAAACTCCTTATTTTAAGTCATGTGTATATTTACTTAAAACACAGACAAACACAAAGAAAGTGATGGTTACCTACACAAAAGGCCATTTTTGTGTATGTCCTTCCAGCCTCACATTTATCCAGTGGGTTCATGTTATATATTTTTGCTTTTTCGTATATTGTGAGTATTTTGCTATGTTATGAAACAATCTTCAATGAAACTATTTCAGTGCCTCTTATAGAAGTATACTATAATTTAATTAATTGCCTATTGTTGGGTATTTAGGTTGTTTTCTAAGTTTTCTTTCTTTCAAAATATGCTGCAGGCTTTTGTACTTATGCAGGATACATTTCTAGAAGCAGAATTACTGAGGGCGACGGGTAGGCATATTTTTCATATTTGTTGTTAAGTTGCACTTCAGAGATCATGCCATTTGAAATGTACTCTTTCATATTTCTGAAAGCGGGAAATTGAAGACTTTGCTTCTGCAGTTGTTTCAAGCACAGTGCTTGGCAGTGTGGATGGTATTGGCAATCACACATTCAAAGAGAAAAGAAGGCATTTTGCCTTTAGGAACCCCAAATTAGGTCAAGGTAACACTGAGGAAAGCAACAGGGGAAGGGCTCCAGGAGCAGAGCCAAATGCCTAACTTTAAATCCTTGCCTTAAATATGCTTTTCTTTTTTTAAAAAAGAACTCTAATTGTTATAGAATATGATTATTAATTGAGGATGCTATTTAAATAAAGTTTATTTCTTTAAAGGAGATAAATCCCTGTGGGAGTTCCAAGAAATGTCATTTGAAGATATACAGAGTCTGCCAAAAATTGTGTACACATTTCAGGAAAAGAAAAATAATATGATTTTTCAACAGATGGTGTTACCCTCATATGGGGGACCCTGTAGGATGTCGTATATCATGGAAAACCCACTACAGTGCTGGCCCTTAGAGAAGAAATTGAAAATGCATGAGCAGCAATCTCAGTGACCAAGGTTACCCAAGCAGCAGTTCACCATACTGATAAACGTCTGGAAGCTGATGGCCACCACTCTGAGCACCTTTTGTAATTGTAGAGGCCAAAGGAAACTTGTATTAATCGCATGATGTCTCAATAAATTTAGTATTAAAATATTTATGCAAGTTTTTCTTCTGAAGTGTGTATATATTTTTTTTTTTTTTTGGGTGGGCTTTGTATTATCTCATCCAGACCACATGATGTAACTGACATTGATTTGATGAATATTTCAAATTTCAGACCCAGATCCCAGGAGCTTTGAGGAAGTAACCTGAAAGGTATACCTTATCTAATACATCAAAATACCTGGTCAATTTTACTCAAAACACATACTAACTCTAGTTGTATTTGTAGTGAAGTCAGCTTGGATAGTTTTTGGATTCTTGAGATACAGTGTGGCTAAGTGGATTCTTCAGAGTGGAATCTGGTTTTTAAAAACTTTTTTTTTCCTTTTTGCAAAAGATACAGAACACACTGATTCCAACTAAATATAGTAAATCCAATCTCTTAAAGAATGAATATAAGGCAATCAGACAGCTGCTGACTGTCAAAGGAACTGATGCTTCTGAAGTTCCAAAGTGCATTGCTAAAATGTAAATCACTTCCTTACACATGTACAAAACTGTAGAATTTCATGGGGAAATAAGTGTTTATTTTAGCTATAAAGCTCGGAAGATGTTTCTAATTTGTTGTCCATCTGACCACAGCGGCGCTGTACAGCAGCTGGGATTGCAGTTGGTTTCATGAAACAGAAATCTGACGATGATGGTTTAGCCAAGCTGGGTTCATTCCCCCCCAACCCCCAGCAGGAAGTCCAAGTCTGGTGCAGCTGCTAAAAGAAGTTGCCAGGAATCCAAACACCATTAAATGTTTTTGTCTGTTTTACATTGCAATAACGAAATACCTGAGACTGCGTACTTTATAAGGAAAGGAGGTTTATTTGGGCTCTCAGTTTTGGAAGCTGTAAACTTGGGTAAACTTGGGTAGCCACACGTGGTGAGGATATCATTCTGGATCATAATATGGCAGACAACATCACAAGGCAGGAAAGCAACAGGCAGCATGAGTGGAAGAACATGTGTGTGAAAGGCTAAGGGGAAGTGGCAGGCTTACTTTATAACAATGTACTCTTACCAGCCTAGTCCTGCAAGAGGAAGAATGCCCTTCCATGAGAAGAGCATTAATTCCTCTTAAAGGCTCCAGCACCTCTCAACACTATTACACTGGGGGATCAAACTTCAACATGGGTTTTGGTGGGGGAAACCCATATTCAATTTCATCTCTATGAGATTTTAATCTCTTGTTTACAAGATGTTAAGGAGATAGGGAAAAGATAATTCTGCCCCACTCCCTTTATCTGTGGTACTGCAGATTGAACACTCTTACTGAGATTTTTAATGTTTTATTTTGAGACATGGTCTTGCTAAATCTCTAAGTTGTGCAGGCTGGGTTTGGACTTTTAATCCTCCTGCATCAGCCTCCCCAGAGTGCTGGGATCACAGATATGTGCCTTTGTGCATGGCAATTCTCTTTTGATCAAAACTCTGTTTTCATTTTATTGCCTCAAATAAGGTCTATGTAGCTACCCTCTAGCTGTATTGGAGTCTGGAAAAGTGAAATATATCTTTAAATTAAGGTTATTAATAAGGACAAAGGAAGAAAGAATGTGTTTGTTGGAAAGTTATTAGCCTGAGGCCTTGAAATCCTGGGTTTTAGTTTCAACTCTACCCCTTGCAGGCTCTGCAAACATGGACAAAGTACCTTTCCTCTTAGGTTTCGGGCCATTATCTGTGAAATGATGGAGTTGGGGAAGAGCCACAGTGTGCTGGAGCTGGGTTATACCAACTCTTGCGAACTGATTGGGTATCTCTTTCCAATGGTATGATCAGTGACATTATGTTGGTGGCTTAAAATGACCTTGGTGGGAGTATTTACATTATGGATGTTGGCGGGGCTTTTCCACCTACCTTCTACCCAGGAAGTTGTTAAATATTTTCCACTGTTTGAGAAGCCCTCCAGGTTTAACGGGCTCTGAATCTAACATTTCAACTCTATAAACCAGAGTTTCAAAGAGCAGTGAGATTTTACTTTAGAAAAGTCTAACCCTATTCATTTTTTTCTTTTGTCTCTATGAATGGTTTCTATGCCATCCGTTTTCTTCAGTCCTTTCATTCTGCTCTTTTATTACCTTCTCTTTTTGTCAATTACCATCTCATAAAAATTAGAAACAAATATACTTGTTAGGATATATGCCAGAATTTTGTGTTTCTGGGTTGTCCAATGAGAATAACATATGTTTTATCTTAATATTTAGAAAACAAAAACCATTCCTTCTTTTCTATCACTACATCTGAAGTTGGCTTATTTATATATTTTTATTATTAATTTATATTTGCAATACACAATAGTTACATTTATTTTGAAGTGTTTGTACATGTATATAACACATGTAGTGTTGATTTTTATTTAAGTCAACCCCAAATCACTTTTATTCATAGTGTACTTTAAAAAAAATCATCCGACTACTTTTAATCTGCCATCAACATTTTGACTAAGTACTATTAAAAGATAAAATTATAGCAAATCTAGTTTTGCAGATCTTAATTGGTTTATTTGTAACTGTAGAATCAGGAAGCAGTCTGGGCCAAAAATGGTTCAGAAATCTCCTTTTACCATATATTTATAGTCAGAGGAAAGGATGTGACCTACAGAAAACAGAAGTAAGTGGAGACAGCTTGATTGGTTATAGCTGACGTCTGTCGTATTTGGACATGTTTTGAATAATTGACTGAGATTTCAGTACTTGTTATAAGAGTAGGTTATAGTCTGTTTATGCATCAAGTTTGGTTACAGTTCACTATGTATGGAAGCAACTTTATGTCAAACAATTTTAATAGTACCTTCCCAATTTTGTTGAAAGCTCAGAATTAGAAGCTGACTCTGCTAAAGGATTAAACATCTCAATAGAAGGGGCCGGGCACGTAGCTCAGCAGTGCAGTGCTTGCCTGGCAAACGTGAAGGCCTGAGTTTGATTCCCAGTACCCACAAAAAACAAACAAACAAACAAAACATAAACATCTCAATAGAGCCATTAAAATTTTTATTATAGATTTTTAAGATTGAACTTCTATTTTGAGATAATTATAGATTCATATTCAATTGTAAGAAATAGTATACGGTCATAGAATAATATAGAAGTAACTTTTTTTTGTGGTGCTGGATATTGAACCCAAGTCCTCATACGTGACAATCAAACACTTTATCATTGAGTGACATCTCCAGCCCCAAAAGCAACATCTTTCAAAACTATAGTACATATCTTAACTGAGATATGGACCCTGATATAACCTAATGCCTTTTAAATTTTCCAACAAATAGTTAAAGTTCCACTGCACGACTTTGGGTATGAAGGGGATCCTACCTTCTACTATTCAAGTTAATGAAACTATTTTTAGGCCCAGGGTAGATCCTAAGGGCTCCAGAAAACTTCCTGTTTCTCTTTAAAGCTGTCCTCATCATTTTTCTTTCCAGCATCTCCAGGGGTGAGTCTTTTCTTGCTCTAGTTAAATGAAACAACAACCAAACAACTAAGCTTAATACCTTGCTCCTCCAAACATGGTTTTGTGAACTGGTGGAATAGATATCACTAGGGAGCTTGTTAAAAGGGGAATCTTGAGCAATGATCAGATTTTACATTGTAAAAAGGCCCCCAGGTGATGTGTGTGCACATTAAACCTTGAGAGGTTCTGTCATAATAGGTCACTGGGTAGTTTTCTAAGCTGAACATGTCCTTCTTTTGAGGCTTTATGAAGAGGCTTACCTACAATTTTAAATAGCTCCTTGCCACAAGTAGTTATGCCCAGTACTACGGGATGAGGCAGAGAGTCATAGACCAGATTACCACTGTCTTCCGTGTGACCTCTATGCCTTCCTTAAGCCCAAGGAATGTAGGGATAAAGGATTTCCTTTCTTAGGACTGACTGATATTACAGCAAGTCCAGCGTTGTATCTCTGAAGGAGTAATTAAGACCAGAATCCCAATAATCTGGGACAGTTCTCCTTCATAGCAGTGTTAAAGTCTAGAGAAATTACCTCCATTCTTGTTTGTTCGTTCGTAACTCTCTCATTCTCTTCTAGTCCCATGAAGCTGTCTCTTGTTCTAGTACTATCCTTTCTCTAATTCTTGTACAAAGAAAGTGGTTGAGAATAAAAGTTTGATAATCACCTGTTTTGTGTCAAGTGCAAAGTGCTTTAATTATGTGATCTCATTTGACTCTTGCTTCTCACTAAATAGTATAAGACTTGAAAAGAAATTGAGGTTCAGAAAATAAATAATTTGCCAAAGATAATTTTTAAGTGATAAGACAATTATTATTCTAAATGGGTAGACCTTGGAAAATTATCCTTCACTGGACAGAAATAACTGATTGAAAGAAGTATTCTTTTTGGCATTGGTCTTCTTAACTTCTTACCTGCTTATAGCTGCTGGTATCTCATTAATGATAATGTCTAGCTCACAATGCTTGGTATAAACTTAAGTATATTTCATGTCCTATTTTATTCAGTCTTCATAAGAATACTGTGATATTGTTCCTATCACCCCATTTTACAGATGAGGAACTGAGATCTATCAGAGAAATTAAAAGCATTATTGAAGATTTCACAGAGATTATGTGGGCAGTAGCCAACAAGATAGCAGAAATAAAAAAGACAGATATAAATCTTGGTGAAGATTTGGAGAAATTAGAAATGTTTTACTCTGTTGGTACAAATAGTGCAACCAATTTGGAAAACATCCTGGCAGCTCCTCAAATGGCTAAACATAGAGGTACCATATGATCTAGTCTTGGGTACATACCCAAGAGAAAAGAAAACCTTGTATACAAACGTTCATCACAGGATTATTAATATTCATAGAATCCAAAAGTGGAAACAACCTATATGTCTATGAGCTGATGAACAATGAAATAAACTGGTTTGGCACATAAGAGAATACTAAAATACCAATACATGTTACAATGTGGATGAAACTTGAAAACATTATGGGAAGTAAGGGTGATTCCATTTATAGGAAATGTCCAGGATAGGGAAGTCTATAGGACAGTAAATGAGATAGTGTCTGCCTAGGACTGGGGGCTGATGGGAGACTGGGGCAGGGTGAAAGTTAAGAAGTGCGGAGTTTCTTGTCAGGCATATGTGGTTCCCCTTGAAAATTTGTCAGAGCTAAACCTTAGAAACAACCTAAATACCCATCAACTGAGGAATGGATTAAAAAGATGTGGTATTTTTATACAATGGAGTATTACTCAGCTATACAGAAAGATAAACTCAAGGCTTTTATAGGTAAATGGATGCAACTAGAGATCATACCCATAAGTGAAATAAACCTGACTTATGTATTTAAACATCATACTGTCTCCCTAGTGTAAGAAACTCAAAGAATAAATAAGATCCAAAATGTACAATAGATATAGTGAAGGGGAAAGAAACTGTTCAAAAGGAAAGAACAACTGGGATGAGGGAAAGGAGAAAAGAAGGAAGGGAAAAAAAGATATGTATATATATACAAGATAGTTAAGATAATTTTACTACTAATTTCTATTAGTTCACTGAAAGGAGCAGTTAGTGCTTATATTGTTTGATCAATTTTGCATGCCTGTATCTGGTAATCTGAGCAACTATTTTGAAGATAAAAATATGCAATATAATAGTCGTTGTTAATTTCCTATCATCTTGATTTGAAATTCTGTATCATTTTTATTGTCTTTTTCTCTCTTTAAAATAAAAAAATAGCATGAGCACTGAGCATGTACAAGATTTTTTCTTCATTGTTATTCCCTGAACAATATAGTACAATAACCCCTGCATAGCATTTATATTGTACTAGGTAGTATAAATAACCAAGAGCTGATTTAAAGTATATAGGAAGATGTATGTAAGTTATACGCAAATACTATGCCATTTTATAAGAGAGGTGGATTTTGGTATCCATGGGATGACCTGGAACTAATTGCTTATGGATGCCAAGGGATGACTGTATTTTTTTAATTGGTTGTAGTAATGTTCATACAAATCATTGAATTTATTCAAATCTATTGAATGGCATACATTATACCAGTGGATTGTATGTGTGAAAATTTCAACAAAGCTGTAGAAAACCACAAGACAATGAAACTATGTGGAAGAGTCAGTGATGCAAACGGGGTCCTCTTGTAATCCCTGTGTTACATAAATCAGTGGTTCCCAGCCCAGGCTCTGTCTTGATTCCCCAGTGCACAGCATCCATAGTCATTTACATAGGACCTTTGGATGGCACTTTGGCAACAGTATATTTTAATACTCCTGAGTGGTTCCCAGTCTGCAAGCATGCTTTTGATGGAGAGGTTTTTCTTAATATTGGGTCTATGGGCTTCATTCTATGGATCTCTCTTCAGACGTTGTAATCTACATGCAATCTAACCGATTTGGCATGAAATTTTGATCAACGCAGTTACCTATATGCTTTTTTCAGTGGAGGTTGTCTGAGGCGTAGCAGTCAGAGAAATTGAACTGTCAGAAACTAATATAAGAATAATAAGGGGATATTTCTTCTTTATTGGACACCCAAGATGAATAGCAGGTAAAATAAAATTTTAAAATAAATTGAATATGTATATGACTTTACTTTTTTGTTAAAGGACCATAATATGAATAACGAACATATTAAAAAAAGCAAACCAGACCTTCAATTTCTTTCAATAGTGTTAGTGTTGTATATCCTAGCTTGAATAAAACACATTTCACAGAACACCTACACAGTTCAGCAATGCATTATGGATGGCCTCTCTGGAGAAATCTTGCATGCCTTTCAATTTTGACATACTGATAATGGTAATAATAGAAGTCTTTGGCATATAATTCTGCAGGCACTTTTTATAAGTTTTAGCTTCACTGATCAAAAGCCAGGGCTTACCTCACCTGGCTCTGACCTGCAGGAGACTTGAGGAAGTGGATGTCGCAGAAAGGACCATCCTCCTCCCTCCATATTTCTGGGGCTGTGGATCCAAAAGCTAAGTGGAAATGCATTTAAAATTATATTAGTTGAGATGGAGTTTCTAGCTGGTCCCCCTTAGAGTTTTCAAATGAGTGAGTTGATAATGAAAAAAATATCAAAAGCCCAAGCCAGTGTGGCTGCTCTGTTCTTTGATGGCATCAAAAACACAGGCTCCCCCTGCATATATTGCTCCTCAATTTCTAGAACATTATCTGTCTCCATATGGTCCAATATAATGCGCCATTACGGAGGCAGGACATAGCCAAGGAAAAGCCTGAAGAAGGGAAGGCCAGCCCATCCTGGGGTCTACTTCCTTGCTAGGTCTGAGGCAAAAGGTAACTAAAGAAAGAGCTGTCAAGAAAGGGAGGGCTCACCTTAGTGCCTGCTTTCTGGGACTAGATCCATCTTCTGAGTTAAACATTGGTCTGGGACCAGGATGCCCAGGTTTAAACATAATGGGAAAAA
This sequence comes from Chinchilla lanigera, assembly GCF_000276665.1. NCBI lineage: Eukaryota > Metazoa > Chordata > Mammalia > Rodentia > Chinchillidae > Chinchilla > Chinchilla lanigera. The sequence goes on along the minus strand of NW_004955445.1, from coordinate 15,184,238 downwards.
GTAACCAGGTAACAGCTTATACACAATAGGCCTGTGCCCACTGGTCTTCTGGAACCATTGGCGAATGCCAAACCTAATTACCATACCATTGACTGTATAGGTTTGGGCCCCCCTGTGGGCTTTGGGTGCTATGACAGTTCCTCTAAGGGTCATATAAAGTCAAAGACTCCACTGCCTAACGGAAGGGCTGAGCCAAGTCACCCATTGGCAGGAGGCAAACATCAGACCAACCCCTCATTCCAACTCCAAATCCCAATGCCTAACTCCTTCAACACTAAGCCTTCTTGCTGCTGTGAGCTCTTCTTTCTGGCCTGCTCCCACCTTGTGGAATGTGTCTTGTCTTCTCTTTCAAATAGATCATTGGTCCTGCTGCTACTCTTGGGTATCCTGCTCAGTTCTTTGATTAGGACGTCAAGAACTTGGACGAAGCCCCCAAGCCAGAAATACTACCACTGTGTTTGCTGTGGAAAGAGAAAAGAGAGCAGAGTCTGCCTTTTCTGTCTAAAGGCAGAACTTTCTGTTCACACCCTACTGTTCAGAATGTGAACTTCTTAACCATACAACCGCATCTAGCTGTGGGGAGGCTAGGACTTATTTGCATTTATTTTGGTTGGCCAAATGCCCATCTGAGAATCCAGAGTTTCTATAGAAATAGAAGAAATAGAATAGAATATAGTTGGGTATTGGGGCACAACTAACAGCTTCTGCTAAAGAACGATGAAAAATCTTGAAATCATAGACATTATAAAGGTAAGGTGTTTTTCTCCTCGTTTACCTAGTAACAACTCTCCAACAGCTAATGAGGAAACAGGTCCATTTAGCTCCTTACCTCTGCCAGTTCTGATTGTCTCAGAGCTCTACTGAGATTTAGTTTCAAAAAAAATTTATTGGGGACTCTGAGTTGAATGTATAGTGGACTTGAAGGTACCTGTAACAATTCCATGAGGTGGATATTATTTGTATGTACTAAGTGGAGTTGACTCAGAGAGGTTAAGTGATACTCCCAAAGCCATACAGCTGACTGGAGTTGTACTAATTGGTGAGTCTATATTAGAGATTCCTAAATTTACTCTAAGGCAAGGGGCAGACCAGGAAGGACTTCTCAGGTGATAATGAATTAGCTGTTTTGATGGGCTTTAAGCAGGGTAATAACCTGGTTAGATTTGCATAGTAGAAATCTGTATGGAGTCAAGGAAATCAACTGGACCTAGAGGAAAGGTCTACACAGAGATGAACTACACTTTAACACTGCAAATGGCAACCAGAGGAGCCGGAGGCAATGGATGTCCAAGAGGTAAAACTATCCATCAGATCAAATGTGGGGATGAGGGAAACAGTTACACAGGGCAACTCTTGAGGATGACCCTAGGCTTGTGTTGTAAATGTTTGCTTGGATGAGGGTTTCATTCATGAAGAAAGATATAACTAGCTTCTCTCTAACTGCAAATATAATATAGTTCTAATGACCTTCATGGTAAGAAATTACACAGTAAAAATTTTATGGAAAAAATATGAGACCAACGTAGTTAAAAACTTATGAAAGTCCTTGTAAATTCGTTTCCTACTTATAAAATCAAGGCAATAGCAACACCTTTAACAAAGATGATGACAATGGCTTTTCTTTTTGCATCTTAAATTGGCAAAAGAGCAGCAATAGGTACTGTACCATTAAGTCCTGTGTACTCGGGGTGGCTGGAAGATTTTAGTATTGTCCTTCCCTATAGCTTCAATGCAACATGCATATATTTGTTTTGCTCTGCTGAAGATAATAAGCATACAAAGAGGCATTTCTTTTAGTACCCAATTCTCCATCCGCATGCTTAATGTCTTTTTGATTTTATGATTGTGGATTGCCTAAGTCACCCTATCTAAGTCCTGACTGGAAAGTAGCTACAAACTCACACATCAACTTGACACTAAATTCTGACAGTTGCAGAAGAAGCATAGAGAAACAGCTCTAACTATATGCCAGAATTTTGAGGAAGAGGAGATTGCTGTAGGGAAGGGGCTGCCACATCTTAAAGCTGTTTAGGATTGTTCTGGATTTCAAAGTTAGGAGTCACCCTCTAGTTCCTTGTGCTCATGTGCTTGCAGCCATCCACTTGACCCCACTGCATATGTAGTTCTTTGAGTAAGTCTAACTGAGATGAATGGAGACAGGAGACAGGAGACAGGAGACAGGTTGAGCCACATTCGCAAGGTCTTATCTCAAAATCCAATCCTGAATTATTTGGCTTTGGCCTTATAGTTGAGCTCTGATAATGGCATGTCTGCCCTGTTCCCCATAAATAGATCCACATAAAAGAACAAGAGTAGCTTGGGCTCTTGCATTTGCTGACTGATTCTAGGCAAGTTTTTCCACTGCACGGCCCCAGTTTTCTAGGGATAATAGAGTCATAGCCGTAGAATTTCTAAGTAGATGCAGCTCAGGCTGACATGTGGTGGGAATGGGGGCAAGAGTGCCTAGTGAACCCGTCTTGGGAGGTGCATTTGTATAATAAACTCTCCACTTTTAGTTTCCTTATATGTACAGCTCAGATAAAAAGTACCAAAGTTTTCTAAAGGTGCATTTATTCACAGTTTATATGAGAGTAAGGAAAATTCAGTTGTCTATAATAAAGAATAAGAATAATCATATTAAGTCATACCCATAGATAACCCATCAAAATAGTGATGTTCATCTTGGTTTTATAATGGAGAGATATATGGAAAAACATTCATCTTGCCTTCAAAAGCCCTAGAGAGGCTGAGAAATTGTAGCAATGTGGTTCTTTGGTTCTGGTTGGAAGCAAATGCTTCAATGATTTCACTGTAAGCACTTATCTCTTTTTGAATTCATAACTAATTCAGTTTATTCTGACACTACTACTGATATTCTTCAAGAAAAGTTGTTCTTCCTTTGCAGCCAGAAAAATACATATTTCGTATGCCACAGGAGTCATTGGCAAAGATACAGGAACGCAGTATGGCAGAGAAGGGGTGTGAAAGTGAATGTTCCCTAACCCACAGGGTTGTTGGAAAGATTTAAAATTCAATCATTAACTTGATACTTGGTCTTATCTCTTATTGAGAGAAGCAGACATAGCCAGAATCTCCAATTATCTGCCAATTTCCTAAGGAAGTGTACTGTAGCTGGTTTGAAGATTTTCTCTGAACAGTTGAATAATAAATAAAGGCTCTGAGAAGTCCTGCAGGAAGAAATGTTTTGACTTTTGTCTTACCCGGTGTTTTCTAACTTTTCGGACCATACATTCATCTATTAGGTCTCATTATGTTGTCACTGGCTACAGGTTGGCATTTTAGGGACAAGTGTTCAATGGAACACCCTGTGGCTAAATGACAGTTTCACACCCAGCCATTCATCAAGCCAGGGAATGAGTTGTTGCAGACTTTTTAAGAGAAAAATTAAGTTTCCCTTTCCTCATCCATCAGGTGAAAGTCACTGGAACTTTTTGAGTAGCATTTTATGAGAGATGAAGTGGCATATTCTGACTTGACTGATGTGCCTGATTTTCAGTCGTAAAGGTCAAGGGAGAAGCGAGCTGGTGAGGCACGTGGTTCTTATCAGTTCTGCCATTGCTTCGTAGCTATTCTGAAGTCATCCTTAACACCTGAGCAGAGCTCCAGTGTTCACACATATATATATATATATATATATTTAAACTTTGACCCTAGGAGTTAGGCTACATACTAAATGATTGACCCCATCTAATACTCAAGGAAATGGAAATGCCAGCATGTGAAACTATTTAAGACTTATGATGTAAAACTAGAACTAGAATTTAAGTCTCTTGATTCTAATTCAATGAGCATTTATTTAACACCTATCATGTGCTAGGTAATGTGTTAGGTTCTGGGAGTGCAGGGTGACAGAGTTTAGAAGAGACAGAGGCAAGTAAAAGTTACCATAGAGTGTGAAAAAAACAATAGATCCAGAGTGGATTAGAATTCTCAGGGAAGTGGGCTGGGGATTTAGCTCAGTGGCAAAAGCGCCTGCCTGGCAAGCGCAAGGTCGTGAGCTCGGTTCCCGGTACCAGAGAAAAACCAAAAAAAAAAAAAAAAAAAAAAAAAAAGAATTCTCAGGGAAGGACAAAAGAACAGGTAGCTTTTGAATTGTGTTTTGAAGGATAAATAAGAATCTTCCTACAGAAAACAAGCATGGAAAGACATGGTTTGTTGTGGAGGACCACCTAGGCAACTCTCCTTGAAAGAGGAGCAATTGGCTCCAATTTGGTTGAACCTGACTCTATTTTCATGTATTAATATGTACAGAGCTGGCTGTTAAGGTTTATGTCTGGGTGTCCCCCCAAAGCCTCATGTGGCCATAGGGCAGGCTTTTAAAGTTTGATTAATTATGGGTGTGAGAGCTGCACCTGCCCTGGGGTGGATAGTTTGCATATGTAACGGAGAGAAAGAGGGTACTTCTGGCCATTTCCTCCCTTGTGTGTGTGCTCGTTGCTTTGCTGTGTTCTGCCGCCATGAGCTGTAGCTCTCTGCCATGTGCCACTCTGCCTTATAATCTGCCAAGTACGGTGGACTGAAACCTCCACAAATTGTAAGTGAAATAAACCTTTCCTTCCTTAATTTTGGGTGTCAGGTATTTTGTCCCAGCAATGAGAGAAAAGTAACCAAGACACTGGCAAAGACCCTTTCTTATCCTTTCAGTTGGCTTTAAGCAATGCACATCAGTCTAGCTGAGGTGCTGATGGTAATCTTTGGAGATGGCAGGCGTGTTTCCCTGGACCCCTTGTTATTTCCAAGAGTGAGCCGGGATGAAGCAGGATGTGTGAGCCAATGCTCCACGGTGTTGGCTGGGATCGAGCCTTGGGATAGAGGCTGTGACATCCTGGGGCTTCAAACACTACACATCAGAGCTGAAGCACCCACCCCAAAACATTAGATACCACCTCAATTGTTTTATGCAGATTACTCTTTCTGCATATCCTTCTCTCTGCATTTACAGAGGTGATTTCAGGCCTCCTACCTAGCCCAGCTCACAGCACTCACATACTTCCCACGGTTCTCATAGTCATTCATCCTCAAGCCACTCCCCTCTTCATGAATGAATAAAAACCTGGGTTTTGCCTTGGGTTGAGGCCTTTGTTCTGGAAAGCCATCATCACGACTGGACTTAGGACCCCTCGGCTCCCTATAAGTGCAAACATGTCTTAGTGTCTTTATTCTCACCATGGGTTGCACTGGAAGTGGTAGATTGCAATTAACTCGCTAGAATCCCAATAACTTTTCATGGGATTACAAATATAAACTTCCTGGGCCACAACAAGGACCGGAAAGGGCTCTCTTTAGTTTGTTATACTGTCCCTCCCCTGCAACCTCCATACCAGGTGGTGGTCCTTGGAGGGTATTACTTGGGGATGCATGTTGTGTGTCTAGAATCCAAGACAGCAAAATTCTGAGGTTTCTCGAACCTCATTCCTTTCTACTTATTTTTGAACAAAGTTGAAAGCATAAATACTTTGCAAGGGTCACGTCATAGTAAAGCATGATGCTGGATGGGAGAAATTCATCAATGTTGGCTGAGAAATTCATCTATGAGGTTCAAGTCTAAAAACTTCAATTAATCACATCTCTTAAACTTGGAATTGAAAAACAAGTGTAAGGAACAGGGTTCTGGTTTCAGGCTGTCTATGGTTCTATTTCACTTGCTGAGGGAAGGCCTTTTCCTTGGAGCAGTGACTCTTGAGATGTTTCAGACCAAGGCTCCATTTTCTTGATGAATGTGATTTTCTGTGTTTTCCTGATAACTCAGAACCAGTGAAGAGCAATGATCTGTGAAACTATTCCCTGTGGTTCCATTTGATAGGGTCCTCTGTGGGACAGAACAACAGATGGTGGCTGGCTGGCATCTGGGAAGCCTGTCTTTAAACAGCAGCCCCGGTGGTCACCTCCATCTGGACTTTCTCAAAGCACAGGAGGCTGTGTGGTATCAGGAGTTAGGCGAGGCAGACCTGGAATGTCCTTAGCTAAAGCAGGACTGCTTTCAGAAGGATGTTTGGGATGTTCTTGTTTTAAACGATGACTCATTGGTGAAATCAGAAGGTCAAGAAAGTTGGAAAATGATCAGTACATCTGAGATTTTTAAAGGGTGTGTGTATAACCTAGAGTTGCTCATGGATATTTCTTTTTCCGCATTCAAAAGATGAGGATGGGTAATAGGCTTCCATTACCAGGTGATGGTGGCTGTACTTTGTTTGTCTGTGAATGGAAAATATTTTGTGACTCAGGCAAGCAGCAAGAGACCAAAGAACTGTTTCAAGTTGGGCAGTAGCATGGGAAAGGCTGCTTTGAATTAAATTTCTTTCTGCTTCCTTGCATGACTGAGGCCAGAGCCACTGCATCACTTACTGGAAGGGATCCTTTATCTTGGGTGGGTTTGAGCTATATCTGATTTAGGAACAGATCTTCCTCCACAGATTTTAAAAAGAAACTGGCAAAAATTTGGTTGGGTTGTTCCAGCCCTGCCAGCCCACCTGTGTGCGCTGGTTATTCCACTTGCCTCACACATGTGCTAGATCTGTTTTGCACTTGCCTCATCTTGCTCTAGATCCTGTAAGGCTAATACCTATGGCTTATACAACCTTCCTTGTCTTCTGCTTGGATCTGGCCAAAGGGAATAGAATAGAGGGAAAGAAGGGAGAGATGGGGGAGATTCCCTATTCTCCTCTTCCCTATTCCCATCTCCCTGTGCTGGCGCCATGTCTGGTGGTAGCTGCACACTTCCATGTCTACTGCTTGCCTGGAGAACCCTCTGCTCTGGTGCCCATTCTCTGTGGGATTCACCTATACCTTGTTTTTTCAGGCCTATAATCACACAAGTCTGGCTCTACCTGGTGTCCGGATATCTTATCATCAATTTCTCACCTTAACTCTTTTTTAAAAAAAATTGAATTAAAATTCTCATAATGTACAATTAATGTTATCATAGTGTATGATCCAGTGGCATTTAGCACATTTACAATGTTGTTCCCCACACAAGAAAATGTGTACTACCAGATGAACACTGGTCTTGTTTCAAAACCTTCTCATCGCTGAAAAACATCTCTTAAGAACATCATGAAATAACACTCCCCATTTCTCCCTCGTCCTCATCCCCTGGCAACCATAAGTGTACTTTCTGACTCCATGAGTTTGCTTATTCTGCATATTTTATATGAGAGGACACTATACTATGTGGCCTTTTGCATCTGGTTTCTTTCTCTTAGTATAATGTTTTTGAGGTTCATCTAGGTTGTAGTATGTATTAATAGTTTTTATGGCTGCATAATATTCCACCATATGGGCATACCACAGCCTTCTTAATTCTTAACTCTGTAGCCTAGGGGTTCTCAAAATATGTTCTTCAGACCTCTATGAGAACTTGTTGGAAATGCAAATTCTCAGGTCAACCCCCTCCATTAAACTCTAGAGGGTGGGAGAAAGAAATCTGGTTTTTGTCCAGCCCTCCTCCCTGGAGTGATCCTGATATATGCTCACCTAGAAGGCCTATTTCTGTAAGTAATCTATTGATTAAGGTCTCCTTATTTGAAGCATCTGGAGTGAATACATTTCCTGTTGGGACCCTAATTAAGATACTTTACTCCTCCCCCTGGGTCAAATGGAACCTCTAGTTTCAGTTTTTTGAGGAATCCCCACACTGATTTCCATAGCTATTGTACTACCAACAGCGGAGATGGTTTCCTTTTCCCTGAAAGAGCCACAAACATTTGTTATTGGTTGATTTCCTGATAACAGTCATTCTTTGTGGAGTGAGGTGGAATCTCAGTGTTATTCTAATTTGCACATCTCAAATTACCAGTGATGTTGAACACTTTCTCATGTATGTGTATGCTGTGTGTACTTCCTCTGAGAAGTTTCTATTCATTGCAGATGCCCAGTTTTGAATTGGGTCTTCAAATTTTGGAGGGGTCTGATTGTTTTGAGTTCTTTATATATTCTAGATATCAGTGTATTGTCTGAGGAACAGCTGGTAAGAATTTTTTTTCTGTTATGTTAGTTGTCTCTTCATTCAGTTGGTGGTTTGTTTTGTTATGGAGAAGCTTTTTAATAACTTGAGATCCTAGTTGTTGATTCTATGTAATATTTCCTGTGCAATTGAGGTTTTGTTCATAAAGTCTTTCCTACACCTATGTCTTCAAGAGATTTACCTATTTTATCTTCCAGCAGATTGTTTCTGTTTTAATATTTAGATCTTTGATCCATTTCAATTTTAGTTTACTGCATGGCATCTAGATTTAATCTTTGGCATGTGGAAAGCCAGTTTCCCAGCACCATTTATTAAAAAGGCTATTTTTCCTCCAGTGAAGGTGTTTGGGCCCTTTGTCAAAGAGAAGGTGGCGTAGTGTGGTTTGGTGTTGTTTCTGCATCTTCTACTCTGTTCCATTGATTCTTAGGTCTGTTTTTTTTTTTTTTTTTCCCAGTACCGTGGTGTTTTATCACAGTAGTTTTGTAGTTTAATTTCAAATCAGGCATTGTGGTACCCCCTGCCTTGCCTTTGTTGTCCAGAATTGCTTTTGCTATTCCAGGTTTCTTCTGGTTCCAAATGAATTTTAGGATTGTTTTCTCTAATTTTGTGAAGTATGTTATTGATATTTTGACCAGGATTGCATTAAGTCTGTACAACAGTTTTGGTAGTATGGTCATTTTCACTATGTTGGTTCTGCCTACCCAAGAACAAGGGATATCTTTCCATTTTTTGATATGCTCTTTGATCTCTTCTTTTCAGAGTACTGTAGTTTTTAACGTAAAGGTGTTTTACTTGCTTTGTTAGGTTGATTTCTAAGTATTTCATTTTTCTTGATGTTATTGTGAAAAATGTTTTTTCACTAATTTCTCTCTCAGTGAGTTTGGTATTTGTGTACAGGAAGGCTATTGGCTTTTGAGTGTTGATTTTTGTATTTTGCCATGTTGCCAAATTTGGTTATGAATTCCAGGAATCTTTTGGTGGGTCTTTTGGGTCTTCTATGTAGAGTATCATGTCATCTGAAAGTAATGATAATTTAACTTCTTCCTTTGCTATCCTTCTTCCTTTTATTTCTGTCTTTTGTCTAATTGCTCTGCTCTGGCCAGTGTTTCCAGAACTATACTGAATAAAAGTGGTGATAGTGGACAGAATGTCCTGTTCCTGATTTTAGAATGAAAGCTTTCAGTTTTTGTTCATTTAGTATGATGCTGGCTGCTGGTTTGATCAGATGGCTTTGATCAGATTGAGATAAAGACCATCTATTACAATTTTGTGTAGAATTTTTTTTATCGTGAATGGATGTTGGACTTTGTCAAGTGCTTTTTTTTGCATCTATTGAGATGATCATATGGTTTTTGTCCTTGGCTCTGTTAATATGATATATTACATTTATTGATTTGCATATGTTGAACCATCCCTGCATCCAGGGGATGAGCCCTACTTTCTCATGGTATATAATCATCTTGATGATTTGCTGCATTTTGTTTGCCAGTATCTTATTGAGGATTTTTGCAACTGTGTTCATTAGGGAGAATGGCATGTAGTGCTCCTTTTTGGTTGGATCCTTCTCTGGTTTTGATTTCATGGTAATGCTTGTTTCCAGGAATGAATTTGGGAGTATTGTTTCCCTTTCAATTTCATTAAAGAGTTTGAGAAGTAGTGGTATTTGGTATTCTGTAAATTTCTTGTAGAATTCAACAGTGAGTCAATCAGGACCTGGGTTTTTCTTTGTTTGTAGGTTTTAAATTATATCTTCAATTTCATTAACAGATACTGGGTCATTCAGAATTTTCATATTTTCTTGATTCAGCTTTGGTAATTCGTATGTATCTACAAATCTCTCCATTTTTTCTCTGTTTTCCATTTTATTAGAGTATAGATTCTCAAAGTAGCTATTGATGATCTTCTGGATTTCTGTGGGATCTGTTTTGACTTTGCCCTTTTCCTTCCTAATTGCATGGATTTGAGTCTTTTCCTTCCTTTTTTTGATAACGTTGGCTAAGGTTTTGTAGGTATCATTTACTCTTTCAATGAACCAGCTCTTTGATTCATTGATTCTTTCTACTGTTTTCTTAGTCTCAATTGCATTAATTTCTTCCTCCGTTGAATGCATTTTGAGTTTAACTTGCTCTTCCTTTTGTAGAAGCTTAAGCTTCAACATTGTTTATTTGAGTTCTCTGTTTTTCTGATGTGAGAATTCACTGCTGTGAATTTCCCCCTTAGGACTGTTTTCATAGTAGCCCATAAATTCTGGTATGTCATATTGACATTATCATTTAATTATAGAACCTCTCTAATTTCTTTTTTTAATTTCATCTGTGACTCACTGATTGTTCAGGAGGGTGTTATTTAATGTCCGTGTGTTTATGAAGTTATTGTGGTTTCTATTTCCAATTTCATTGCCCTATGATCTGATACTATGCATGGGATAATTTTAATTCCTTTGCATTTACTTAAGCATGTTCTATGAACTATATGAGGTCTTTTTTGAGAAAGTACCATGTGCAGCTGAGAAGAATGTATATTCTGTTGTGGGGTGAGATATTCTGTAGATATTTACTAAGTCTGTTCAAGGTTTGGCTCAGCTGATATTTCTTTGTTGAGCTTTTGTCTTGTTGATCTATTTGTGACAGTGGGGTACTGAGTTCCCCCATTACAACTGTATTACTGCTTATCTGACTGTTCATGTCCATTCATATTTGTTCTATGTAGTTGGGTGTGCCAGTATTTGGCCATACATACTTATGATTGTTACCTCTTCCTCTGGAATTGTTCTGTTAGTGAACTTCTTTTTCTCTTTTGTTCAGTCTTGGCTTGAAATCCACTTGG
>NW_004955445.1:15120855-15172768 GCF_000276665.1 Chinchilla lanigera | reverse complement strand
TTGAATTTCTGGAATCTTGACTATTATGCCTTGGTGTAGTTTTTTTCTGATCATGGCTAACTGGAGTTCTGCATGCCTCACTAACTGTACATAAAATTCTTTTTCCATACTTGGAAGGTTTTCTGCCACTACTCCTATGAACAGGTTTTTTATGTCCTTTGTGCTACCTCCTGAGTTGTCATTGGTTCTGATTAATCTTGTATTATTTTTCTTTGCATCATCTAGCAGCTGTTGGATCAACTTTTTCTGGTCCCTTGCTATTTTTAAGAAGACTTACATTTGATAATTGCAAACCACAAACCTGTCTTGTAGATCTGATAGTATGTCCTCCCATTGGTTGATTCTGCTGCATATACTTCTAATAAAATTTTAAATCTCCTGGACATCTGTTTGAATCTATTTTATGGAAGCCATTTTATTCCTATGTTGTGAATTCATGGTTTCCATCACTTTCCTGAAGTCCTCTATTTTTTTATCTGTATCTACTCTAGATTCACTAACCATGTCCTTCTTTATGAGCATCATCTCTTTAGTTATCTGTGGAATTATTTGATTTGTTTTTTTTTTTAAGGCTTATTTCTTTTGTTTTTTTCTTTTTGTTGTTCCATTTCAGACATTTGAGCTGGGGGGTGTTTCCTTTTTTTTTTCACTTCAGTATGCCCTGGATTTTCCTTGGGTGACACAGAGGTCTGGGCTTGCATCTTGTTCTCTATTTTCTTATTTTCTATGTTTTTAAATTTTTTTTTTGTATTGATGTTTGTAAATTGCTTATGGTAGATAGTTTTATTATTAGTATTGAGACCTCTTTACTAAATGACTCCTTTTCAGAGTTTCCTTGTGGGTGTAGCTAGCTTTTGGCTTTTGAGTTTGTCCCAAGATTCTGCTTCTTCAATTTATTAGGGGTGAAAAGGTGCTATTTGGTCTAGCACCCAGTTTTTTGGTACTCAACCATGGTGTTGTATATGATCCTCAGACAATATCAGTATTGGTACAAAGAAGAACAACTGATCATAATAACTAAGTCACTGTGGCTAAAGTATTACAATCAGTAATAACAATAGTGTCAAGCACAGTCCAGAAAATCACAAACTGTGATAACTGTTAATTTGCCACCTTTAACGATGGGTACAAGATTTTTAATGATATAACAAAGTCTAAAACAAATTAGAAAATTATATACAGTAAACGTACCCTCAATAGAGCAATTTTACCCCCACAGGAGAAAATTTAGAAGGGGTAAAAGGAAAAAAAATATAGAAATAAAGAAGAGAAATTAGAAGCAAAAGTGAAGGATAAAGGAAGATGACCGAAGCTTTGGGAAAGTGGTGAAGAAGACCAAAGGGAAAGAAGAAAAAAATAAGAATGGAACAAAACAAAAAACTAAAAGCAATGTTCACCTTCATGGAAAAACATAAATAAACAAGAAAGAAAGAAAAAAAGGAAAAAAAGCAAAGAAAAAAGCAAAAAAGGAAAAAAGAGATTTCTCTGTGATTTCAAGACAGTGGTTCTCTTCTGGGGTCTACAGTTGTGTGGTTATGCCCAATTCAGAGTATATCCCTGCTGTTACTGGTAGACAAAGAGGCAGACAGTGCCCTGATCTATGTTGAATCATCCCAGCAAGCTGGCAAGAAGGTTAGTACAGGTCACTGGAAAATTCCAGCAATACCCCATTAGGAATAGGGTGGAGTTCTGATTCTGATGCTCTCAACTCCATAGAAGTTCAGGCTGATCTTGGCCTTTGGTTGTGGTCTTGGGACTTGAGTTGGTCATAAACAATACTCTGAGTGTCTCTTGCTTGCTGCTGTGACCTGTGAAGCCAGCAGGGTCCTGACGGGGTGATGAGAGATAAAAAAAACTAGACACATAATAAAAGGAAAGCTGGGACTGGATGAGACCTGACCTCTCTGATGGAGAGGCAGCAAAAATCTAGCATGTTCTGAGTCTTTATTTATACACAGTAAAAAGGAGGGAAGTGTGCAATGGGGCCAAAAGTGCAACATCTCAGTGTTTTGCTGAGAACACTGAAAGTCAAACATTCTCAGAGTTATCTGTGCTGCAGTTAATGGGGAGGAACACCAGGCTGGACACCTGCTGGACTGTCTTTGCTCTAGTCCCAACAACTTCTTCACATAGCTTGCCTATGGAGCTCTGTGTTCTTGCAGCTGGCCTTGCTCTAGCTTAGCTGCTCCCTACAGCTTACCTGACCATGGCTCCCTGACCGTGGCTCCCTGACCATGCATATCTCTCACATTTGTCCTTTACCCAGTCACTGGAAGTCCTGAGATGAAGCCAACCAAAGGATGCTTGGAGTTCTGGTTTCAGTTGGCCTCTCCCTAGAATTACATCTGGCCAGGCATGCTGTCCAGGGGGCATGGCTGATACTTGGACTGGTGTCATTCACCAGATGTGGTAGTTGGCAGCATCTACTACTCTATTCCATTGGAATATTTCTTCCTGGAGGCCTCTGGAGTCACCTACCCTCACCATGTCTCTATAGATTCGAGCTTCCTCTCTCACACTGTGAGCCAGGTGCTGGGGAGAAAGTGCAGTTTGCTGCCTCCTTTTTCTGTGTTGAGGTCTGTCTCTTCACTTTCTGTGTGGGCTCCAATTTTCCCTTCAGATCCTTCTTGGTTTCCGGGGATCCATTTCCCTCCTTCTTTTCTTCCCCAAGTTGTTATATTCCAGTGTCTTGAATTCCAAATCTTGAAGAGATTGATTTATTGCTGTCTACTGCTCTGCCAGCTTCTCAGAACCGAGGATTGGATTTTTAGGGGCCACAACCAAGACACCACTCAATAGGCCATCCTAAAAGAAAGGTCAGCCTAGAAACTAGTAAGACATTTTTGTTTTCGGGCAGCACTGCTGTTACAGCCTTAAGGTGATCAAGAATTAAAGCTGTCTTTGGAGTAAGGCAGGTTAACAATGGAATTTATTTCTGCTGTTTGCTCCCAATTGCTTGATAAAAGAGAGCACATGATCCTGTGTAGGATTGATGTTGAATATGTGTCTAACTTTGCATCTTCTGGGTTGCTACCATAGTAACAAGAATAATTAACCTTAATCTCTATGTCTTTCTGCACCACTACCCTTCTCTCCCACTCCATTTCATTCTGGATTTGCTTTGAAGTACTTTGGGGAAACAGTCAGAACTCCTATCTACATCCATTTGTGTGCTGATTATATCTCTTTTCTGGTTTTATCAGACTGCTTGTTCCTGCTGCCTGTAGAACCCTTTCTTTGGTGATAAAGCAAATATATATGAATGCTCAGACATTTAAACAGAGTTCGGCAATTAGAAAACACAGAAGTGACACTAAGTGGGCCAGTGTCTAGTCCCCCTTTGTCAGTTCAGAACATCTATTTGGCCAATCCAGGAGCCTTACTTTATTACTGTCATTAGAAGCTGTCAGTCAGAGAAAGTGAAACCTGCATTTCCCACTGAGGTGTCGAATATTAATAGCTTACATTTCCTGCCAGGAATTTAGTATTAGTTCACTTTTTTTTAAATAAGAAAAAAATTCTTAAGTTGTATTCATAAGTGTGTATTGAGTTGTAGGAGTTAAGAGGCAAACAACTTATTTTTTGATACTTATTTCTCACCAAAAGGAAATAGAAATGATAACTGTAACCGGTTTGTGTGGTAGTCTATGCCATATTCCTTCACTCCATCTGATTTTGGAGCAAGTGGAGTGGATAGTTCCTTATAATTTAGTTAGTATCCCACATCGTGATTGTGCTATGACATCTCTTTTTGCTGTTTTCTCCAAAGCTTCAGCTGTGGGTTTAGCCTTGCTCAAGTACAACTCAGAAATGTGTGAGAATTAGCATCCCAGATAAACCAGCAAGCAGTAGATTATAAGAAAGGCCCAGCATCCTTGTGCTTGATGGAACAATCCTGTGATTCATTCCAGATGGCTCTTAAGTGTTTCCCAAAGGAACTGAGCATCATTTGCCCATAGAGACAGCCAGTGTCTTCTTTGTGGGTGTGGCTGGCATTATTAATTGCAGTTTGGGTCCCATGGGAAACAGACTTCAAGGTGGACGTTAGCATGAAAATTTATTGGAGAATATTTTGGCACCAAGCACTGCAGAAGGAAAGGAAAGGAAGCAGGATTGGACAGAGGTGGGAGATGAATCCTGATTCAGCAAGACTTCCATGAGTATGAGGCTGCAACTCTTCTATCCTCGTCCTTGGTAAGCTCTTCAAAGCTCATACCCACCAACTATTTGTGTAATCCTGATTCCTAATCCAGTGCTTCATCTCTGATCTCTTATCCAAATATCTGCTCATCCTCTTGAAAACACCTGGCTATGCGATAGGTTCTTAGAAATTAAAATTAGTAAGACATTGCATTAGTCAGGGTTCTCCAGAAAATGAAAACCAGTAGGATACTGCTCTCTTATGCAGACACACAGAAGAGCGATTAGGATATACTGGTCTATAAGATTACAGAGGCAGAGAAGTCTCACAATCTTCTGTATGTAAATCAGAGTCCTGTAAAGTGGATAACACAGTTCTAGTACATGTCCCTAGGCCTGACAACTGATGTAAATCCCAGTCTGGGTCCAAAGGCCCAAGAGCCAGAAGTGCTGATGTCCAACAGGAATAAATAATGGATAGCCCAGATCAAGTAGAGAAGGCAATTTTGTCTTTTCTTTTCCTTTCTTATTCTATCAGGGCCTCTAACCAATTGGATGATATTCATCCATACTGATGAGGGAAGATTTTCTGTATTGAGACTACTACTGAGTTAAATGCTAATGTCTTCTAGGAATACCTTCACAGCCATACCAAGAGCTAATGTTTTACCAGGTACTTGGGCATCCTTGTAGTCCAGTCAAGTTGATAAATAAAATTAACCATCACAGACAAAGGACTTCACATTGTCATGGGAGATTGGTTAACACAGAACAGTTTTAAATATACTCTGACAAATTCATAAATATAGTGTAAATAAGACAGATTAGAGTGATGGGCATATTTTGGTCAAAAATCCCTCTCATGTTATGTAAATTGTAAACAACATCATAGACCAGATCTAAATTGTTCTAAGATTTCGTCTCAAAGATGAATGAACTGCCTGTTGGTCATATTTTTTTTTTTCATCATCTTAGAACTTTGGAGGTTAACTAGTCTAACCTTTACTTGGGGTTTGTCTTTTCTCTACACAGTCTTTGCAAGGTAATCATCCAATGTTTGTTTAGCTCTGGTTATGTCTGATGATTTAATGTTTCCTGACCAGGGTGGGCAGAGAGGCAGGAGCTTGTCTATTGAATCTAGTTTCACTAGGCATCTTCCCTTTCTCCTTGCCAGCCCTGGCTGGCATGCTGTATATTCTTCTCCAAGTGAACAAACCCTGGTTTTCTTCAGCATTCACCAAATGACATCTTGGCAATCCTGTCAATTCTTAATCCTCAGTGTCTTTTGAATCTTTTTCTCAATTAACATAGAAAATAAGACCAAAAGCCATGTGGCCATTCATATCTCTGTCTCTCTCTCTCTCTTTTTTTTTTTTACCTATCTCTTCTCTGGCCACAAGAACTGTAGCATTCTCTTAACTGCCTCTCAGCATTTGCTTTCCCCTTTCCACCTACTTTTTGCTGTTACCTGAGAGATCTTTCCCAGGTGAAAATATGACCATACTATTTTCCTGTTCAAAACCGTTCTGTAGATTCTCAGTGCTCTTCACATAAAGGAAAAAAAGCACACCTGTTCCTAAGGTTTGCAGCGTTCTACCAGTCATGGCTCTTGATACTTCCCTTGGCAGCTGCTGTGCTAGCTGTTTAGAATATATTATAGCATCTTGCTTATTACATCCCTTCTCTTGTCCCTAATCTTTACATAGATGGGTCCCTCTGCCTGGAATGTGCTCCTCTGATATACATGAATATGTTCTGCTCATTACTCAAGTCTGAGTTTACTACTAACTTCCTCTGGCAAGGCTTCACTGGCAAGGCTACTTATCTTTGTGGGTTAGAGATTATTTCTCCCTTCCTTCCTTCCTTCCTTCCTTCCTTCCTTCCTTCCTTCCTTCCTTCCTTCCTTCCTTCCATCCTTCCATCCTTCCATCCTTCCATCCTTCAATCCATCCTTCCATCCTTCTATCCTTTTCTCCTTCTTCCCTTCTTTTTTTAATTAGGGTACAGTTTATAGCTTACAGTAAATTGGACCCATTTTTAAGCATACAGTCATCGAAGTACAGTGGTACTTCAGTTCACAAGTGCTTTTGTTTGCAAACAATTTGGTTTGCAAGGAGAAGCGTTTGGCAAAATTTTGTTTTGGTTTTTGAACTCTGTATCAGGTGACAAACACAACTGTAGCTATCATTCCGACACAACCACAAACATGGCCATCTTTTCCAAAGTCATAGAACAAATTAAGTTCATGAACTGAGGTACCACTGTATATTTATAAAACATCTGCAGAATCTCAAAGGCTCGTGTTTCTGTAACTGGGACTATAGTTTTATTACTGTTATAAGACCATATCGTCCCACTTGTTATAGTTTAGCATCTTTCCTAGGTTTCAAGGTAAATCCCTCTTGTTTGTTTTCCTTTTTTTAGAATACTCTTGGCCATTCTTGGGTTTTTGCTTTAACATATGAACTTTGGAATAAACACAAGTTATATGAAGAGTTCTATTGGGATTTTCAATAGAATTTTATGGAATTTAAAAATTAATTTGTGGAGAATTGTCACTCTTGCTGTAAATCTGCCTTCCTATCCACAGTATAGTATACTATTTATTCAGGCCTCTAAAACGTTTGAATAAAGTTTCATAATTTTCTTCATAAAGCCCCATACTTTACGTTTACTTGTAGATTTATTCCCAATAGCCTTACATTTTGTGAATAGTTTTGAAAAGTCCCTATATATTTTCTAATTGGCTATATTTATGTATAAAAATAAGTGCTGGGAATTTTTAAATGTTGAACTTAAGTCATGCAATTCAATTGAAATATCTCATTTGTTCATTTTTAGATTTTCTAGGCGTTCAGGGTAGCAATCATATTCTAGGCAAACCATGACAAAATTTTCTTATTATTTTATAGTCCTTATATCACATATTCTTTATTACCCTTTACTGAATGGGCCAGGATCTTTAGGAGGCAGAAGAATAAGAGTATATTTGTATATCATTTTTAACTTTAAAGGAAATTCTCTTGAAGTGTAACCATGACATACAGGTGGTCTCTACTTATGGTGAGTCAACTTACAATTTTTTATTTTCTGATTTTACAATAGTGCAAAAGAACCATATATGCAGTAGAAATTGCACCTTGAATTTTGGCCTTTATCTGGGAGAGGGGCATGTGGTATAGTACTCATGATGCTGGACCATTGCAGTGAGCTGCGGCTCCCAATCAAACATGTCTCAGCAATGTACTGCACTGTGCTGCTAAGTAAGTTAGGAATTTTATTTAAAAGTTAGAAGTAAGTGGACTTTTAACTTACAGAACACTTTCAGCTAGGTTTATCAGGATGCAATCCTGTCATGACCTGAAGAGAATCTATGTTTATTATAACTTTTATTATTATTTAAGGTACATTTTAAGGTTAAACATCCTATTTCTTTTTCTTTCTTTCTTTTTTTTTTTCCAGTATGGGAATCAAACTCACGACCTTGTGCTTGCCAGACAGGCGCTGTGGTGCTGAGCTAAGTCCTCAGCCCCTTAAAATCCTATTTCTTATTTGCTAAAATTGTAGAAATGACTGTTGAATTTTACTGAATACTTTTTCTGCAGCTATTGGGATAAGGGTATGTTTTTTACCTTTTCCTATGTCAGCATGGTGCACTGTATTTTCAAATTTTCTGGCTTTTAACCATCTTTGCTAAGTCCTACCTGGCCATATTTTATAATTTTTTAAAAAATTGCATCCAATGGAATATTTTGTTTAGGATTTCACATTAATATTTATAAATGAAATTGGTCTATATTTTTTCTTAAACCATCTGTGGAAGATTGTATCATTTTTCACAATTATTTAACTCTATCTTCCCTAGAAGAGGAGAATATATTCTCTGTGTGAGTTGTACTACCTTTCCGTAGCTGGAAGATACTTCCATGGCCCTTTGTCAAGTTTGCCTACTAGATATGCTTGAACCAAGTGTGTGGAGATCACTCTGTGTCAATCCCAAGCAGGGATTTTAGGAGGCATCATAATTCTATTTACTCTCTGGCTCTTTCTGTCTGCCATAGGAATAGGCATGTTCCACAGAGCTGACACTCCTTTAGCCTGTGGCCTTGAATGTGGAAATATATATGTGGAACAGAGTTTAACTCAAGGCACAGCCTCAGTGACCTGTGACCAGCATGGAATTTAAATAAAGAATTGATCTTCTTTTTTTGAGTGAGGTTTTTGGCATGTCACCACAATAAAGCTGACTAATTAATCATCCATATCTGGTTTAAGAATCAAAGTTAATCTAGCCTCAGAAAATGGGTCACTACCTTTGTCTTTCTTTTTCCCTGAACAATTTTATGTATTAAAAATAACTTATTCCTTGAACGTTTCATAAAGTTTGCTTGTAAAAGTGGGCCTAGTGTTTTTTTTCTGGGGGGGGGGATGTAGTGTATTTTTTGATAAATAATCCAATTTTAAAAAATAGTTATTGACATCTTTACATCCTCTATTTTTTTCTTGCATCAATTTTGGTAATTTATATTTTTGTAGAAAAATTCTCATGTAATTATATTGTGTGTCAACATAAAATTGTAACAATCTCTTCTGATTAAAGAACAATTTTTGCTGTATTTTAATTCTGCTTTAATGAGAACATTATTTATGCCTTATCTTTTTTGATGACATTTTTATTGTCAGTATTTCTTATATTAGGTATCATTAAAGAGTTGGTTGCATATAGAAGACACCCAAAATAACAGTAGCTAAACCACATGAAATTTTAGTTTTCTCATACATGCAAATTTAGAGGGTAGCAAATCCTGGGATGGCATGCTTTATAAAAGTCTTAGGATTTAGGATCCTTCTGTTTTCTTGTTTACAGGGTATTGTTCTTGTCTGCCAGATACAGGACAATTCATCTCTTTCCCTATGCCCAGGAAGAGGCATGAAGCAGAAAAGAGCTATACAGGCCTTTCTTCCTTTGAAGGTATGACCTGAAAGACACTTCTGCTTGTATCTCATTGGTAAGAACGCAGTCCCATAGCCATACAAGAGGGACTGTCATTGTCATTTTTATCCCGAGAAGACAAATGCCCAGCTAAATATTGAAGGTACTTTGGGGAAAAAAAGGACAGTGGTTACTGGAGATACCTAGCAGTCTCTGCCACAGTCCATGCCATTGGCGCTCAAACATCAATGCATGTTCATTTTCTCAGTCATCCCTGCATTAGAGAAGATAGCTCTCACACTTGCTATAGCCGCTGAATCCATTCAAAGTCTCAGATCCAGTGGGTACTCCCCAGAAGGTCTGGGTGATGCTCTTCCTGCCACAGGGACTTGAAATGTAGAAGGTAAGTTACCTGCCTCTCCTATTCCCAGTACACAAAGGTGAAGTGGAAGCAGGAAAGCAGTGGTAACAAACTTCATTTGGACAGAAAAGAAGCGAAACACCACGTCCAGTGCTGGCAGTGACCAAGCCCCATCCCATGCTGCACTGTCTGGCTCTCTCTCTCTCTCTCTCTCTCTCTCTCGGAGGAACTCCTCAGCCATCATCCTTGGGGCTCTGGTGTCACCATTTTGCATATTCTTTCTTGTTCTTTGTGGTTCCTGGTCCCACTCAAGGTGAGCCTAGAAGAGTAGATTCTCCTTATGAACAGAAAAGCTTGTGGAGCTCAATTTTTGCACTTTATGTCAAGTGAGTTCTTTGTCAAGCATCCACATCTAGCTCTCTTGTTTAGAAGATTTTTGTAACTGAAGAGTCGGGTGATACTTTTAAAAATTCACTCTGTGCCTTATGCATTACCCTGTCTCTCAACTTCATGGCATCTGAAAAGAAAGATTTGGGTGGGAAAGACAGTTTCATTAATTGAATCTTTTCTTCCAGACTGGCTTCAATTTTCTGGCAAACATGTCTCATAAAAAAAGGTGTGGATAATATCTTGGGGCTATGGTATAATCTCCTGCCAAGTTTGACACTCAACAGCTGTTATTCTTGTGTTTTCTTCATTGTATGTTTTTGAGACAGAATCTCTCCATGTAGTTCAGGCTGGCCTTGAACTTGTGACGATCCTCCTGCTTCAGCCTCCCCAGTGCTGGGATTACAAGACTGTGCCACTGTACCCTTTTTAGAGCTATTGCTTAGTAGCAACATTTTGGGTGCACAGAAACAATTTTTATTTTCAACACTGAAAAGTCTCAAAAGAACAGATTCCTGGTCAGTTATCTTGGTTACCTTTTTCTCATTGCTGAGACAAATACCCAGTGTCCCAAATTAAGGAAGGGAGGGTTTATTTAGCTTACAGTTCGTGGAGGTTTCAGTCCATACTTGGCTGGCTCCAAGGCAAGTGGCACATGGCAGAGGTCAACAGTTCATAGTGGTGGAAGACAGCAAAAGCAACAAGGGCAAAAGGGAGAAGTGGTGGCAAGCAGCCTCTGCCTCTTTCTCTCTCTTACACTGTATACAAACTACCCACTCCAGGGCAAGTGTAGCACTCACACCCATAATCCCAACATTGGACCATGAATCAATCATAAACTCTAGAAGCCCACCCCATGACTGCATGAGGCTTTTGGGGGATATCCAGACACAAGCCATAACATCAACTTATATTATAAATCAGGTAAAGATTGTTCAAATGCTGTATTTCTTTCCAATTTTGTTAGCACATTGGCTAGTTTTCTAAAATGTAGTTTAAAGATTTGTTTTAATTGAGAAAAAGTACACACTTATGTATATAACATATATAATATATATATATATATATATATATATATATATATATATACACACACATTGTGAAATGGCTAAATCAAGCTAACACATTAGTTCACATATTTATATTTTTTGTTTGTTAAGAATAGTTAAAAATGAATGAATAAAGAAGATGTATTTATACAGAATGGAATACTATTCTGCTATACAGAAGGGTAAATTTCAGTCATTTGTAGGAAAATGGATACACATGAAGTCCATAATAATGTTAAGTGAAATAAATTAGGCACACAAGTTTAAATGTTGCATCATTTCTTATATGGGAAATCTGAAATAAAAATAAAGACCAAAATAAAGCATAGACGATAGGAAAAAGAGAGACAGATCTTTTGTGAAACAGAAGGGAACCAAGAGAGAGAAGGAGGGGAGGGAGGGGGAAGGGAAGGGACTGGAAAATGAATTAAGGTATGTTCTGTCTGTGTACAAGCTCCCCATGAGGAATGTAATCATGGTGTACTGCAAATGTGTAGTAATCAAAAACTGCAAAAAGGATTGATTGAAATGTTCTGTTAGCAATTTTCAAGCCTACAGTATATTTTAATTAATTATAGTCACTAGGTTACACAATAGAGCTCTTGAACTTATTCTTGTTATATAACTGAAATTTTGTGCCCTTTGACCATCTCTTCAACACTTCTCCCATCCCAGTACCTGGTGACCACCATTTTATGCTCTGCTTTGGTAAGTTCTACTTTTTCAGATTCCACATGAGCAAGATCATACTGTATTTGCCCTTCTGCCTATGATTTATTGAACATATTTCACTTGACATAATGTCTTCTAGATTCTTGAATTTATATTTCTTCTTTAGGATTTTAATGAAAGCCACATGAAATAGCAATACATACCAACATTTTCTCTACATTGTATATACATAATCCCCATAGCCCCTAAACCTCAGTGAACATGTACTCATTCTGTTTTCCAGGGTAGACTATTGTGTTTTTACCACATGTTTTGTCACTGCATAGTAAGGATCTTTTCACTTACTATAGATGACCCAACACTGCCCATCACCCAGTTGATATTCCAGCGGCACATATAAATTTGCATATTATGTTCAGCAGTCCACTATAACCTACTTAATTTAGAAGTGTTGGTGTTCAACTGAAAAAGTGACTTTATTTATTTATCTATTTATTTATTTTGGATTTTTGAGACAGGGTCTTGTATGTAGTTCAGGCTGGACTTGAATTCACCATGTAGCCCCGGCTGGCCTGAAACTCACAATCCCACTGCCTCAGCCTCCCAAATGCTGGGATTACAAGTGTGTATAAGCATGCATGGTCCATAAATAGTGACTTTAACAAGATAAATGTGTATTTCTCATGAAAATACTGAAGGTAGGTAGTCCAGGCCCACTGGCTGCAGAATCTGAAAGAAGAACTCAGGATTGAGACTCAGGATCTTTCTGGATTTTTGCTCTACTGTTCTTAAGATGTTGACCTTTTCCTTATGACTAGAAACACCATCATCTAGGGGGCTCAATTTGTCCTGATTTGCCTGGAACTTTCTAGATTTAGCACTGAAAGCCCCATGTCTTGGCAAACCTTTTGGACAAACTGCAATGGTTGGCCACCATTTTATTTCTGCCTTACCTGAGCATACTGCAGTTCAATCCTAATGCCAACCACCCAAAGTTAGCATCACATTCCACAAGTTAAGGGTTCAATCTTTCACAAGCCTGCCTCCACTTCAGACAGCAACCATAAGTTAGGTCACTAGAGCACCTCCACTTCTAACTGACTGACTGCCTAAGAGTTTTCCATCCCTCATTAAGGTTTAATATTTTTCTAGAACAATTTACAGAACTCACAAAGAACATCAACTATTATTACAGATTTACTAAAGTTGGCACACAGAGAGAGGTATGACCCTCTGGCACAGAGTCAGGTGTGTCAGTCCCTCAACACATCACTGGATGCAGCAGTCAGGCATCTCCTTTGAGCCCTGCTTTCAGAGGTTTGCTTGGAGTTTCCTTCCATACCTTGAAGATGGAACTCATGTTCATGGAGGCATGATTAAGTAAAACATTGGCCACGGGATTGATTGAACTTGATTCTTTAGTCTTTCTTCCTTCTCTAGAGATTTACTGGCTGGAAGTTCCAGCTCTCTGGTAAATAGTCCTCAGGTTAAAGCTATCTGGGTTCTGGCTCGGAATCATCATATTAGCATAATAGTGACTCCTGTCATTCAATACCCAAGGTTTTTGAAACTCTATGCCAGGAACTTGGGACAAAACTAGACAAATTATTTATTATACCCACCAGCAACCTACTTCCACCATCTCTGCATTCCAATCAGCAGAAAGGTGAAAAATACCCAAGAAGACGTGCTAAAAACTTGGTCAGAAAGCTACACATACCACTTCTGTTTGCAGCGTCTGGCCAGAACTTCAGCACTGGCTATATAACTCCAAGAGAGACTGGAAAACATTTTGTCCTTATCGTATCTAGAACCAGAGATTATATTATTATGGGAAAGAGAGAAAATAGATATTGAGGTACGCTTACAAATCTAAGCTACATTTTTTTTTTTTGATAATTTAAGGCTACATATTTTCTTTGATGCCTTGCTTTAGCCCCAGCCTGCAAGATTGGTATGTAATTTTCATTGTTTCTTAGTTCTAAATATTTTTTAATTTCCTCTGTGATTTCCTCTTTATCCCAGGGGTCATTTAAAAGTGTTTTTTAATTCACCAAATGATAGTTTCCATTTTAGTAGGCATTTTCTTGATTTCCAATTTAATTCTATTTTAATCATATAATATGGTCACGTGATAGCCATTCTTTGAAATTTATTAAGACTATTGTGACCTGCTAACATGATCAGTCTTTGTAATTTTTGTATAATCCTGAAAAATGAATACAGTTTCTTCTGTCTGGTGTAAGTTGAAAATGTAAACTCATCATTATATTGATCAAAAGCTTATTTCTACTTTTTTCAACAAACTAGGATCATACTGTATATACTTTTGCAAATTAAGAAAGGTAATAATATCTTATAGAAATATTTGCATTTAAATACATATGACTTGATGGACATCATTAGTTATTTTATCAGGATAAATTCCATACGTGGAATTATGCCTTCAAAGGTGTGCTTTTTAATAAGACTACTTCTGAATTATTTCTGTGATTAGCAACGTACTGTTCAGGAGGGGAAAAACCAGTTTTTGCTTCTTTGAGTCCTAAAGAACATTACCTGTTTTTAATGCCTTTCTTAAATATTTGTGTCACCTTATTTTGTATCTTTGGTGATGCTCAGACTGCTTCCTTTTGCTGATTGGGAGATAAAAGTTTGGAGAAATGCAGCAGATGGCCAAATGAAGCAGAGGGAGTTCCAGGAGAGAAGGCAGGTAGAAAAATGAAAAAAATCCAACCATGCCTCCCTCTCTCACATTCAGAACTGTGAATTCAAAAATTTCTGTCCTGCATCCACTGGGTTGAAATTATATGAGAGATATTTTCTTCTCTGGAGGCATGAACCCAACCTGCCAACAAGGAATAGATAGATATCCCTATCCCAGAGCTCAGAGCTTGACAAATATTTTTCAACCAACTGTGTTTTTGTAGCTGGAAGATGAAGAACAATCAAGATCCTCTTGCTCTGGTTGTGTATCTCAGCTGGATCTTAGTAGCTCTGATCTCTGCCAGCATGTTTTTGGGACTTCCCTGTAGAAGATGCAACACTAGGGCTACCCACCCATCTTGGCTAAGGTATTGCTCCTACAGAAATAAAGAGATGTGGCCGCTCAAGTGCACAACACAAAATAACAATTAACCTTTTAGATTTCTGGTTCCCTTTAAGCATCACAATTACTCTATGAGTTAAGAGTGATAGTTGTTCTCCTTTAAAGGGTACTGAGGGTGAAAAAAAATCTAGAGAGCTAAAGTTGGTTTACAGAGTTATAAAGAGACTTCTCCTTGACTATGTAATTTGTTATCCCCTGACAGTCACAATCCACAGTACTCTATTTTCTTAACAGTATTGATTATAATGTGTAATCATTATTTGTTTACTTCTTGGGGTAGACAGCCTCCAGGATAGTCCCCAGTGATTTTCACCTCCCAGTAGTCATGCCATTGGGCATGCCATAATGAATCAAGCTGCTCTGTGTGACAAATACAGTGTAACAGAAATGGTGTTGTGTAACTTCCAAAGTCAAGTCATATATGGCACTTGCTGTAGTGTGGGCCCCCCAACGGCCCATGTGGTAAAGGCTTGGTCCCCAGCTTGATCCAGTTGGGAGCTGGTAGAAACTTTAAGAGGTGGGGCCTAGTAGGAGGTCTTTAGACTGTTGGGGATGTGCCCTTGCAGGGGATTGTAGAACCCTGGCCACAGGTGAAGAGTTTTGCTTTTCCATAATGTGTGGAAACATCCTACCACCCTGCTAAACACCCCCCATCCTACTAAAGTCCCCAAAGCAACAGAGCCAACCAATTATGGACTCAAGCCTTCAAAGCTGGGTAAGTCAAAATAAAACAAACCTTTTCTTTTTATAAGTTGCTTATTTCAGATATTTATTATAGCAATGGATAGCTGACTAACAGCATTGCAGCTCTGTCTTTCTTAAGGAAGCCAGCTGTCCTGCCACTGGAACATTCAAACATCCCACGGGGAAGCCTCCTACTAACAGCCAACATCAGCTTGCCAGTCATTTGAGTGAGTGATCTTAGCAGTGGTCCAGCAGACCACTCAAGCCTTTAGATGACTGTATCCTTGGCTGACTCTTATGCAATCTCATGGAGAGACCCTGAGCTAGAACCACCCAGCCAAGCCACTCCTGAGTTCCTGGCCCATTTTATGGTCCCATTTGAGAGATACAATTGGAAATACGAGAGATAACAAATATTTATTGTTTCAAGAGTATTGGGTTATTTATCATTCAGTGATAGTTAAGACACTTATAGTTGAGATACGTGTCTTCTTTTCCTGGTAGAGTATAAACTCTATGAGGGCAGGACTGGTGTCTCTCAATCCTCCCACACCCAGAACAATAGCAAGTACATAGCAGCACATTAGTAAATACTTAGTGAATCAATGAATCTCTAGAGGTGGTGGTGAGAAGATTAAAATCTCTCCTCTCACCTTCTGGACTTCTCTTGTAGTATTCTGTTGCCTCTTTTCCCCTCAGAGCTGAGCCACATAGCCACGTAGGGGGTGGGCTTTTTCCTGTTGCCTACACAGCAATTCACAGTTAATTAAACCTTTGTATAAACAGAACAAGGGAGGATGTAAAAGTAATGAGCTGACAGCCCAGTGTGTGTTATGCTGGGCTGAGAAGAGAATTTAATTTAGAGAAGAATTATGCACAGGCAGAAGAACAGTCCATTAAAACAAAGCAACTGTCTGGAAAGAGATAAAACAAAAATGGATTCTGCTTCCTGTGGAATAAATAGTGAAACTACACATTTGGGGCACTTTGGAATCTTCAGAGCTGGGACGCCCATGAGCACGGGGACAAGAAAACTCTCGGTTAGGTAAGCAGGAGGACAGAAGGAGCCTCCTGCAGTTCTATGTGGGCTGTAAACCAGGTCTTCTGGAGCACTGTTCTCATCCTAGGATTAGTTTGTCCCCAGCCCTTCGGTCTTAGTTTGGGGTTCCCCACGAGCTGACACAAATGCCTGAGACAAGGATTTGAGGGCACACATATGTTGGGAAATATATAGGATGTGAGTAGGTGAGGAGGAAGGCAATACAGGGCAGGAGAGCAGGAAATAAAGACTAAGTTATCAATTCAGCTACTGCAGTGGGCAACTGGCGCTTTACTCCATGAGGGAAACAATGAAAGACCTTGTATCTTAGTCTGTTTTCATTTGCTATTACTAAGTACACAAACTGGGTAATTTATAAATAATAGAAGCTTAGTTAGCTCATGGTTCTGGAGGCTAGAAAGTCCAAGTGCATGGTGCCCACAAACGGTGAGGGCATTCTTCTTTTCTTTATTTTTTAAAATCTCCATGCTTTCAATTTTAATTTTTCTGTTCAGTTGACACATAATTATGCATACTTATATAGTACAGTGTGCACATTTATTCAGCACATATATATATAATGTATGATGACCAAATTAAGATAATCAGCATTTCCATCTTCTTTATCATTTTTTTGTTTAGGGTGGGCAAGCTCCTTTCCTCTCATTCTTCATAAAATATATAATAGATTGTTGCAGACTGTAGTCATTCTACTATGTTGGAGAATGCTAGAGTGTATTCCTTCTATCTATATGTATTTTTGTACCTGTTATCCAAACATTCTCTATTCCTGTTCTTCTCTTCCATTTGTAGCTTCTAGTCCTCACTCTTCTAATTGCTACTTTGAAACTAACTTTATCTTCTACGTATAAGGTAACAACACGGGAATTTTCCTTTCTGTTTAGCTTATTGTGTATAATGTCTGCAGCTCCATCCATTTTTCTGCAAATGACAGGATTTCATCCTTTTTTATGGCCAAATAATGTCCCTGTGTGTGTGTGTGTGTGTGTGTGTGTGTGTGTACAAATGTTCTTCATTCATTTGTTGATGGACATCTATTGATTCTGTATCCTAGAAGTGGGATGGCTATATAGTTGGTAGGACCATTTTTAGTTTTTGAGGAACCCCCAGTGAGGGCTTTCTTGCTGCATTACAACATGGCAAGGGGATATCACCTTGTAAGACAGAGGAAGCATGACAGCTTAGGCCTTTCTGTCTCTTCTTGTACAAAGTCACTAATGCCACTGTGGGGCCCCACCTCCGTGATTGCATGTAATCCTAATTGCCTCCCAAAGGCCATGCCTCCAAATACTACTAACATATGCAGCTGGAAATTAACTTTTCAAAACATGAACTTTGGGGGACACATTCAAACCATAGCACCTAGCAAACAAAAAGCTCAGATTTATCCCAGATAAAGACTGAGTAAGCTGGGACACTTATACCCTCATAGCCATCAATCATTAGTTAAGGGTTGCTGGATAGGGGCGTTAATTTTCAGGCCCTAATTACATGGGCAAAGCAGCCTAACTTGAAGGTAGCCCTCTGAAAAAGATGCGGGTGTGCCTGCCCTCTATGGGTAGGAGTGTAAGGGAATCTGAAGCAGAGTATTGAAAAAAAATCTACTGTACCATTCTGGGCTGTGAAGGACTCTACAAATTTGACTCCTGGGTCCCTAGATTCCATAAACACTAAAGAGCTTCTTTGATTTCTTTATTACTCATCTCTGTCCCAGTTAACCCACAAGTTCTGGTATTTCACCTTCTGCCATCTTTCACATTCTCTCTGTTCATTTTACTTGGATCCTTTCTTCCTTCCTTCCTTCCTTCCTTCCTTCCTTCCTTCCTTCCTTCCTTCCTTCCTTTCTTCCTTCCTTCCTTCATTCCATTAAGGTTTACTTTCTGCCCTCTGACCTGGGTTCTGGGTTCACAGAATGAATGAACACAGATGTGGAAGTCATATGTGGTTTTAGAGTACATATATATGAGTTCTTTAACATGTTCCCAGAAGAAACAACTTGGAGTGCAGGATTTCCGAAAACTTTCACTGTGTAAGGCTCCTAATCCTGGTTAAGTGCTAGAGGAAAGAGTATATAAGGGAGTGATCTAGTTTTATCTGGGGATATTCGGAAGGTTTTACCAAAGAAATGGTGTTTAACAGCTAAAGAAGGTTGTTACTTGTCATTAGAAATTGTATCGTTATTTAATTGTCAGTCTTATCTCAATGAAAGCTCCATAAGAGCAGGGATCATGGTTGTCTTCTTCCATATTATACCCCCAGTGCTTGGCACAGTGCTTAGGATACAGAGAGTGCTCAATGAATATTTGATAAATGAATGAAGCATTTTAACTCCTACTTGGAAAAAGAAGTACTTGCATAAAGTATTCTGTTAGGGCAAGCTCAGCTGCAGTGACAAACAGATCCAAATACGTAATGGTCTAACATGATAGCATATCTGTTTTTACATTTTTATTTTGAAATAATTAAGCATTTATGGAAAACCTGCAAGAGTTGAGCAAAAGATTCTTGCATATTCTTAAGTCAGATTCTCCCACAGCTAACTTGTTTTTTTTTTTTTGGTTCAGGGAATTGAACTCAGGACCTTGCACTTGCCAGGCAGGCACTTGTGCTGCTGAGCTATTTCCCCAGCCCCCCAGTGTTAACTTTTTAGCATGTTTACCTATGATTCTCCTCCCTCTGTCTCTGTGTATAATTTTTTCTGAAACATCTGAGAGTATGTTACAGATCTGATGGCCAAAAGTGCTTAATGGTGTAGTGTGTATTTTCCAAAAGATAATCTTTTACATAGCCTCAAGCACAACTATAAAAACAAAGACATTAGCATTAATATAGTAATCCTATTCAATCCCCAGATTCATTCAAGTCTGGCCAACTGGCTCAATAAACATCCCTTTAAACACCTTTGCTTTTCTGGCCCAGGATTTATTTAGGATCATGAATTACACTTAGTTGTCATATTTCTTCATTCTTTTTCAATTTGGAAGAGCCCCTCAGTTTTTCTATGTCTTTCACAACTTTGACATTTCTGAAAAGTACAGACCAGATATTTTCTAGAAGGTCTCTCAGTTTGGCTTCTCTCATGTTTCTTTATGATTGTGTTCTGATTATACATTCATCTGTGCATGTTATAAATCAATTCCAACCTAATATCTGACCCCCATTCTGTATTTCTATCTCCCTTCCCTGACAGTGAATTGGCTTCCACTATCCTCCCTTTAGTGACTTATTTTCCCAGTTCCTCTGTATATAACTGTGTTAGGCAGCTCTCTCATCGCTGAGACGTAATACCCAACACCCCCATCCTAAAGGAGAAATTTAATTTTAGTCCATGACTGACTGGATCCAAAGCAGTGTCATCATGGCAGAAGGGTGTGGTAGAGCAAAACTGCTTGGCTCATGGCAGCCAGGAAGCAGAACAAGGGAAGAGTTCCATTGAGGAAGGGGCAAGGGAACAGACATAGACCACAAGGCCACACTTCCATGACCCACACAGACACACCTGGGAGTGTGCGCTGCCAATCCCCAGGTAGATCCCAAAACAAATCAGGTTGAACCTCTACCCTATCCACCACAGTAACCAATCTCCTGCTGTGCACACCTCCTTCTTTGCCTCAACATGTACATACTTGTCATTCTCATGGGCCATACACTCCTCCCTTTTACAGTGGCCTTGTTGGACAAGTTACTTAGACCACAGACATGGTAAGCCCAGACTCCAGTTTTTCAATGGCCATCCAGGCCAAGTGAGCAGCAACCCTTATCTGTAGGACTCACTGCTGTTGCTACTCAAAATTTGTTTTCCTCACATAACATCTAGGGACAGATGAAGAATTCTATGGGACAGCCCCTTCCTTATGGTCATTAGGGATGTAGACTGATTCTGCTGCCTTTAGCAATTGGCTTTCCAGGCCACTGCACTCTTCTCTCAGTCCACTAGAAGGAGGAAAGAACAGGGAAGAGACGGGTGGAAAGCTTTTAGGGAATGCTCAAAAGGTGCACACATCACTTTCACTCATGTTTCATTGGCTGGAACTCAGTACGTGGTCATAGCTAACTTCAAGGAAGGCTGGGAGGTATAGCTGGTTTGTCCAGGCAAAAGAAAAGCATTTTCAGCTCCAGCTGAAAAAACCGGAAGGATCCTATTCACAGGCTGTTAGCATCTCTTCCGATAGGAGTGTAAATTCCCAGAGGAAAAAAGGAACACAGGAAATAATCTAGGACCTGGGAATTTACAAGTGTAGCTTAAAATTGACAGGCAAGATGGCAGGATACTTCTCCCCTTCTTCATCCTGAATGTTCCTACTCATATTCCTCTTCTGATTAGGGGAAACCACTTGATTGGGCACAAAATTCATGGTAGCCCTTGAGTTTTCACTGCAAATTTGTGATGTTTATCTATCACTTGTTTCCTTCTCTGGGGGAAGCTCTATCGTTGGGTGAATTCCCTGAGTTTGGAGGGCATGCAGGGGAAGTTGCCTGTGGAATTGCCTTTTTACTTTCTTTTCCAGGTTTAGGAAGCATGGAGCAGTATTGAAAAAACACAGTTTGCTTACCCACCATTAACACTGGGTTACTTCGGTTTTCTGAGCTTTATTATTTTACCTGTTAAAAAAGTCTTATTTCATAGGCTTGTGGTAAGGATCATACAATATAATATGCATAAAATGCTCAGCACACTGCATGGCACACAGTCAGGACTCATCTAAATGGTCGCAGCTGCTATTCTCATCTCGCTTTTGGTCCATTTATTCTGATAAGGACATTGGGATGTGCCATGCAAACAGTAAATATTTAATATACTGTCCAGTAATTTAAAAATTATGACAGAAGCCATATCCCAACCCTAGGCTGGCAGTCAATGACCTGTCCCCACCCATCAGTGAATGCACTCGTTTGAACACGGGCCAAGCCACTTTTCTCTCTGAACATCACTGTTTCAGATGTCACAGATCCAGCTGCAGAAAAGTAAAGGAGCCTCCCCGCAAGGCCAGCATCAAAAACAAGGGTCTTTTAATCAAGCCTCAGGCAATGAAGTGCCCTCATTGGCCCTCCAGGGCGCTGCCTCATTAGAAGTTCAGACTTTGAGGACTTGTGAGAGGGCTTGGTCCGGGCATTGTGCTCCTTTTTTCTCTCTCTCTTTTTTCCTATCTCCCTTCACTCC
Organism: Chinchilla lanigera; assembly: GCF_000276665.1. NCBI lineage: Eukaryota > Metazoa > Chordata > Mammalia > Rodentia > Chinchillidae > Chinchilla > Chinchilla lanigera. Next base: position 15,151,212 of record NW_004955445.1, on the reverse strand, counting down.
TCTCCCTCTTTTCTCTCCTCTCTCTCCTCTTTCCATTTTTTTCTCTCCTCTCCATCTCTCTTCTTTCTCCCTCCTCTCTCCTCCTTTCTCTCACCTCTCTTTCTTCTCTCCTTTCTCTCTTCTCTCTCTCCTCTCCTCTCTTCTCTCCCCCCTCACTGTCCTCTCTCCTTTCTCTCTCTCTCCTGCCTGTCTCATCTCTCTGTCCATTCCCTTCCATAGATCACGGGGCTGCTCAGAGACCATGCACTGTGTATTTGAACTGACCCGCTCAGGCCTGAGTGGGGGGAAAGTAATACTATTGAATGTGGTCCTGGATTAATGGTGTAGCTTGGGCTGATGTTTTACCTTTATGCCATGCTGGGGGCTCTGTGCAGAAAAAACTGCATGCAGTTAACCTTGTAGGCTGGCTTGAAATTGTTTTGGCCACTGACAGTTATGCTGAGCTGACAGCAAAGGCAAGACCTGACTGCCTTGTAACCTGGCTGTATTGCTATGGAAACCTGAATTCATCTCCCTTAACTCTCCGAGGTTAGAGTGTGTTCACAGGGCATAGAGGGACCATTCCAGATAGGGATGAGTGGGTAAGGAGGTGGAAAATACAGGCTTTGGGAAATGAACTTGTGTTGGGGAAATTTTAGTTCCTGAGGTGAAGACCAAGTCCACATTCCCACTGAGCTCAGAACTGATTGCTGGGGAAACCTTTTTTTGGAGACACAGTCTTCCCCTGTTGGAGCCAGGGTAGCATTGGTACTTCCTTAGTAGAAATCATTAGTTCAGCTTGGCCAAGATAGTTTCTAGCAGAATGTGGTTCTGGCGAGCTTCAACCCTCAAATAAGTCCCTGCTGACAGTAGAAGAGTTTATAGGCTGTGAGTTAGTTCTGTGCTGACTTGTGCAAATCTAAGCCTCTCTGTGCTCCAGTTCCCTTCCTTGAGAAATATAATGAACGAGGACAATGTTATTCCCACTTACCTTATAAACCTGCTATAAATAAAGTAATATTAGCCTATGAAAATTAGATTTTGCTGCTCTCAGACCTGGGAGGCTTGGTGAATTTCTACTTGTGTAGGATAGTGGGTAGGGGTGACCCCTGCCCCTACTATAAATTCAGTTCTTTAATATGGAGACCCAAGCAGCCTTCAGCACCTGCTTTTCCTGTCTCTGTTTCCCTAAGTCATGATAGGAGAGCTCCCTTGTTTCCAACTAAATTGTCACCTCTTGTCTTGGTTGCTTTTATCTCCTTGCTGAGACAAAATACCTGATGCCCAAAATTCAGGAAGGAAAGGTTTATTTAGCTCACAGTTTGTGGATGTTTCAGTCTATAATCAGCTGGCTCCAAGCCAGAGCGGCACATGGCAGAGGGCAACAGTTCCTGGTGGCAGAACACAGCAAAAGCAACAAGAGCAAAAGGGAGGAAAGGCAGCAGGCAAGGCTGTTTCCCTCCCTTATACTGTATGCAAACGCTCTGCTCCAGGGTGTGTGTAGCTGTCTTAGTTACTTCTCTCTCATTGCTGAGACAAAATACCCAATGCCCAAAATGAAGGAAGGAAAGGTTTATTTAGCTTACAGTTTGTGAAGGTTTCAGTCCATACTTGGCTGGTTCCAAGGCAGAAGATAAAGCAACAAGAGCAAAGTGGGGAATGGCAGCTGAACAGCAAACAGCCAGAGCAAAAGGGAGGAATGGCGGCAAGCAGCCTCTTTCCCTCCCTTACATTGTAAACAGGCTACCCACACCTAAGGGGCATGTAGCTCTCACATAATCTCCATGCCCTCCTCTTCCACAGGCTCAGGATGTATACAAAGTAAGCACCCTGGCTTCCTGCTGAGTCACTTAGCCAAACCTCTAGACTCCCCAAGTTGACACAATGTATCAACCATAACAGTAGCACTCCCACCCGTAGTCCCAGCATTGGCAGTCAAAAACTCTAGAAGCCAGCCCCATAACTTCATGAGACTTTCGGGGGACATCCAGACACAAACCATAACCCCTGTAGAGGTGGGAATCATATCTGATTAATTTCTGAAACTCAGCATTCCCCTTCAATCTCTTTCCTACCTTTTACCTTTCTGGGATTGGCAAAGAACCTGATTCCTAGAACATAAAAATTACTGTACATGTAGCACTGAAAAGCAATACCAGTCACTGTTATCATTATCTCAAGATCCCTGACTCTCATCTGTTTGCGGTTAGGCACTTTCCCAGAAGCAGTTTTAGGTAAGAATTTGGAGCTGATCCTAGGAATCACCAGGAGAAAAGTAGAGAAATGAGATAGTAACAGGCAGGGGGGGGAAAAAAAGCAAGTTATTGCCATGCATAAGCAAGAAGGGCTCAGCTCCTTACCCCCACCCAGGGCCACTCTAGGAGCCGGTGTAGACAATGCCTCAGTGTTACCCTGCTTAAGGAATGAAGGAGCCAGATATTTATCTCTCAATGCCCATCAGAATGAAAGCTGTTGAGGGTGCACATTAGGTTCCTAGATTAGGCTGTTCATAGACTTCAGTGAGTGAGTATCAGAAACAAGCCAGGAGAGGGTGTTAAAATGTGTACGTAGGCCTTTGACCTTGAAGAGTCTAACTTGGTAGGTCTGAGCTGGGGCATGGAAATGCACATTTCCATGAGGCACTCTTTCCATGTCATGCTGCCTGTCAGTGCTCTGTGACATTTTATGCTCTCCCCTACGTGCCCCTTCCTTTTCGTCCAAGTTCCATTCCCACTTTCTTTGACTTCTATGGCACTTCCTACCGTGGTCTTCACTGTCCTGCTCATTGGTAAAATGTGTGTAACTTCTCTCCAATGAACTATACTATTCATGCAGTGACATAAATGATGTGAAAGAGCTTTGGAAAATTAGTATGTTAAACAGACTGGAGCGCAGACTTCTTCCCAGTTTTGCAATTCTTGCTTTGCAACTGCTCTCCTAGGTTCTAAGCTCTTAGTTCTATCCTGGCTCTTTAATCAGTCCTTGCCTACTGCATATTATCCCCCAAAAAGGGATTAATATCACAGTCCCATTTCTTCTCGTTGCTATTTCCCATGACTACTTATACCTAGACCATGGGAACATTTTCTTGGTCTGAGGGGCTTCTCCTTGGACTGGAAGGGAAGTGTGGTGGATTGATAACTGGTGGTCAACTTGTAACCCCCAGCTGAACTGAGTGAGTGTGGTGCTGGGTGTGGGATGTCCACCTGGGGACTGTTGCCAGCAACATAAGAGGCAGATCTGGAGAAGGAGAAGTGAGCTGTTGGGAACTGAGAGAGGCTGTGGGGAGCTGGCTTTCTTTGGCTGTTTTTATCCTCCGAGAATCTCGGGACCTCGCTGGCACTGAGAATGGCTTCAGTTCACTTTGGAGAGCTCTGGTCCTCACTTTGAGCATCGCTTCCTGGTTTCGGAGGGGAAGATGGTGCATTGCTGGCCTCCTAGAAAAGCTTGCTGCATTGGCTTCCCTGATTAGAACTCGGCCATCCTGATCATCGGAGGAGCTCGGGACCTCATGGTTGCCGAGGATGGCTGTGGTACCTTTTGGGGGAGCTCTGGTTCTTCCGACCATCACTTCCTGGCTCCAGTGCAGATCCCTCAGCCTGCTAGCATAGGTCCTTCTTCCTGCTGGCACAGACTTTGTAGAGTCCACTACTGACCTTTGGGCCTTCCCAGCAGATCTGTGAAACAGGTCTGCATGAGACATTGTCATGGGCTCTGGGCCTCCTGTTGGACTCATGGGAGGCATTGTTATGAGCTCTGGGTATTCACCTCAACTCATGTAGGACATTGTTGTGGGATCCAGGCCCTCAACTGGATTCCTTGGTCTTAGTGTGTGGACAGATTCCCTGCACTGTTTTGTATACTGTTCTTTGGGTGACTTATAAATAATCATATGAAGTATGTGTCCTGTACTATACTGTTCCCCTTGCAAAATAAGCCCCAAACCAACACAGGAAGGATGAGGATGATGCATCACAACGGGCATTGTCACGGAATGTTGAGAGTGATGATGTGTGAGATAAATGCTGGAGCCCATCTGGCACAAGCTCATTTGCTCATTTTGACAGCTGTCTGCAAAGTGAGTAGCTAGGATAAAAGTATGAGAAAGCTTCCTCGAATTTTCTCATCGAAACCCCGGCCTCCTCCTCGTCCTCCTGTGCCTTTAGCCTCTCGTCATCCAACTCACCTTCCTTCCCTGTCTCCTCAGACTTCCAACCCTCAGCCGACCTTCCAATGCAAACCAGCCCTTTCTTATCGCCCCACTGTTTTCCCTCCTTTGACTAATAATGCCGCTTCCCACTTTCCCGCTTTAAGGAGTTCCCTTCCCAGTTCTTCCTCTGCTAGACCACCCACTCACCAACCTGTTCATCTTGCTCCTCTTTCCCATTACCCTTCTATTTTTACTCCTACTCCTCCTCCTAGCCCACCCTTCTAGTTCCCTGTCCTTCAGTCCCCACCCACAACTGAGCTACCCCAACCAAGACCAGATAAATGGGAAAACATCCTGGGTCCTGGGGGATGGTTTCCCACTACTAGCGGAGTTGCCAGGATTGTGGATTTCTAACAGCCTGCCACAGTGATCACAAGGACTACAGGACAATGGTGAGCTGTCCTTCAGCCTGGACTGTTTCTTCATTAATTTTCCAGTTGGTTGGGTCTCTGGATCAGATTATAATTGTAAAGGAACCTAAAAACTTTGAGAACAACAGGTCTCCTAAGGATATCAGTTCACACAATTGCCAGAAATCCCGTGTCTTGGCAAAATGACTTGAAGGAACCTGAACATATCTTCTGAATCTCATTCGCCACATCTCGAAGACCAAGGCAGAAACACTGGAAGACACTGACTGAAAGTCAAGAAATTGGATGGGACTCAGATGGAAGGAATGGTTTTCCCATTAGTGGTGGAATCATCAGGACTTTAGATTTATAGCAGACTTATGTGATAACATAGGGATTATAGGACAATGGAGCTACTGTTCAACCTGGACTCTTTCTTTGATTTCGCCATTGTGGCTGGATCTCTGCATCAGATTATAACTATAAAGGAACTTAAAGACTTTGAGAACAGCCAGCCTCCGAAGGATATCAATTCACACAATTGCCAGAAATCCCGTGTCTTGGCAAAACAACTTGAAGGAACCTGAACATATCTTCTGAATCTCATTTGCCACATCTCAAAGACCAAGGCAGAAACACTGGAAGACACTGACTGAAAGTCAAGAAACTGGATGGGACTCAGACTGAGGGAATGGTTTTCCCATTACTGGTAGAATCACCAGGATTTTAGATTTATAGCAGACTGATGTGATAACAGGAATTACAGGACAATGGTGAGCTACCATTCAACTTGGACTCTTTCTTCTTGGATTTCCCTGTTGTGGCTGGATCTCTGCATCAGATTATAATTATAAAGGAACTGAAAGACTTTTGAGTTCCTAAAGCAGCCTCCGAAGTATACAGCTCAGACAGTTGTCAGAAATCCTGTGTCCTTAGTGACTTGAAGGAACTCACAATCTCATTCATCACGTTTCTCAGAGACCAGGGCAGAAACACTGAGACACAGCTATTGAAAATCAAGACACTGGATGGGACTCAGATTGAGTAAAGACCTGGCTCCCATAGGCACAAAGTATGCGTGTGGAAATGTTACTTTTTTTTTTTCCAGGGCATCTTATGGCAATAATAGGACAAGTGTGGTAGGCCCAGTTAGGCCTACTCTGCTCAGATCCTTCTGGACGTTGCAGATAAAGGACTGCATTTGTTTGAGTTGCAGGACGTCAACTCAGAATTCCGTGACCATGGAATGAACCATTTGCTGGTTCTACTATGACATCACTTTAGGGCCTGCAAGGCCATCAAGGCTCCAATATGGAGCTTAGGGAATGACTATTTAAGTACCATTTTAGGGATAGAGTGAGTGTTTGTCTTGGATACTCACAGTTATGTAATGTATAGATAAATAAATATATTGTTTGTTTAATAGTTTGTTTGTCTAGAACTCTTTATCTAGAGCAGGGATCTGCTTAGATCTGCAAAAGTCTTAGCTTCAGTTTGACCCCAAGCTGCCTAGACAGGTGGGAAAGCATGTCAGCATCATAATCAGTAGGACCACAGAGAAACACAACCAGCTGCTATGGACAGTTATGTTCTTTCCTGATTAGCAATGTGGGGATTTCTCCTCAAGATTTTCATTGTGGGTGAGGTTCTTGGTCCCATCATCACAGTAGGACAGTGTTGGATTTCATAGACATCTTAAGTCTCATAGGAAATGGAAATAACTAAATGCCAAAGTGCAGTTCAATATGGGGAATTCTGTAAGGAGCAAAACAATGTGGTCCTTTCGTTTTCTGATGGTGTGGCATAATTCAATGATACCACTTAGAGTACCTGGAAGATGAGATGGTACTGAAGCCTTTGGAGATTCCTGCATTTATTGAGCTCTTGATAGGATTGAGTGGCAGTGAGTTGGAGGTCAATTGTCTGGGCAGTGGCTATTCTATGAAGCTCATTAAGAGCAGAGCTGTGTGCTTTTGACTTTCCACTGTGCTGGGGGCAGCTGATGACCTGTAATGAATGTTGAGGTGCTTATCAAGGATCATGGCTGAACTCAAGGCCACCCCACCTCCCTAATGAGGTGAACCTAGTACATAGCTATGAAAAGGGGCAAGGGTTGTCTACCACTCTTATACTTTTTGGCTTAACAGGTTTTTAATGGGATTTATTAAATATCCAGTTTTGTCATACAACATTTCAAAACATCCAACTTTAAACAATGTAACTTCCTAGAGAGGCTTCTAAGATAGATTGGTTTTAAAATACATAAATGTTCTCTGTCGTATCAGTTAACTTTTATTATGTAATAAGTTATCCAGACCTTTAGTACTTAAAATCAGTAACTATTTACTAAGCTTCACTTTGCAGTGATGTAGATATTGTCTAAGTGGGTTTTTCTCATGGTTTCTGCTGGGCTCAGCTGTGCCTGCAGTTGGCTGCCAGATTAGACTAGAGCTGATTTGTCTGTGGAGGCCTCAATTGACCCCTTTTCCTCCATCAACTAGTCCAGGTGTTTTCATATGGTATCTGGGTAGGGTTTTCTTTTTTGCGGGGGGTACCAGGAATTGAACTCAGGACCTCGCACTTGCCAGGCAAGTGTTGTGCCGCTGAGCTATGTACCTAGCCCCACTGGGTAGGGTTTGAATTGAGAGCCATGAAAGTTTCTCAAGACATTGGCCTGGAATTAGCACAATGTCACTTCTGCTACATTCTTTTATTTTTACTTTTTGAATTAAACTTTTAATTTTGAGATAATTATAGATTCATGTGCAATTATAGTAAATGACATGGAGAAAAGTTGTGTATTCTGTACCCATGATAACACCTTGCAAAACTATAGTACAATATCAAGACCAGGATACTGACATTGATACAATCAAGGTGCAGAATGTGCCCAGCAGCACAAAGATGCATCATCTTGATATACACATCTACTTCTTGCCTGTCCCTACCACCTTCCTGCTTTGCTGTTCTCACCTGCCATGAACAGTAGCCTTCTGCCATGTGTCACCTGCCATGGGGCCAGCCAAGTATGGACTGAAACCTCCACAAAGCTTTAAGCTAAATAAACCTTTCCTTCCTTCATTTTGGGTGTTGGATATTTTGTCTCAGCAACACGAGAAAAGTAACCAAGACATTCATATTAATCAGGTTTTATCACTATATTAAAATACCTAAGAAAACTACTGATGAACAAAGGAGGTTTATGTAGCTCACTGTTTTGAAGAGCGCGGTCCCTACACTGTCTCAGTTATAGTGAGTGCTCTCTAGGCTGTGATCACCTCTCAAACAGGAAGCCAGAAAGTGACTCAAGAGTCAGGCTTAGGCTGGTATAACAACTCATTCACCTGAGAACTGACTCCAGGAGATCAGTATTCACTTCAGATGTCAATGCCCCCAATGACTCAGTGGCCTCTTACTGCATCCCACCTTTAAAGGTCCACACCACTACCCTGGGTACCAAGGCTCCAACACATGAACTTTTGAGAATGCATACATCTTAATTACAGCACTGATTCATTCAACATTATTCTTCTTTTCAAATTGCTTTAGTTCTTTTCAGAATAACTTGTCTGTATCTACAGAGAATCTTGCTGGGAGTTTTGATAGGAATTACACAAAATCTGTACATAAATTTGGGGAGAATTGACATCTTTACTGTGTTGAGTCCTCTAATTCATCATGACATGTTTCTCTGTTTATTTAAATCTTCCTTGATTTCCTTCATTAGGAGTTTGTAGTTTTTGCCATACAAGTCCTGTTCATGCTTTGTTATAATTTTCTTTCAACCATCAAGCATAATTCATTAAATTCAGGAAGGAGGGAAAGACTACTGTGCTTACCCATTCTTTCTTCCTTGCTGATGTTCCAAGTTTTCCTCTTCTGTCATTTCATTTCTGTTTAGAGAAATTTCTTTAGTCATTCTTCTTTAGTAGGTATGCTGGGGAGAACATTTCTAGCTTCCCTTCATCTGAGGATGTTTTGATTTCCTCTTCATTCTTGAAGGCTATTTTCACTGGGTGTATGTACATTTCAGCATCTAAAAAATACTCCACCACTTTTTTCTTTCTTCTACCATTTCTAGTGAGAAATCTATTGTCATTGAAATTGCTTTTTTCCCCCCTATCAAAAGATGTTGTTTTTCTTGCTGTTTTCAGGACTTTTTTTTTAAAGAACACAACTTTGTTTTTTTTTTTTTTTTTTGGTACCTGAAATTGAACTCATGACCTCAGACTTGCCAGGCAAGTGCTTAAGCTGCTGAGCTATACCCTGGGTCCCAGAACATATTTATTGGGGGAAAGAAATCTTCTGTCTGAGACAGGAACCTGTCTTTTTGCCTAGGAACCTGTCTTTTCTAGGGAGTTTTATAGGGCAAAACAACAAGGTGAGGCAAGTACAAGGTGGAAAACATGGGAACTTGCTAGGTGGGCATGAGGTGGGACAAAACTATGGTCAGCCAATAAGATCAGAAGTATAATTGATCAGGTAAAATTGATTAAATTGGGATCAAATGGGGAAGCTAGTCACGTAGCAAGTAGGCATGAATACAGAATAGGGGCCTTACCTGTAGGGGGTTGGGCTCGTGACTCTTCCTGTCCTTTTCAAGATGATTGCTACCTATCTAGAATATCAATCCCCAAGGTCCATCCCTAGGGAAGTATGTGGGCATATCTGTTTAATCTTTTGTCCACAGCTGGAGGTGTCTGTCCCCCACAGTTGCAAAGTATCTCATCTTCCACACCAGCTCCTTTGAGGGCCTGGCCCTATCTGACTTCCTATAATATTTCTATTTGACTCAGCTGTCTATAACGTTCCCCACTCTGAAGAAGTAATCCGGACTGCCGTGAGGGAGTAATGGGCGATGACTGCTCTGGCTTCTTCAGGCTAAAGGGGATTGTAGTTGTTGATCAGCAGTCAGAGATACTCCACAGAGGGCCTATCTAAAGGCCCTCAATAGATACCAGGCATTTTCATCTTGGGTGGGTGTGTAGCTTTAAGTTTCCATCCAACAATCTTGGTGGGGAACTCCAAATGAGATAGGGGAAAGAAACTCCCAATCTGAACGATATCTGGGAAGAGTTCGTGTTCTCTAAAACCAAAAAATGAATTTTAGGAACAACAGAGGTTAAGAGCAGAACATATTTATTGAGGGAAAGAAAGCTTCTGTCCAAGACAGGGACAGAAGGGGGGCCTGAGTGGATTGCCCCTTCAGGACATTTTTGTTGTGTTTAATTTTCAAAAAATTTCCTATGATGTGAATTTTTTATAAAAAAAATTTATTCTGTTTGGGTTTGTTTAGCTTCATGAATCTTTAGGTTCATTATTTTTTGTATTTCCAAAAATTTCAGCAATTAGTTCTTTGAATACTTTTCAGTCCTGCTCTGTTCGTCTGTTGTTTCCTTTTTAGACACAAGTGACGTGAGTGTTAAATTTCTCCTCGTAGTCCCACAGCCTCTGAGCCTCTTATTTTTTTGTGTAGCTTATTTTTCTCTGCTGTCCATATTAGGTAATACCTACTTTTATATCTTTCTGTTCAGTGATTCTTCCCCTTCTATTCTGTTGTTGAATTCATCTGTTGAGTTTTTAAAACGTTAGTTATCATATTTTTTAGATTTAAATCTTCTGTCTTGTTCTCCTCTAAATCTTTTATTTGTTTGCTGAAACTTCATTTGTTTCAAGCGTGCTATCATTGCTCATGGAAACATTTTTTAGGTTAGTTGCTGAACGATTCTTGTCAGGTAACTCAAATACTTTCATCATCTTATTGTTGTCACTTATCTTTTTTTTTTAAAATTCATTTTGAGATCTTCCTATCTTTTGGTCTGATGAGTGGTTTTTAAATTAACACCAGGAAATTTTGGGTAATGTAAGACTCTCAGATCTTATTTCTGGCTGGCTTTCTCTGGTGCCAGCCATCAGAAGGGCATGCTGCTTTAATAGAACATGGGAATAGAAGTGAAGCTTTTCCATTTAGACTCGGCTGACACTTGATTTATTATACCACATTTTTTGATCAGTATAAGTCATAAAGCCAACTTATATTCAGAGAGTGAAAAAAATGGATTCTGTCTCTTGGTAGAGCTTCAGAGTTGCATTGAAAAAGGACATGGATATAGGGAGGGACATCACTGTAGTCACTTGCCTCAGTGATTATGGTTATGAATTGATAATATTAGCATTGGTTTGGGAACAGTTCGTCTTAAATTAATACTTCTTTCCATCAGTGATTTGATAGCAGGGTGTTTTCTATAAGGACTCTTGCTATGTCACAAAAGCATGGTACCAATTTGTAAGAAAATGTCTTTTTCCCCCTCAGTAGTTGAAAGACACGTATCTATTTAACTCAAAGGATTAGAATTACTTAAATACAATTTAAGGAGTAAAATGGCTATAATATATTCTGTTCTATTTTTGTCTTAGAATTGAAACTTACCTGTCAAGATGGTATTGATTTTGAAAACTGATCTTATGCAGCCTATGACAAATCAATACAAAAGAAAAGACAATAATTGATGTAGACAATCATATATTACTATATTTCTCTATAAAGTTATTTCACCCAGGTTTCTGAACAAGGTGTGAAAGAGGATAACAACATTCATTAATAGAATAACTGGGCTCAATGATTATGTTTCATATACAGAATATTGATTTGCAAAGATGAAAGCCTCACACCTGAGGATTTGATAAATATAAAGTATATTAGTAAGTTTTCTAATCATAGTTTGAGCTTTTAGGTAAATTTTTTTTTCCATATTCCTAATGTAGTGATGGCCATGCATGGATCTTTGGACTTGATCATGTTTTAGTTTTCCTGAGATAGATCTGGGTCTTCATTACAAAGGGAGGATACTATGGGCACTGTTCATTACAGTGCCCGAGCCCATTCTGAGCTTTACAATCAACTTGCCAACTATCCCAACTCTGTGTCTCTAGAGGTAGCACATGAGTTTTAACTCCTAGCAAAGCCTTGTGCACATTCTTAATTACATTTTTCAGATCAATTCCTAGAAGTGGAATTACTAATTCAAAGATATGATGAATTTTATATCTTTTGAAATACATTATCAGATTAATCTCCAGAAAGTTATTCACTCTTTTAATTTCCTTGAACAGATGCTATTATTCAATATTATGATTTAAAAAACCCCTTTCTAATTAGTTATGCAAGTTATGTTGTCTTAATGTTTCCTTACTATATTTATAAAGATATTAATCCAAGACCTTATTCTTACTTTTAATTCAAGATGTTTATTTTCATGTCCCAAGTTCCATTCTTAGGTCTTCCCAGGGAATGAAGAGACTTTTATGTAAATGTCTTCTTTCTCACTGACTTCTGTTCATCTCAGAATTTTGGGGGGCTTGTTTGTATCAGGTGCAGTTCGTGCATCTGGCTCTTGTTAAATTGTTCACTCACCCTGAGTTTCAAGCAGTGCCGGATCTGTTGGCCCTGTGTTCATGGTCTTTGGACGCAAGTACTGGGAATTCTTTTCTCTCCTGTAGTGGTCTGCTCTGGGCTGAACTCTCTTGTTTTGTTTGGTGTTAGGGGGAGATTAGAAGTGGCCTCCACAGGTGGTGAGTAGAGCAATAACTGGGAAAACAAGCAAGATCAATATCTAATCCTTTGCAGCCAGCCAACCTTTTCAGAGCCTCATCTTTATTGATTTCTTTGGGCGACACTTCCTTTCTTGGGTAATCAGTCCCTTTGCTCAGCAGGTGAACAAGCACGAAGCACTTTTTCCTTCTTTTGAAGGAGCAGGGATGGTTGCTTAATTCTGAGTTGCTGGAGATGGGGGAGGGGACCCCAGAGTGGCTGCTTTTTAAACTAAATCCTCTGTACAAGGGTCTGGGTGACGTGGGTATTTAACCAGTCTCATTCTTTTTTTGGATTGAAGGCTGTCAGGTCCAGGGGGTGTAGAGAGATGTAGCTTAGCAACAACATGGTGGAGAAAAGGTCAGAAAATTCAATGGAAAGAATGACTTTCATGAAATACTATAGCTTCCAGTGAGATAAACATTTTACAAATGAAAGGATATGGCTTGGGGCAGCCAAGTTCTCAAAATCATGTGACTAGCAATGTCAGATTTGCAAGGCACCAAAGTCATGACACAACACTGTATTCCACACTCCTGATCTGAGGATCCCAGATCTAACTTTCTATGATTAAAAATATCTGGATGGATCTCTGGGTTCTGGGACATTGATGAGAAACTAGAGAAGCACGTTTGAAAAAGGAGAATGTCATTGAATATCTGAAGGAATGTGATATGAAGAAGTTTGAATTTTTGATTGTTATTGCTTCTAAGGGCAAAAATAGTATGAGAAAGTCGAGAGTGTGTCTCCGTGGAAGGAAACCCATTTCTAAGCAGTTGTAGACTTTTAACAAACTGGTAGTTTTACTGACACCTTCTCTGATATGAAGACAAATTTTTGCATAACTGTGTACTTCTGAATATACTTTATCCTAGAGTTCACAGTGAACTTCTTACTCATCCCCAAGACTCAGGCAAATACCATAAATGCAGGCACTCATCCAAAAGTATTTACTGTGTGCTAGAGAATGTGTTAGGAGCTGGGGATCCATGATAAGGAAGACATACTTGGTTCTCATGAAGTTTTGTGGGGTGAATCTTCTCTGTGGCTTTGCTTGATGTGTGTTTACTGTAGAGCTCTCAGTTGAGGCCCCTCTGTGCTCCCATATCCCTTTTTATGTCTTCAGTTTGGTGGTCACCATTCCATAGTGTCCTACTAGTATGGACTTGGGCCTTATGATGGCTGTATTTGTTATGTAACTTCCAACTACCTGAGACTTTTCCTGGCAGTCACAGTCCACTCTGCTGGACAAACACAGCAGGCCAAAAGTACCTGAGAACTACACCTTTTGGGAGCAGCTTTCAACAATAATGTCATATGAGAGTTAGTATTTTCAGTATCTCAGATCCCTCATCCCTCAGGTAGGATAATGCTAACAAGTATGCTCCATCCTGCTTTCCAGAGTTCCCTCTTGCCCCACTCACTGTTCCAGGAATAGTGGTGACTGGATGATTCATCACTGGAAAATTCATGCTCAGTCAGTTGTCTTCTTCTTCCAGTCTCAATTTTCCACTAGAGTTTCCTGAGACTACCTCCTAAACCGACCTCTTGCCCTTGAATGTTTTCAGTGTCTACTGCCAGGGGAACACGGATGCCAAAACTGTTGATGAGCAATGGTGGCTAGCGGGAAAAGCATCACATTAAAATAAATATATTCATACAGCAAGGCAGTGAGTGTTACATATAAAATTTTTAATGGAATTTTAGTTTAGTTAGGAATACGTGTGTGCACATTGTGTTCTTTTCTCTTGGTAGCTTCAAGAAAAATCAAGCCCATCCAAAGAGATGAAGTGAGGCCAAATAGGGAATCAATGTTTACTTTGCTGTCTGGTTGCTCCACATAGACTGTGTTCTGTAGGGATAAAGATAAATATTTTCTTTCCTGCTATAACTCATGAACTTGCAAGAGACCGTGGTTCAGAATGGGCAGCAACAAAGCAGAATGGGCAGCAACAAAGCAGTATAAATTCAAGCTTTCTCTTTACAAATTTCAGTTTTCACAACCATATTTAATAAGAACCACAATCTCACTCACCACAACAATTTATAGGCAATTTCCTATGGGGAAGGCATTGTGGTCAGTGCCCTTGATATATTTTCTCATTGTAAACTTCAAACTTGTAAGGTGGTGCTATATGATACAGTGTTAAGGTTCTAGCAATGCTCTCCTCCATCTCTGCATGGCTCCCACCTGTGGCCATGTGTCGTATCTGTCCTATCAGCTCTTCACTTCAGATGCCTCCATCTCTTGTCTTTTCTTGATGGCTTTATTTGGCACCATGGGAACCTGTTCTACTGTGCATAGATAGAACCCAAAAGTAGGTAGAGACTTTGGGGGTAGTTGTCCTCGTGGGAGAATGGAATAGGCAGATATTCTGCCCCAGCCTCCCTTACCTGCATGAAGATTCTGAGTCATGTTTTATATAATTTCTCAGAGCATACTTGTGGGATTGAGCCTACAACACAAATCTGCTTGCTCATACATGCTTGACTCTTTGTCTCCCTTTCCTGTCTCTTTTTCTTCATTTCCTCTCTTGCCACAGAGAATCATCTATGTCCAAGCCTTTATTTCACAATCTATTTTGAGGAATCCAAATTAGATAGCCCTCATTTAACCACTGGAAAAATTGACACTTAGATTAAATGACTTGACTGTGGTTTAGTTAATAAATTGTAGACCCAAGATTTGAGCCCAGATCTGTCTCTTCTGTGATTATCCAGCTTTCTGTCATATGCAAAAATAAACACAAAAATAATATCCAATCACAAAGGGAGTTTCCTTCCTTCCTTCCTTCCTTCCTTCCTTCCTTCCTTCCTTCCTTCCTTCCTTCTTTCCTTCCTTTCTTCCTTCCTTCCTTCCTTCCTTCCTTCCTTCCTTCCTTCCTTCCTTCTTTCCTTCCTTCCTGCTCACCTACTATGTGCCAGGTTCTTGGGTGTTAGAAATAAAGTGAATAATGGCAGTGCAAAATTCCCAAGGGTCTTAGCACCTAGAAGGGGAAGCATTTTGAAAGTACTTACAAATACTATAAACAGAAAAAAAAGAACTCATCAGAAATATTTCAGTTCTATAACTCAAGAGCACAGTGGAAAGTCAATAGTATTATTATTAATCACTTCTACAAAAACAATAAAGTGATAATTTTATTTTTGTACATTCATTAGGCATTAAAACCTAATTTTTTACACACAATGGATTTATAACAAGGCAGTGTTAGTAAGTTCATTTTGTATTCAGTTTCTGGAGATATTAACTGGCATTTAATAGTTTGGTAATTGATCTATGTCATTTTAAATTATTGGTACAATCTTTAGTGGAGGAAGGGAAAGTGTTACTAGAAGCCCAGTGTATCTCTGATATGTAATTTCTGTGGCTTGTGGATAAAAATTAGATTATTGTGAACTGTCACATACAGTCTCTGCTTAGTTAAGGGAAATATACGAACCTTCCTTTTCTCTGGAGATAGTATCAGAAATCTTCTGGTGGTATTGCGCTAGTTCAGACAAAAGCCCTTTTGGTTGTCATATAGTAATTGTCACTTTCTTCTTTTGCTACTTCAGCTCTTTGTGATTTCTCGTCTCTGATGATTCCCAGGGAATATTGACATCACTACATCAAAACCCTGCATACTGATTACTGTTGATGTGTTGATGTCCAAACCTGGGGACCAATATCTAGACTTCCAGGATTGTGTCCTATGACTTCCTGTCAAAGCAGCTGAGAACTTGTTTCCTCCATTTTCCCGTGTCTGGAAGTCACCTTGGTGGCCTGCTCCTGAGCAGTGTGCTTCCAAGAAGTGGGGCAGGGTTATCTGCCAGCATTTTCTACTTAAATATTAAATTCCATACACCTCTTTATTTATAATATTATGGGATAGTAACAGGCGCCATCTTAAAGCCATAATAGACAGTGTTTAGGGTGTCTTTGGTTTTTATCATTTGTAGGCAACTTAGCTTAATGTTTTATTGCCAGCACCTGCTTTTCTTTTCCCAGAGGCTTGTTCTGAATGCTACAAGCTTGGCAGCCAGAAATGTCAAAGATTTTGTTTCTTGAGTGCAGTCTTTAGCCAATGACTACTGAGAATGATTGAATATATTCTAGCTCATTTGCCCCTTGAATGGATAGCTTTGAAGGGTCCTAGGTGCCCTGAGGCATTGAGCTCCAGTTGCTCACAGTGGCTTCTGCTTGTGACACCACACCTGGTACTTGCTTCTTTCTCAACTGTTTTACTTCTCACTCCTCTACCAGTATTCTGCACTTTTCAAATGAGAAAACTGCAGCCAAATTTCTGTCTCAGATTCTACTTCTGCGTGAAACCAAACTACAGTATAGGTTGTTCTCAATATTAAATAACATATGCATGTATAGCTCGTATCATGATATGTGTACATTAGTTAATCAGTTGGTATTTGTTGATTATATACTTGTTTTCTCAAAATGGTATAGTTTCATCTGTTATCATTTCTTTGAATGCTCACTTTTGCGTTCTTGTGGTTCCTGAATTTAACTTTTTTACTCGTCTCAGTTTACTAAGAATAGCTAATAATTCAGAAAATGCTTATTACTTGTTTTCTTCTGATAATATTAGCTTTAAAATTTTTGTGAGTTTCAGAAAGCAGTGTCTTCTGATTTACATGAGGGATCTTCTAGAAATGTTCACATAGTTAAGACTGTACAAGTCCCAATTAACATAAAGCAAATGTTCCAGTAACAATAGCCTCACATCTACATAAAAGAAGTGATTCTAAATCATCTCACCGATCTTGAGTCTTGGCTCACACTTTGAAAAGAACCTATGGAATATGTGCTGATTGTCACATCCTTTGGAATAAACACCAGATTGCCATGGGCCTTTATTTTTTTTTTTGTTTTCTTGTTTTTTTTCTGGTACCGGGAATCGAACTCATGACCTTGCACTTGCCAGGCAGGCGTTGTGCTGCTGAGCTAAATCCCCAG
Source organism: Chinchilla lanigera (assembly GCF_000276665.1). Lineage (NCBI taxonomy): Eukaryota > Metazoa > Chordata > Mammalia > Rodentia > Chinchillidae > Chinchilla > Chinchilla lanigera. The sequence continues at coordinate 15,134,128 of NW_004955445.1, read as the reverse complement.
CCCCCGCCATGGGCCTTTAAATACCTTATAACTGGACATTTACCTTTGACTGTATCATAGAGTCAGCCTGGTGATCCACAGGCTAACTTTGGATAACAGATATGTTTTCTTTGGTATAAAAGGGAATAAAATCTTCAACCAGCCTTTAAAAACAGGGAGATTGCATTGAAAATCTGTATTTATGGTACCTTTTGAAAATATTGGAAGGTCTGTTAATCCTGTGCTTGAGTTTCCCCAGAGCAATAGTCAGCAGGTATTCCACAGTCACTGCTCCTGTACAATAGGGCATCTGGGTATAAACTTTTTGGTCTGCAACAGTCTCCACCACTTCCTGTCCTCCCCCATCTCGCTTTTAAAAATTATATCAGCTGTCTTGGTATTCATCGTAGGTGACATCCATGACCTTTCAGAGATGGAAATAAAACAGAACTCTCTGTTTTGTCTTCTTTTCCTCCCTTTTAAACTTTGTTCGACATTAGGAAGCCAAATAGCAGTGGGGAGGGGAAGGACATTCCTTCTGAAATAGAGTGAAAATTCAGAGTTCTTAAAACAGGATTATTGTGAAGAAATTAATAACATTTTAGCACCCAAAGAATAACATAAAACGTAATTGTGTTCTTCACAATTTAATCACAAGTTTTAAGATGCAGGACCTGGTAGGGGAACAAAGATTCAAGTTGTATGATGGACATTGGTCAGTTTGCTCTCTGACTACGTGTATAGCTAGGCAATTGCAACAGTGTGTTCGGAGTTTTCCGGAAATGGGCCGGGAACAAATGACCCTTTTTGCCCGCCCAGTTGTGATAATTGATTGATTGTGTCAACTTGAGTAAATAATGCCCAACTAAATTGGCTCAGCATAGTTCTGGGTGTGGAAGACCTACCCTAGGGAGGATTATCACCTGAATGCTGTAAAAGGGAAACAAAGGAGGAAGCATTGCTTTTGCCTTCTTGGGAGGAGCTCTAGTCTTCGCTTTCACCTTGGACATCATCTCCTGGTGCAGACCTTTCAGCCTCCTGATAGGGACTCACATGAGACACTACATGGAGCTCCAGGATTTTGACTGGATCCTTCAGATCCCCATTGCACAGAGGTGCATTTTGCATTCCGCTACAACTGGCTGTGGGTAGCCATTGTAAGCCAATCTGTAAATTCTTATATATTTGTATATCTTGCATTATATCTATTTCTTTAGTAAACACTAAATGATACCCTAGTAATAGTCCACGTTTTAAATACCTGGCGTATAATCACCGGTTTAATGTGACTATTCTTTGTCTTTAATTTTGGGTCACCTCCAACTCTCCTTGGCCCCTTGGATGAATTCGGTATACAAACCTGTTTGGACAGATTTACTGTTAAGGTTAAAAAAAAGAGGAGTCTCTAGTATATCTTTTGGAAGATTACACATTCTTGTTCTTTGGGTGGAAAGATGTTCTACATAATTTTCCCTCCAAGCAGCTGCATACTGAATAATGCACAAAGGTTTGGTCTAGTCAGGAATGTTAAACACTTGTTTATCTGTCTTTCTATTCTGCACATCTATGGGGGATCAAGACAAGAACAAATACTCTGCCTTACGAAATCAAATTCACTGAAATTAGTGTAAAATTCTTTAGCATCAGGTAGTCTCAACAAAACTGTATTCTCTCATTTTATTCATAGTCTTTCCCAACTAAAGCATGGCCCTAAAATATACAGTAATGATGGTCTTTAAATATAGTAATTCTCAGCAAATGTCACTGTGCTCTGGGTGAAACTGGTCACATCCCTTACATGGATTAGGTTCTCTCTTTCTCTTTCTCTTAATTTTATATTCTGCGGTGATTTGGCTTCCAAATCATGAGCACACTGTCAGATTTAGTGACCTCATTTCTCATCAATGACAGTTTTAATGACACTCAAATATATCATCCACTTTTTCCCATTCCAAAATATACCAACATTGTATATCATCATTCACCCAATTTGACTTACAGGCTTTTTAAAAATCATTCTCATTCTGTCCAGACAAGGTTGATAATTCAACTGGAACTTTCATCCACAGGAATTCAATAATTATCATTAGAAGGAAAATTAATTCCCAACTTAGCCTTTTCTTATTTCAATGCTGGCCTGTTTTTCTGAAATTCTGTGAATATTTTTGACGGTAGAACATTTTTTAGATCCAATTTAACCTTGGATTTATCAGCATAATATTCAAAGGAAATGAATATAATTTCTAAGTTCAAATTAATTTCTAATACACCAGAATGTGGATTTAAATGGTATACAAATACAACACTAATAAAACAATACTTTCTCCTCAAATAATATCAGCTATTCAGCTTTGGGAAAGGACCATACATGTCACTATTCTTTACCTCATGCCTGGCTTAACTTTCCTAAGGACAAGAGTGTGGAGCCAGGCCCTGCAGCTCTGCACAGGTCTTCCAGGAAATTTCATTTCTTTTCCTGCTTTCTCCAGAGTCTGTCTTTGAATCAAAGTTCTGAATCTTCAGTTCTCTATCCTTTATAAGGAGTTTCTTAGTTCTTTCATTCTCCTCATGAAGGTACCAAGCAATACTGAAAAATATATGTAGGGGAAAAAAACCCAAACCAAAACAAAACAAAACAAAACAAAACTTTTCTAACACCAGCCTTTCACATTACTGCTTCCCCCCCCGAGAGAAACTGTTGTTAACAATTTTATGTGTAAATTTCTGATTATGGGGCAAATGTACTAACTTTATGTTCTAGTTAGATACTGCTAATTCTTTGTAAGATGAAAAGTAATGCAATAATAAAAGTCAATGGATTAACCATGTGATGTGTGGGTGACCAGCACACTGTTGAATTGTTTTGAGATTGTATAGACATAGCTTAAATATAGTGTGCGCATTGCTTTATCTTCAGTGATTCCTATATTTCCTTCTCTCAACTCCAGATGCTTCTTTCAGGCTTTCAGTCATCATAATGCAACATTCATCAAGACTTCATGAATATGATATGATTCAAGAGCCAATCAGAGCTCTTCTATATGACTGACAGATGGGTTGTTTGGATTCTAGGTGTAGATAAAGTTGAGATTACCAGTCATCTTTCTCAAGAAGAAAGAGCCTGCTTGAAAAAGATGAAGACCTGATGACTTGATACCAGAACCACTGCTAGACTTCTAAGTTGTGTGAGCCAATTCATTATCTTTGTAAATTTCAAGCAGTTTGAACTGTATTTTTTTGTGCTTGCAGTTGAAATTGTCCTAATGCATACTCAGAGTGTGTAACATTTCTTGCAAATATCTAGTCATAAAATTTTCCAAACTTCTGAATGAAACTGAAGCATCTACATAGACAATCTGGATATGTGTGTTCATGTGTGTTCTGCTTCTGTGTAATATGGAGAAAAATGGTACAAAAATTGATAATACACCTGCACATCTAATCCGTAGTACTACAGAAGCACAACACACATTATGTAACACAGGGATCTCCTAGAAAGTTGTTCTAGAGATTGGGTAAAAGTAAGAAGTTTTTAGAGAGAGCTAAAGAAACTGGGGGTCTAAATGAGGGCGAGGCTTACTCTACTGCAAATGACGAAAATGAATTGGAAGATACAGACAGCTGTGGTTCAAAGAGCTTTGGATATAGAGTGGAAAAGTTTGGATGAGACAACAGCAATGTGCAATTAAGGCAGGGGGAGGACCGCACACAGGTGCCCATGTATGCAGACCTGTGGGAACATCATTGGGTGAGAGGAGAGCTAAGAGGAGGACTCACCAAAATTTTAAAAGTTTAAGATATGGGCAGGATTAAATGAGTTTTAAAAATATTTAGTTTGTGGTGAAGGTGTTATGGAAAACAAACCGAACACAGAAAGAAATGTCAGTGAGGATTTAGGAGGGCATGTATTATACCAGTGGAACTGACTGGGATCTCTCCAAAGAGTCAGAGCCCCACCCGGTGGGGTTTTAGGACTTCCATAGGGAGAGCAAGCAGGAAGGCGCAAAGGCAGATTTGATGCATTATGATTGGAGGGTTGGGTGACATCATGAGTGGTCAAGGAAATCTAAACATTTCAAGTTACATTGCAAAGGCGATCAGTTAAACAAGCATGGGTTACACAAAGGAAGAAATGTCTCATTATCGGGCTAGTCTGGCTATGTCCATCTGGTTTTGGCAGGCATTCTTGGCAGGCCTTACTTTAAGTTTTAATTTTCCTTTCAAACGGAGTGGTGATTCCTGAGTCTAGGCCTTATAAAGGTAATTATGTGGCCTTGGGAGGATCAAACGTTCATATCTAAAGTAGTGATCTATTGATTCATTTATCCTTTGTCCATCCACCTCTACATCCATCCTTCCATCCGTCCATCCATTCATCTCAACCATTTACCTTCCTGTCCATCCATTCAACCATTATCCATCAGTACCCAGACATTTATTTATTGCACTCCTATTACATGCCACAGCCTGTGTTTCTTGTCAAAGAGAAGGATAGAAGACACAATTCTTACCTTTGGGATACTTCAGTCTGTGATGTGAAAAGGATACATAACCAGATCATTCCAATATACCTTCCTAAGTGCAATAATACAGGCTTTTGCAAAATGTCAAGGGAAGGCATATTGGTTGTGAAGATTAAATGAGATTACATGTGTGAAAAGTACTTTGTCAGTTATTCAAATATTAGTCATTGTTATAATCTTCATAACAACTCTGGGAGAAAGGCTTGGATTATTATCACTTTAATTTTTTTGATTTATAAAAGCTACCTAAGTATTTTACTACAAGTTACAAAATAGAGAAAATAGAAACCCACAGTTCAGGCACCTTTAATACTGACATTGTTTCACAAATTGTTAAGTTTCACTAGTGTCTTTATTCCTGAAATTTTAATTTTTTTCATATAGCAATCATCCTGCATATATCACAATCCTGAATTTTTTCTACTTAAGGGAGATTACCTGCATTTCCTCCTGTGAAAATCTGTTTCTTTGGGCTGGAGGAGTTAGGAAGGCACCATAAAAACAGTTGAGATATTTCCCATCCGAAAAACCTACATCATGGCTTCTGATGAGTTACTAGGACCCTTTGCTTTCCTCCCTAACAATCACTGTATAGATTCCTTGTCCTTGCAGTGGTCCTATCTACCACCCCAGGCATTGGTATGCATGCCAGTTTCTTTTTATTTGCTGACTAGAAAAGTTTCTTTATGTTTGCTGATGAGGGGTTGGCCCTTTGTCCTGAGTTCTCTTGCCTCTGTAAAAGAAGTATACCTCCGACTCAATGTGAGTCACATTGGTGGGCTACTTTGTGCCTACCACAGATCTCTGAGATTAGGGCTATCCCTATTCGCCTCTACTTCCTCTCCTTTTATTTTCTCTTAAAACTACCAATCCTTTCAGAATTTCATTCTCATGTCTCACCAGTATAGCCCTTGTGAAGGTCACCAGTGACTTTCAAGTTTCCAAGTCCAATTGCAAGTGCTCAGCTATTGTTTGACTGGACTTTTCAACAACACCTGACACATTCATCACTTTCTCCTCCTTGAATGCTGTTCTTCCAGGATGCCATTCTCCTGGTAGCTCCTTCTCAGTGCCCTGTGCTCGTTTCTCCTCTTTTCATTGACCTCTAAAGATTGGGCTACCCTAGGCTTCAGGTGTGCAGATATCTTCTCTTTATACACTTACTGCTTAGGGACTCTCACCCAACCTTGTGACATTAAATTGTAGTTATAGGCTGATGACTCCCACCTTTATTAGTCCTACTTAGATCTCTTCTCTGAGCTCCATATTTGTATATTTAACTGACTAGTCATCATCTTTCCTCAAGGATATCAAATAGACTTCACAAACATTACTTGTCCAAAACCCACCTCGTGCTTCCCTCCTCCGCCTGTGGTCTTCTCCATTTTAGTACGTGACACATCTGTTCTTCCAGTTACTTGCTAAAAACCTTGTAGTCATCTTGACTGTCTTCTCTATTTGCATTTAATCCACCAAGAAATCATGTCATCTTTCTCTCAAAATAGATTCTGAGCCAGCACTTCTCTCTGCTCATGTGGCCACCATCCTAGCCTAAGTAACTAGTATGTTTTCCTGGATACATACTGACTAAAATAATCTCTTAACTGGGCTTCCTGCTTTGCCCTTGTGCCCCTGGACTCTGTTCTAAACATGGCAGCCAGAGTGATTATTCCTTGTTTGTTTTTACAACTTAAGTTAATGTCACATCATGTTATTCCTCTGTCCCAAACTTTCCACTGGCTTCCATATCATTCATAGTAAAAGCAAAAACCTTGTTATGGCCTAAAAGAACCTACACAATCTGGGCCAGTGTTGACCTCCTATTATTTTCTCTCTAGCTCACTCCATTTCAATGCCATTAATGTTCTTGTTCCTCAAATCTACTAGCACATGCCTCTCTTGGTGCATTTGCTGCTTCCTACTGCCTGTAATGTTCTTTCCCAGCTTGCATGGCTCTTCCATCCTTTCTTCTTTGTTTGCATGTCAACTGATCAAAGAAATCTCTGATTACCCTGTATACCATAGTGACTGTCTCATGCCTAACAGGCTCTCTCCATTCTCTATAACTTTTATTACATGAATCACAATCTGATCACATGCATCTATTTCTAGAGCTCTTATCATGTGCTAGGGCCTATATTACTTGAAATTCTGTATTACTTGAATTTCAGATTCACATGCAGATATGCATATACAGTATATGTTAATTAATCACCTCTTCTTTCTAGAACCTAAATGAGATCAAAGTGTTAGTTTCTGTGCCTATGGCACTTACAGTATGTCTCATCCACAGACAGTCTAGGCGTTCTGGAGCAGTGGAGTAGGTTGCTGAGAGACAAAAGAAAATACTGGGAGGTAGATTGTTAGAAATAATTTTTATTAAGGTTTCAACAGGAAATGATAGAGTTAATTGAGACTAGCAAAAAAGAATTAGGCTCAGTGCCGGTAGCTTAGACAGGAAAGTCACTCGAAGGTACTTGGACAGTCCAGGGCTTATAGGCTGGGCTTATTTGTCAGAAGATTAAGTGATAGTGGGCTGGACAGGAAAAACAGCAGAGAAAACTTTGAGTGTGGAGTGTCTAGTGGTGGCTGACTGGACTGTAGCACTCCAATAGTGCTGTGGTCTCTTTTTTTTTTTTTTTTTTAGACAAGATATTGCTATAGTTCAGTCTGGCTTTCAACTCATTGTGTAGGCCAGGTTGGCTACAAACTCATGGCACTATTGCCTCAGCCTATTGATTGCTGTGACTTCAGGTGGACACCACTATGCCCAGCAGAGAGGGGGTTTAATAAGCTGCATAACAGTGACATCATTCATTTGCTTTGTTCAATTGTATGATCAGTATTCCAAGCAACAGCTGACTTAGCATATGGCAGGGAGACAGTTTCTACAGATAGCACTAGTTTGCTTAGTTCCCAGTGTCCGTTGGATAATACTTTTAAAAACATGTTTGCAGTACGTTATGATTACATTCATCCTGGGAGTTGGTACATGTACATAGCACATCTTTGTTCCTTTTTAGTGTCCTTCCCCTCAGTTAATACTTATCCAAACATTCTGGTCCCTGTCCACTCACAGTGGTCCCTTAACTTAGAAAGTATTTGGGAACATAAAATGGTGTTTCAGGGACAGGGTTCTAAATGCCCTAATTTTTCTCAGGGGTGATACAGAGTGATATTTACTATATGAGGACATATTCAATAAATATAGATTTTCCTTATTTGCCAACTTTGTCTTATAATCTCCTTCTCCTATGACTAAGAGTATATTTTTTACAACATGGAAATATTTTCTTTTCATCAATAAGGTACCATGATATACTGGTCAACTTGTTCTTATTTGTATAACAGACCTGATAATAACACACACCTTATAGAATTATAAGAAAGAAATAAGTATGGCAGGTAAAGTCCTCAGTATAGTGTGTGATCTACAGAACCATATTTCATAATTTTGGACAAAACAGAATCACACAAATCAGGATTTAAATGACACATGCAAAGCACTTAGAAGAGTGCTGAACATATAGTAAATGTTGTATAAGAATAAGGTAAATAATAATTTTTATTATTTGATTCACTGTCAAGCTACGCAATCTTGGGAAAATGACTATTTCCCTTTGTCTCAATTCCTCATCTCTAAAATAGAGATAAAGTAGTTACTATGGATGTTGGTAAGATAAATGTGTAACATGCCTGAACACTGAAGATGCTGGTGACTATTTCTCTATTGTGTGACAGTCAGATTATTTTGTTTGAAAAACCACTGTAGACAATATTGTGATGAACATCTCTGTGTGTAACATTTTTCACATGCTTCAGATTATTTCCTTGCCTTGGAATACTCTGATCAGTATGATTGAATCAAAATGTATAAATTTTTTCATGGCTCTTATTTCATAAGCCAAATGGATTTTTTTATCCTTGTTTGGTAGACAGTAACTCTGAGCCTTGAGGTTACTTGGTGGGTAAGTGTAGAATCAGTGGAGATCAGAGTACACCATATTTTGTTGCCTCTTAATCTTGTCCCCTTCTTTTCCTGACAAGGTAATTATACAGCTCACAAGGCCCTCCACCATGGAGTGAATTGCCCCCAAAATGTACCAGCTTAAAAACCATAAATATTTATTTCATGGTTTCTGTGGGTCAGGATGTGGGGAGAGCCTTCTCTGAATGGATTTGGCTCCAGGGTATCTGAAAAGGATGCAGTGATTTTTTTTAAAAGTTGCTATTATCTTGAGGCTTGACAGGGGCCAGAGAATCCACTTCCAAGCATACTCATCTGGTTGCCTGGGGGGCTTCAGGCCCGTAGGCTGCCCCAGTGTCCTCATAACATGGCAGCTGACTTTTCTAAGTGGATGATCAGGGAAGAAAGGGGAACCTGAGAGAGAAGACAGCCTTTTGTAGTTTAGTCTCAGAAGTGACGAACTGTTATTTGTGATATATACTATTGGTCACACATCATGAGCTGTGGATACAAGCAGGTGGGGATCATTAGGTGCTATCTTTCTTTTTCTCTTTGCTGTGCTGGGGATTGAACCTAGGGCCTCACATGTGCTGGGCAAGCACTCTATCACTGAGCTAGTGTATATTCTTCTTGTCTCCCTGCCTGCCCTTATTCCTCAGGCACATGCTACCTTGTTTTTAAGCACTTTCTGTCATGATCAGACATTTGTTAACCTCTACTATGTGTCAGGCCCTGGCTTGTTTGCCTTCATAGCTAAATTTAGCTCTTACAATACCCGATGTGTGGCCTAGTGTTGTTTCTTCTTTTTGCAGAGAGGAAAACTGAGGTACAGGGAAACAAAGTAACTTGACAAAAGATCACACAGTGCACTAGAGTCAGAGTTGTTTCAAACCCAGAACTGCGACTGTAGAATCTTTCTGCTACAGATGGGGATCTTCTTGGCAGACGCTGTCTTCCCTGCTACCATTTTCCCTGCTACCATTTTAGCTCTGGAAAGCACTGAAAGCTGACACCTGGGGAATAATCGTCAAATTAGTCTCTTCTTGGCTGAAACCACTAAATCTCCTTTCTGCTTTGTTAGAGAGAACACAGTGAGGAGAAATCTGCTCATAGCTAGAGTCACCTCCACAGTAAGGTCCAACAAAAATACCAAAGTATGATTGGGTGAACCATTCCAATCTTTGGTATATGCTTTATTGATCTTTAAAATCACTTAATTCTGATATTTTGGGGGTCATTTTATTAGTTGTGATTACTTGTGTTAAAGGTTATCTGAAACAGCTGTTCAGCTGTTTTAGTCATTTCAAAATCAGGCAGGGTCCCAACACTTCTCTGTCAGTTTTGATAGGATTCTCTTCTACTATCTTTCTAAGAACTTTCTCTTAAATTCCAATAGCTTTCTGTTAAATATGCAAAAGAAAGGGCACCATCTTGGACTTTTCTCTCCCTTTTTAAATCATGGATACCTGATAAGTTACTCCAAACTGGATGTCTAGTAGGTGTTATAGTTTGTGTCTGGATGTTCCCCCAAAGCCTCCTGCAGTCATGGGGTGGGCTTTTAGGGTCCATGATCCAATGCTGGGATTACAGGTGTGAGTGCTGATATGCTCGGGCCAAGACCCACATAGAACCAGACCAGACCTTCTGACATGAGAGGAGTCTTTATTGGCAGGGGAGAGCGACACGTTGGGCTACCCATAGGACTAGGACAGCCCCGAGCTGAGTGAAGTGTGGAGTTTTAAGCTCTCTTCCAGGGAGGGTGTCTGTAAGCCAGAATATTTTCCAGGAGTGTGTTGGGAGGATGTTTTTCCGTGGGTCAGAACAGCCCAAGCAGGGTGGGTTGTTCCTAAGAGTTGAAAGTCTGGTTCTGCCAAGGCAGATGAGGGTGAGGTTGTCTTTTGTTAAGGGGAACTGGAGGGGAACAGGTGAAAAGGAAGTTTCTTTAACTCCTTAATAAAAGAGCTTAAATCTCCCACGGTGCAGGGGTGGGTTGCCTTGTGACTTATCAAACGCTACATCTGCTCTGGGGCGAATAGTTTGCACATATAAAGGAGAGAAAGAGGCTGCTTACTGCCACTCCTCCCTTTCTGCTCTTGTTGCTTTGCTTTTCAGCCTCCATGAACTGTTACCCTCTGCCATGTGCTACCCTGCCTTAGAGTCAGCTTAGTATGAACTGAAGCCTCCACAAATTGTAAGCTAAATAAACTTTTCCTTTCTTAATTTTGGGCATCAGGTGTTTTGTTTCAGCAACAAGAGAAAAGTAACTAAGACATTAGGTTACTCTGAACTTCTTATGTATTGAAAAAGCATAACTTATTCATTTCTCCATTTGTATCAGTTATCTATAGCTGGGTAAGAAAATTACCCTCAAATTTAGCAGCTTAAAAGCAGCAAATTATTGATTAGTTTAGGTTGTGTGGGGGAAGGATTTCTGAGCACCTTAGCTCGATCCTCCAATTCAGGATGTCTCATGTATTTCAATCTAATCATCAAGCAGGAATGAGCCCTCTCAGGACTCTGCTGGAGGAAAGCTCACTTCCAGGTTTGTTCCTCTGTCTGTTGGTAGCATTCATTTCTTTTCTGGATGTTGGTGAGGGTCCTCTTTCAGTCCTTTGCCAGACTGGCCTCTCTAGAAAGCAGCTAATACGGCACCTGCCTTCCCTCAGACTGAATTAGAAAAAGCCAGGAAGATGGAGGAAGGAGGTCTTTTTATTACCTAATCTCAAGTGACATCACTGTACTTTTGCTATATTTTGTTCAAAATGAGTCATTAAGTTTGGCCCATATCCAAACTGGGTAGGCGGGGTTACATGAATAAAAGGTGCTCAAACAGCAGACATTGAGGATCATTGGAAGCAACTTTGTAGCTGTCTGTCAAAATTCCCCAACAGTGATTATGCCCTACATGCTGTTGGTGACTGCATTCCATTCTTACTGCCATCTTTGGCTGTTCCTTCCTCTGCAGCCTCTCTACCCTTTCCCAATTAATTGTCACCTTCACCTAATCAACTGTAGAGTTCTCCCAGCTACTCTTCCTGCTGTCATCATTCTCCTTTCTATGTCCTATTCCTGACTTTGTGGCTGAGGCAGGAGTGTGTGTGGTGAGCAAGAGTCTGGTTTCAGACTTACACAGTTACGCAGTGGTTACCATCCAGGTCAGTAGGAGCCCTAGAGGTCTGTTTTGAGTGCTGAGGGGGAGAATGAGAGTCTGAGCTTTGAGGAGTGTAAGAATCCTGGTCACTGGAGCTTGGGCTTCAAGTAGAGGCCCAAAGCAGAAACAGTTATCTGAATGTGGCTGCTTGCTGGTAGGTGAAGGGTTCAGCTGATGAATCTAAGGTCCCACCTTCCATTCCTGAATGCCATTTCTGCAGCTGCACTTTGGAACCAAGATTGGGTACCAGTTGTAACCCTGGTCTCTTCCCTGCTAGGCAAGCTGAGTCACTAGCCAAGTCACTGTGGCTTCATGAGTCATTGACTTTTGCATCTTCCATTTTTTTTTTTTTTTTGAGACAGGGTCTCACTCTGTAGTTTGGGCTGGCTTTGAACTCACAGTAATCCTTCTGTCTCAGCCTTCTGAATGTTGGGATTACAGACGTGAGCCACCATGTCTGGCATTCTTTCATGTTTTCTAACTGCAAAGACAGAATTGATAAGCCAGGAACAGAGCTCCCTTGAGTAATCTCTACTAGCCATGAGAAATTCACCTGTCCTGTGGGCCAATCTTGCCAGACTGTACTACCCATTTGTGACTTAGAAGACTGTTCTACTTTTAGAAACCACAGAATAGTGGAGAGAACACAGATACTGGAGCAGGCAACACTAAGATTGTATCCCACCAATTAGCTGTATCTTTGGGCAGTTTTGTAAGCTCTCTGAGCCTCAACTCACTGGCCTGTAAAATGGGGATAGCAAGGCTTACCTCATGAGAGACACATGGGAAAGCCTACACAGATGCATATAGGGGACTGCTGTCCCTTAGAGAGAATTCAAACCATTGTCTGGGATGAGAAATATAGACAATACAGAAGAGCTGCTGCAGAGATGGTTTCTTTACCCACACAGGTGTTATGGATCTGATCCAGATACCTTGGTCAGAAGGAGGAGTGATTTTACAGAGAATGCTACTGTCTGTTCTTTACAGATGTCTTTGGAGACGCACATAGTGTGAAGAATAACAGCCAATACTTATTGTAAGCAGTGTGTTTGTATTAACTTAGTCCTCACAATACTGGGAGGTAGGGATTATCTTCCTAGTTTAGACATGGGGAAACTGAAAACTAGGGAGGTCAAGTCACTCAACATTGCCCAGCTGTTCAGTGGTGCTAGAGCCTGTGTTAACCATTGACACTATCTTCCAACGTATGAGCTCTGTTCAGCTCTTATCCCATCGTGGCGTTAGACATGCAAAATCCCCTTGTCTGTGTAGACATGGAGTTAAGTAGCTCTTCAGACATACCTGGAAACAGTGGACCTGAGTGCCTGGAATTTGTATGAGCACAACCAGGCAAGTTGTTAGTCCATATTTGCCCATATTACTAGCTTTTGTTCTTATCTGAGGGTGTCACATTATTCTAGTACAAAATATGGTTCTGGTTAACAACTTAATTGGTTAGTTAACTTAGCACATCGAGCACTTATAAGGTGCCAATATCACTATGGTGATATTCAGTGGTACTCAGTGGTGATCTCTTTGAACACCAAAGAGATCCCTGTCTTTTCTACATGCTAAGAAGCTGAGAGTCTAATAAAAGACTGAGTTTCAGGAAGGTAGATTTTTTTTTTTTTTTTTTTTTTTTTTTTTTTT
>NW_004955445.1:15100988-15120755 GCF_000276665.1 Chinchilla lanigera | reverse complement strand
ACCTTGCGCTTGCCAGGCAGGCGCTTTTGCCACTGAGCTAAATCCCCAGCCCCCAGGAAGGTAGATTTTTATAGTGCACGTTGGTAACACAGAATAATGACGTTTGTTTTGGTATATTGTCATGTACATATAACACAGTTTGATTACTGTCACCCCCATTAGACTCCTTTGCCTTTCTGCCTCCTCCCCTAATCCCCTTAGGAAGTCTGGATTTTGATTTTACACAATAAAATGTTTTCTACCTTGCTGGGCTTTTCTGAGACAAGTAGCTTTCCTATGGAGGGGGTGAGTTTCCTGTCTTTAGAGGTGTTCAAGCAAAGCCAGAATGGCCACTTGGTGGAGATATTGTAGAGGGGATAAAAATATCAGAGCCTCTTCGAAGAGAAGATTGTTAGAGTTCTGTCCAATCCCTATGAATTAACATTTAAAAGAAACCTAGATGCAATAAACATGATTTAAACACAAAATAGCACCTTCTTAAAACCTGTAGCCACAAATCAGTGCAAGGAAAGAGGGTGGTCACTGGATTTTCCAAAGCTGAGATTTGAAGCCACTGCTGCCTTAGGAGCTGCAGTTCCAAAGGATGGAAGTAGAGCTGCAGTTCACATAAGAAGGGACCTCCTGCAGCTACAGAAATCACTCTGTAGAATGGACAAAAGACACGTTGCAGGCATCCTGTGGTTTGCAGCTTCACTGGGGAAATCAGCATCCCAGGAATGGTTGTTACCCGCCACTCAGACAGAAAATGTCGCAGACAAAGCCTTGTTTTTCTGCAGCAGGAATTAAAGTTCAGAGGCAGCTGCAAGGAAATCAATACCAAACTGCTAAACCCTTAATGAACAACAGCAAAAGGCTGATCATGTTGCCTAAAACAGCTTTGTTCAAAGCCGCTTGTCTGGGGTGAGTGTTAACAAGAATTGATTGAGCTCCTATGAGGTGCAGTTTCCAGGGTGCAGCTGCACGGTATAGGGAAAGCACTTTGGATCTAGAAGCAGTTGCCATGGGTTCAAGTGTTGCTTGGCAGGTAAATCAGTGGGTTATCTGGGCCAGCTGTAGTTCGTTTAGTTGGTGTTGCTAGTATAGTTCTTAGAACTGTATGCAATCACTCTCCCTCCTTTCTGCCACACCACCCCGCCACTGAGGCCTCTAGCGAAGAATCAATAGCTAGATGAAAAATAAAGTTCCAGCTCTAATGATGATTGAACAAAAGGTTCATGAGGTCCCAATTCAAAGCCCTCTGGGAGAAGGAAGTTTGAAGGTTGCTCTGGCCACTGGGCTTAACTAAGCTTCCTGTTTTCAAGTCACTTTTGCTTACATCTGAGTTTGTCTTTAGCAAACGAATCTATAATTCTATAAATCTAAATGAACAACTTGGCTGAGAGGAGTGTACCTGGTGCATCACCCATTAGTGCAATGTAGCTTAGTAAGTGTCATACTCTGACCAACCCCACTAGCCACTCCTCCCCCACCAAGGGGCTCAAAGCATAGGCAGCAATTTCCTTTTTCAGGACCTGGGCAGAAAAGTAAAAGGGTGAAGAAAAACAATGTTTCTCACTGAACCATTTAACTTGTCCCATTTTCCATTTTCCCATCTATCAAATGGGCACAGAATTTCTGTGGAAATGCTGGATTGTTGTGAGAAGCAAGTGAACTCACAATCAAGAAAATGCTTGGTAAGGTGATTGCTCTCTCCAATCAAGTGGCTGTGATGCTTTTATCTGCAAGTGAGAGGAGGAAGCCCCACTAACACAAGAGAAGCTACTGGCTTCTTTTGACTACTTACTATATTTCTGATACTTAAGAAAACTCTATCAAATCTGAAGTTCTCACAGTGTCCCTGTAGGCAGATAGGAACAACACTCTTATTTTAGGAATGAGGAGACCAAAGTAGGGTGAGCAACTATCTCTATCTGCCAAGGACGGATGGGTTTTCCAGGACACAAGACTTTGAGTGATAAGCCCTGGAAAGTCCTGGGCAAACCAAGGCAAGATGATCTCCCAAAACTTAAGTCTAGAAAGGTTGAGCAATCTGCCCACATGTCTATGGCTGGTAAGTGGCAGAATCAGATTGGAATATGGGGCCACTATCCTGGTTCTCACGTTCGTTTCCGTACTCTTTTCTGCTGAAACTCTGGTGGGGCTGCCAAATGTGCACATATGCATGGATTGCATGCCAGGATGGTGCACTAATCAGTGTGATGGGGTTTAACAGGGAACAGAAGGCTTTGCTAGGAAGCTATGCTCTTTGCTGTGATGCCAGTGATTTCAGTCTTCAGTGGCTCTTTTTAAGAGTTTTCTTAAGAATATGCTTAAATTGGATAGGCACAGGGGGGCATGCTTGTAATCTCTGCTCTCTAGGAGCCTGAAGCAGGAGGACTGCAAGTCTGAGGCTAGTCTGGGCAAGTTGGTGAGATCCTCTCTCAAAATGAAAAGTGAAAAGTGCTGAGAACATAGCTCAGTAGTAGAGCACCCCTGGGTTTGATTCCCAGTAATATCTTTATCTCCCTAAATTACACACACACACACACACACACACACACACACACACACACCCTCAAGTTGGATATGAGCACAGCAAAAGCCAAGCTTTATAAGCCAAGTGGCATATTGGCTAGAACTTTTATAGGGATTGCTTTGCCTTGTTATGTGGTTCTTAAACTATAAGAGCAGGTGCGACTTATTAAAAAGGTATCTCAGTGGGCCTGCCATTAGATAGCACTATTTGATGTGTGCTAGGAGGGGTCACCAGTTGCATCTGGGTGACTGGTTAAATCATCTTTTCCCTTAGTTCTCCCTGGAATGATTGCAGTCACCTCTTTCTCGGCAAAGCATCCTCCAGTGACCTGCTTCTCTTTCTTTGGAGGAGCTCCCGTCTTCACCTTCACCTTGGGTGTCATCTGGATTCCAGCGAAGACTCTTCAGCTTTCGGTGCAGATCCTTCAGCCTTGCAGTGTAGACTCTTCAGCCTTTCATCACAGACCCACTGACCCTCCTGATACAGGAGCTGTGGTGAGCTCTAGACCCTCCACTGAATCCTTCAATGTCCACTGTGCAGACAGGTCATCTGCACTCTTTCTCATCTAACTCTGTGGGTGGCCATTGTAAGCCAGTCTTGTAAATTCTTATATATTTGCACATCTTGTGTTATATCTGTTTTATTAGTAAACACTGACTGATAAACCTCCCTCCGTACTACTTAAATAACCTATCAGGGTTTGCATTTCCCACTGGAATACCAGTAGCCAAGGGGCAGGAACTGGCTCTTGTTTCCTATCATAAGGACCCCACAGGTGCTTGTTGAAGTAGGCTGGACCAGGGCAGAGGCAGGGGGTGCTGTTTGTTTGCCATTAGCTCTGTGAGTTCCATTAAGCTGTCTGTGGCGGTGATTACCGACGCTCTGTGCACAATAGATCGCAGAACAAGGAACTCAGCAATATTGCAATCATCAGTTTCAATTGCCATGGTGAGAAGGGATTAGGGAATAGCAAACTGACAACCTGGTTTATTCTAAGGGCTAAATTAGGAACAAGATTGGCATGCTGGTGGGAAAAAGAGTGAGTCTGAGAGAGAGTGTGTGTTAGAGGGTAATTTGAGGGTGGATATGTAGTACAGCTGACAGTAGTCAAAGGCTTTAGGTTTAAAGGTTAACTAGCCAAAGAGGCCTCTTGGCAGAATTATGCTGTTTTACAGACCTTATCACAGCTTTTAAATACAGGCACACATCATTTAAAGATGTTTTGGTTACTGATGGCTAGTGTATATGACAGCGGCCCCATAAGGTTGTAACGGAGCTGAAAAATTCCTATCCTCTAGTGAACCTGCAGCTGTCATAACATCATAGTACAATGCATTACTCACATGCTCATGGTGATGCTGATGTAGACAAACCTACCACACTGGTAGTCATGCAAAGTACAGCACCTACAATTATGTACAGCACATAGTACTGTGTACCAAATAAATGCTACCAGTTTATGTATTCATTATATTCTTATCATTATTTTAGGAATCATTTCCTCCCTTAGGGAAATAGTTCACTGTAAGAGAGACATAGGTCAGCTCACACCAGCAGCAGCCCTATACATTCTGTAAGTTTACTTCATCTCTTAATTGCATCATTTCTCTTGTGCTTGTTCTAATCTCTTTCTGTTTTGCTCAGCATGGCCCTGGGAGCATATATGGTACAGTACGTAGGGTATATGATCTAGGTTTGTGTCAGTACATTCCATGATTCTACAAAATCTCAGAGCTACAAAATTTGTGAAGCTCATTAGATGAGCTTCACAGGTCGTCTAATGATATATTTCTCAGAATGTGCCTCCATTGTTAAGTGACGCGTGAGTGTATAATGAACTGATAAACTCCATAATGGCAGGAGTTTGCTTATGGCCATTGTATTGATGCCAGGCAAGTAGCTGCAGTTCAATAAATATCTATTAAGTGAATGAATGAATGACCCCTCTAAAAATTATTGAGCCTCTACTTTCCACAATTGCTTTTCATCTGCTCTACCCTAAGCTTTTAAATCAGCTATACATTTCCTTACCCTGCTGATCCAGCAAAGGGAGCCCCAGTTTCTGTCCACTTTGACTGCTGTTTCTTTTTTGGCTCCAGAGCTGTTTGGGGCCATGTGTGGTGTGGATAAGGTGTGTATATATGTGTGGTCTACATAGTATGTATAAGCATGGGGGTAGGTTTACTCAGCATAGGTACACATAAGGGTGCACTCATGTGGGGCAGTGGATATACATCATTTACATACACATATGTACATGCTTATTTATAAAGGCGAGATCAAAATAGATAGTGGATATTTCAGTTTCAAAATGTATTACAGTAAAGGACACATGTCCATTAATCTGTTCAGAATACTTCTTGCTTCAAATGCACTTATCCCATCATTCTTACCACTTTTTGAAGCAGTTCTGGAAGTCCTCTTTCATGAATGTCTTTAAGAGGTGTAACCAAAAAATGCAGTGAAGCCTGCTACCAAATGCCATCCAATGGAAAGGCAAGTTCATAAAAAGTTATGACGTATCCTTATCCACCTTATTCCCTAGCTATGGCACCATGTGTGGTGTGTGTGCAGGGTGTACACAATGTATATTTGTGGGGTGTATAAATATACATAAATATGGTGTAAACATTGTGTGGAGATGTGTGTATGATGTATGTGATGCATGTACATGTGTGCTGTGGGGGCTTCTGAACCCCAGGCCAGGTGGAGACAAGTGTTATTCAGAGCTTTCTGAGCAGGACATGACCTGAAGGACAGCAGGAGCCAGCGTCTCTGGTGGAGTAGCTGCTCAGTTACAAAATCTGGGAGCTAGAGATCAAACTGTGGTGAGGGGTCAGAGGAAAGAACAGGAGGAGGCCAGTTGAGAAAGAATGGCACAGAACGCAGCATGGTGGGGTGCTGGCATCTCATTTCCTATAGTTGTGTGCTGGGTCAGCTGGCTTGAAGAGCAGCTCCCATCTCTGGCTGTCGCTGGCATGTGGCTATCTGTGAGCACTAACACAGTGACAGGTCCTGCTTAAAGGCTGAAGAAATGGCACACAAGTAAGATATGGGTCCTGCCTCACTGGAAAACCGATGTGAGGTCTGAGAAGCTGGGGCGAGGGAGGGACAGGGAGAGAGGGGTGAGACACAGAGGACGCGTTCCCTCCACTTGAGGTGAAGAGGAGGATCCCTGTGCTTTTATCTGACTCTCCCATTTAAAATATATAGTATGTATTTAAGTGATTATTAAAATAATCTGGAGCCTCCTGTTGGACCTTCTGGCTTTCCAGCCCCTTTTCCATGCATCTTTCCCACTGTACCTTAGGGACCCAAGTCCCTAAATCTGGCTCCTCCAGCCGCTGTCATTCTGCCATCCAGCCCCACCAAATATCACACTTTTAGGGGGCTGTATTAGGTGATTTTTTAAAGATGAGGGCCTTCTCTCCTCTCCCTACAATTCAGTTCCAGAGTTTTTGCTGTGTTAGCGAATTTGATGGATGGTGGCGAATACTTGAGGATAAAATATTGTAATCAGGAGAGTGTCCCCTCCCTGTGCTCCTCCCTCCTCCCCTGTCCCCGGATCTGGGACTCACTGATTTCTGTGGAGTCAGCAGACGGATGGATGGCTTTTGCTAATGCTTTGCTGGAATGATAGAATGTGTAGCAGGAATAACCCTGCAGGCTCCCTAGAAAAGAGGAACAGGAATAGCTCAGAAAATTGGAGGAAATGAGAAAGAGAAATGGGGCAGGTGGAAACTGGAGAGAACTGGAAACTCTTACTGTGGTTTTACCCACTGTGATCAGTCAAACAAGTCTTTGCTAGGGTCTAGTGTTCTAGCCCCAATCTCCCAAGCTGGGCAATGGCAACAACCTCATACCTGGTATCTTCAACTCCAGTCCTGACCCACTGGATCCTTTTATCTAATTCCCAGCCATAAATATCTCCTAAGGCACAACTTCCTCTCAGTGTTCCCTCTTATACCTTCCGTTGCTCCTTACTGTCCATCAAATCTTGTGAAAACTCTACAGTTGTATTGTCAGATTTCTCCTTGTTGCAACGTAACACCTGACATCCACAACTTAAAGGAGGAGAGGCCCATTTGGCTTGCAGTTTCCGGGGATCCAGTGCATGGTCAGCTGGTAGAAGTACTGGTAGGGTAAAGCGGCACAGGTCATGGTGGCTGGGAAGCAGAATAAGAGAACAAACCCAGGGAGGATGTAGTAAAGGACAAGAAATAGCACCCAAGACCACATCTTTATGACCCACTTTGACATACTTAGAAGTATGCTTTATTAATCCTCTGAGTGAATCGCAAACCAATCAGGTAGACAATCTTAGCCTCCACAATAGTCTAGCATCAAAGTTTACCCGTGGCATCATTCTACCTCACAGCATGCCATTTTCGATACTCATGCCATTGACCGGTTGGACAAAAAGATATTCCTAACCATATTTTTCTGGGTTTTGCTCAATGTCCATCAAATGTCCATCAAATGGACATTTGCTCTTTTTTCCCCAGATTTTCTTCTCTTACATCATAGCATTTCAAATTCTCATCTGGCCTTTAAGACTAAACTTATTTGTTACCTTTACCATGCTGACTTTGCAGGGGCTCTGCCAGATACCCTGTTGCAGCACTTGAGGCCTGTGGTTATTCTTACTGATGTTCATGTTTCTTTGTGCCATCAGACTACGCATCTATGAGGACCAATTCCTTTTATCTCCATGGTGGTCTGTCCTGTTTCATATTTAACATGTATTCAATCAATGTGATGAGCTGAAATTTGTTGAATCACAGTAATTGAAAAATACCAACCCGACAAGGCAAAACTCATGTTACAGCAGTTTGATGCAGGATACACATTTGTTAAATACTTGTCTTGATAGAAAAGAGATGAGGATCTGTTGTGAAGGGGAAGAAGAACATGTTTCTTTGAAGATCTCTCCAGCACTATTTGGTAGCTTATCAGTTTCTGCTGTGCAACAACCTCAGATTCTCAATGACTAATAGGAAACATGTAGATGATGTGATTGAAAAATATGGTGAATACTTACATTTAAAAAATATATTAGAGTAAATGACACTGCCATTAATTCCCCT
This sequence comes from Chinchilla lanigera, assembly GCF_000276665.1. NCBI lineage: Eukaryota > Metazoa > Chordata > Mammalia > Rodentia > Chinchillidae > Chinchilla > Chinchilla lanigera. The sequence continues at coordinate 15,113,153 of NW_004955445.1, read as the reverse complement.
CAAAATCCCCCTCCTTGTTTTTGTACCAGGAATCAAACTCAGGACCTTGTGCTTGCCAGACAGGCACTGTGATCTCCCTCCTTTTGAACACACTTATCTCATCATTCTTGTCACCTTCTGAAGCAGTTCTGGAAGTCCTTTTTGTGAGGATAAGTGTGTTCAAAAGGAGGGGGATTTTGAGGGATTAATGGCAATGTGTTTTTTACTGTAATATTTTAAAAATTTAAACATTCCTCATGTATTTTACACACCCCTTATATTTTCTTATGTGTACGTCTGCAGGTCTAGCTAATGTTGCCTGCAGGCTGTGGGTTAGGTTTCAGGTCTCCTCCTGGAACTAGTAGCACTAGGTCATCCTTTTCTCAGGTGAACTCCCAGATTGTGAAAGGATAGCCACATCTTGGAAACATGTTTGTAGCCTCAGTTTTTATCTCCAGAGCTCCACTGGCCAGAAGAAAACCAGATGACGAAGCCCAGTGCCAAGAGGCTGAGAAACATGATCCACCCTGGTGGTAGGAATTCTAAACAGGAAAAGAAGGAAGAATTGGAGACAACAATCTGATTTACCTTAGGGAAGTCATGGCAGTGCAGGGCCTGCTCTAGCCATTCCTCCATGGGGTGGGAAATGTCCTGCAGTCCCACCAGGCAGTGCTCGACTCTCCCGTACGCATCCTTATACACACTCCCAACTCTCCCACATCAAGACGCCATTCCCCCCACTGCCCCAGATCCCGGCTGTCACGGAATCCTATGTATCCCTATAGGGAGAAGACCTCCAAGAGTGGGTATGGGGATTCATGGGGATCCAGCACTAGAAAGCAGCATCACACTGTCAGGCACATGGCACAGGCTCAGGACTGAAACACAGAGTAATATGTTCATCAAATAAACATGGATTTATGCACACATTTGTTCAAAATGTTTCCTCACTTCACAGAATTTACAGAAATGCCATCCATTCGTCTCTTGCAGGCATCCACCAGGATGTGGAAATCATTTAGATTAACTCATTAAATCCATCAAAATGGTATTTGTTCAAAGGAGATTTTGTGTGTTGGCCACATAAATATTCATAACTGCACGACCATGCCTAAGCACAGATCAGTCTTTCTGCTTCTGCCGGGAGAAAAACACGAGTGATGACAGCATGGAAGCTGTGCTATTCACCTGCCACTGAGTCCACACCTCTCAGCAGGGCTGTGCCACACAAGGGCTTGTCCACTCAGCAGCATGCTTCCCTGCTTCCCTGGCTTCCCTGCCCTCCTCTGTAGAGCTAGCTCATGGCCTACTTTTCCTGCTATTCCCAAGCACACCCAGTGCTGGTTTTATCCATCAAACCTATGTCCTTTTTTCATGAGAAAGAAATCAATAGAAATTGATTTGAAAATGTCAAACCTTATCAGCTGCCAACTGTCATTCCAAGACAGATATTTTATGGATGGTGTAAATGTTTAATCTTGCTAAGGCCCTCCTCCTGACTCATGGTCTATGGGGTCACTAATTAACCCACAGATATTCTTGGGGGAATACAGAGAGGCAGGTGGAGGACTTATTAGAGAGAGAGAGAGGTGGAAGAGAGGGAGGTGGAGGACTTATTAGAGAAAGGTGTAGGCTCAGCAGCTAGGCTGCCTAATTTATAAAACCCTGACCCTGCTGTTTGATTACTGTGTAGCTTTGGGAAAGTAATTTAACTTCTCTGAGCTTCAGACATCTCCTCTTGCACTTTAGGATAAAAGATAACAGGATATACCTTATAGGATTGTGAGAATTAAATGTTAACCCATGTAAACCACTTATAAAATCTGGAGAATATTGCAATAATCCCCAAACTATTGATCACATATATCACGTTGCTAGGCAGGGAGGGTTACAAACACAGATCATTAGGGAGACAATGCATACACAAAGCAAGTGGAACAACTGATACGTAGAAGTGTGGAGGCATGATGCTGAAGTCTTGGGTTTGAATCTCTGCTCAGGCATTCATTAACTTCAGGATTTTGAGCAATTTTCTTGGGACTCAGTTTCACTTGTAAAGGCACAATGATTGACAAACAAGCTTGTTATTTGTTTCCAGTTAGAAAACCACTTTGAGCCTCAGAATGCACAGTGCATGGATAATAATTTTATAATACCGATGAAAGGTCATTCTATGCTGAGTAGGAAATGCTGAGAACCAAATGTGTAGGACAGAGTAAAGCTCAGTATCAAGAGGGGCATTTTAGGCAGGGATTGTTATAAAAGGTCTTTTAGAAAATATGGAATGGAACTGGGCTTTCAAAGGGGCAGACTTGGGAAAGTCCATAGAAGATTGGCTGGCACATATAGGACTTAGTCTAATCCATAGCAAACACAGGACTTTATTTAATAAAGGGGAATTCTGGCAAGCTTTTTACACTGTGCAGGGCATCTAGACTATAACAGGTTGTTTGGTTTGGGTGATAGAAATTACCTGGCTTCTATAACGAGTGCAGCTCAGAGGGGACAAGAGTTGAGAAACAAACCCTAGGTAGGGGCAGCTAGGTAGGTGAAAAATGGTGATGACTTGAGCTCGGATGTCAGCAGAGACCAGGGACCACTTTTGGAGGTACAGCAGTTACAGACTTGCTGATTTACTCACTTAGTTCATTAATTCAAGCGTTCTAGGCTCTGAAGGATATAGCAGGAAACAAAACAAGCAAAATGTGCTCATATAATTTAAATACTGGTGGGGGGTAGAATGCAGGAGAAGAAGACTGAGTAGTGAAGACAGTTCTCAGGTTGTTTGCCCCAGGGGATGGAGTGATACTTGCTTCATCATACAGTTTTGAAACTCTTTGTTACAGGTTGCTAAGTGCTCCATCTTGCCTTGATTAGCCAGCTGCTCTTCTTTGTGAGGCCTTGGGTCATCTTCGGCTTCTCTTGTGCATTCTGTACTCCAGAACCTGCATCCAAGTACAAGGGACTAAAGGGACTAATGGGAGTAAATTCTGTGTCTCTTAATGTGCTTAAAGGTAACTCTTTACAGAGTTCTTTCAATCAACCTGCACGGTTCCATCTTTAACATAAATCCACATGGTGTTGGGATTTAAAATTTCTTCTCTCTTGTTATACTCTGTGAGGTGCTGTTCCGCCCAATTAAACTCATTGCTCTTTTGCAGGGATGGGAGGTCTCATATTCTGCCCTGCATTTGGTAGCACACAGCAGCTCCCTGGCTGAACCTGACTTTAAAAGATCCCACCTGGACAGATGGTTTAGTTTCCAGTGTACTTTCTGCATGCCTGATTAAACACTTCCTTCCATGTTTTACTATATAGCTGCGTCTTGCTGGTCAGACAATGCAGGATGAACTGAACTAAAAGGAGGTAAAGTTCTGGAGGAAAAGAGAACAGGGATAGAGATGCGAGAAATTTCTGGCAAAGCTTGCATCCCACCTTATGATGATGATCCATCTAAAGCCTATGCTCAAGATCCCCTTTGGGAGATGGCTAATGCTTTTTTGAACATCTAGCACCAGCTGGTGAGCCACCTTCACCTCCCTGCTGGGAGCATCCGTGGAAGAAGCCTCTCACTTAGAATTATAAATGATCCTGGTGAACATAATTTCAGCAATTACTGATGTTCAGTAATTATGCTAATGCTGACTCACAAAGGGCTGCTATTTGCTCAGCATGTTCTGTGCACATTATCTCTTTACCTGACTAACAGTGTTTTCTCACTGCAGTTATGGTTTCCTTGTCACATTAAGTGATGTTTGCATCTTTGGGCTTGTCAAGACACTAGAATTAGAGCTGAAGTTCTATTCTCAACCAAAAAAGGGAGTTTTCTTGAGGGCTTCTTGATAAGAATGGAAGGAAAAGGGAAAAAGGGAAAGGAAAACAAAGAGGAAGCCCTATAGATTGATGGGGAAGCTATGATTCAAAGGCAAAATGAGTCGCAAAGGATGGTGAGAACCAGTATTTGTATCCCAATCTCTCTTTCTTCTGGAATATATATATATATAATATAATGAAATGAAAAATATGTAATTGTATATATCATACCTATGATATATAGTGCATAAATATAATATAATGTGTATATATAGTATATATGTACACATTTGCAGTACATAATAATTACACTTACTGTGGGGAACTGGAACGTGCACATAACACATCTTAATTCCTTTTAAAAATCCCTTTCCCCTCCCCTTCCTCCATCTCTCAGTTCTCCTTCCCTTTTGCAAAAGATCTACCTTTCTGTTTCCTATTTTATTTTGCTGTATAATTTATTAATAGTTTCTGTTTCTCATATAAGAAAAATCATGCAATATTTAAGCTTGTGAACCTATTTATTTCACTCTATATTATGGTCTCAGAGCATATCCATTTTTCTACAAATGACTCAAGTTTATCCTTCTTCATGACAGAGTATTGCTCCGTTGTGTAGACATACCACATTTTCTGTGCCCATTCATCTGTTGGTGGACATCAAGGCTGCTTCCAAGATTTAGCTATTATGATTCAGCTATGACTTTTGGTGATTAGGAATGTGGAGAGCCCAGTTGTTCTTCTCCATTCATAATACATTTTGCTTGGCTTAAAATGGTCAAGTACATTTTGAGTTTCTGTGTGAGGTTGTAACAACACTGAAGAGATTGTGTTAGAAATTCTCAAAATGTGGGTGGAGACTTGTAGCACCAGCATCACCTGGGATCTTGCCAGAGACCCAAATTTTTGGGCCCCAATCCAAATCTATTGATTCAGAAGCATACAGAGTTGCTTTTTTTAAAAATAACAGAGCCATCTGTGTTTCAACAAATCCTCCAGGTGATTCTGATGCATGCCTGAATTTGAGAATGACATACAAGGCCCTGGATACTCAAAGTGTGGACTACAAGCCAGCAGCATCATTTCCATACTAAGTCCAGGCCATACTCAGGCTTGACAAATCAGAGCAAGATCATCCAATGATTTGTACACATGCTAAAGTTTCAACTTTGATAATTCTCGTATAAATGCTTCTCTTTATTGCCGACAAGAGGCAAGATGAATCAGTGAGTATCCCACTAATTTGTGGCAGAACCAGACTGCTAGTACTCTTACCAATTTAATAGCTCATTGTATGCTTACTGAGATCACTGCTTTAGGGGTGCTATTACTTCAAGAGAGATTACTGTGCCCAGCATTGGCTCCTGGATTTTTCTGTTTAATTCTTACCACATATCTGTGAGATAAGTACAGAACTGTATAATTTTTGGTTGTTGTTGTTTTTGTTTTTATAATGCCAAGGATCAAACCCAGATCTTCATACATACCAAGCACATGTTCTATCACAGAGCTATATCCCCAGCCACAGAAGACTACTATTATTTACAATAGGTGTTTGGTCAGAAAACTAAAAAAGTCACTCAAAGCAGAAAATTGTACAAAATATATATAGCTTAATCATTTAATTTTAACTGAAACTCATAATTGTATGTACATTTGCCAGTCATTTGATGTGGCAGTTAGGGTTTTTTATTCCCCCTGAGTACCAATCTTTTTTCCTTCTTACTTGATGTTTACATACATTTTATGATAGCTAGTTTGGCTTTATTTTAAATTGGAAAGAATTTAACATGTAAAGAATGTGAGGGTAGAATTCTTTAACTTTGTTTTTCCCAAAATTTATTTTTCCCCAAACTCCTACTTCTATAGAATTTTAAACAGCAACTTCCTTTGTGCAAATTATTCAGATGTAGTTTTTGTAGCCACATTGACTCATATATATATAATACTCAGTTAAATCTGCAAGTGCAAGTGTAAATGGTGTAGGCAGGCTGGGAAACAATTCAAAAATAACCCAACTATTAAAAGCAGGAGGGAATTGGTGTGTTGGAGAATAGCTTACTGGCTCTGATTTTAGTGGCATGGACCCTGGTCAGCGTGGCCTACAGAGAAATTGGACAATATTGGTTAAACAGCAAACATTTGTGCCCTTACTCCATGTTGTTATGATCTCTGTGAAGTTCAGAAAAGTTTAGGGCTCTTCTTAAAATCACACAACTGGGAGATCTGATCCTAGGAGGTAGGCAAAAGCAGTCTGAGTATGGAGGCCTGACTATACTCTCTTCATCATGTTTTGGGTTCAAAAATTAGATAATCTGTCTTTTTATCTTGAAAATAGGTATTATTCTCTTTTATGCATAATTATAAATATTTCCCAAAGTACACTCTTCTTTCCTTCCTGCCCTCTCCTTCTCTTTCTGTACTTACATTGCCAAGAGAACTTGGTGTTTCTGACAGATGGGGTGATTGAAATGGATGTATTAATTGATTTAAATGTCCACGCATCAAGATTCTCTGACAAAACATTGTCGGTGCACTGTCACATGGCAGAGAACTGGATAATGGAGAAAACAGCTTTAGAAGTGGGACTCAATTAGGCTGAAAGTTTAGATGGACATCCATGGGTAGCATGTATTTCCCCTTCCCCCACCAAGTCCTCAAACTTCCCCATATGTACCTCTTACACTACAGAGTGTTATATAGCCAATGAGGTACTACATCTTATGGTCCTGTTTCTCATGTTTTTTCTGCCCCATCTCTTTCTCTGTGACTTGTTGCTAGTTACTTGACTTCTATACCCTATCTACAAATCTATACCCTCTCCGTTAATCCATGTCCTATTAGAGCTGAGTGGATGTAAATAGGATATGCTCAGTGCAATACCTGTCACATTGTAAATGCCCAGCAAATGACAGCTGTTGTTTTTCTAATCCCTCTTCCCTAGGGAAATACTCAAAGGCTTAATTAGATGTAGCTAAGGGAAAGTACATCACCTTCTATTACAATCCTAGCCCAGTGGCCTGAATGTAGTAAGTGCTGAATAAATATTTGTAGAAGGCTGAATAGATGAATTATAGGTTAGTGTTTTTTACTGTTCTGTTTCTGTATTATCTGATGATGGCCTATGATACTGTATCTATGTATCAAAGCCTTTCTTACTTCTGTCCTTTCAAAGAATTCTGTCCTTTCACTTATAATTACTTCCTTGTATGATCTTTGTATTGTTAAGTACAGACTTTCTCTGAACTATGTTTTTTAAAAAGATCACTATTTCTATAATATTCTTAGAAGAATGCCTACAGACAATTGTTTGTAGAAATGGCAAATGCCTAATGTAGTTTGCTGCTCTATTTTGCCACTTGGGTCTGAGCACGCTGTTATCTGAAGTTTACATCTCTTGACTGCCTTTAGATCCTACTGTGGTTTTACAGCCCCTCAATTTTGGACAGATATGGTGACTTCTAAATTTGTCCTCAACTGGAAAGATCTGCAAGTATGTTCATGCTGGAGGCAGGAGTGGGTCTGTGGTGGTGGAAGAGTGGAGGGAGTGATGAGAAGAAGCAGAATGAGGTGCTTCGGCAAGCAGTCGTAGGGTAGAAGGAGGAAGCTGAGCAGATCACTTTGTAGGTGTGTTAGTGTGTCCTGATGGAATTTTCACCTGGAGTTGTCCGGGAGAAGGTTGGCCAAATGGCATCTGGGTTAGGCAAATACAGTCATGGGTATGTGGGCATCACCTGAGCTCCTTAGGTATTTGTGTTCAGTGCTTCCCAGTGCTTCTTCACCACCTAGATCTACTCTTCACTTCTCCACTCATCTCTTTTCCCAGGGGCCTGTCCTCTAGGGCTTTCACCAGCAGCTTCCAATGCCCTCTGTGTCAGCCAGGTGCATCCAGTTAATGAGGAACCTGTGGCTGGAGATCAGAGGTGGGGCGAGAGGAGAGTATGGTCAGACTATCTGATATTCTAGACTAGAACAAGCTTCAGGCTGTCTGTGATCTCAAGTGAAGATCAGTGTTTTTTCAAAGATATCTCCAGTTTTGGTATATGATCTCTCTCAATTATTTTGAGATCAGAAAGGGTAGCAACCATACTTTTACCAATCCTGGGTGTCTTGCCTATAATTTATCAAAGAAAATTTTTTTTTATTCAAAATGGCAAATGAGGCCTCTGCATGATCCCTCAAAGTTTCTCTGCAACTTGTCAATACATTTATAAATGGTCCCTTTATTGGATCCTTCTCCAATTGTGTCTATGCTTCATACTGGGACACTATTGGAATCTCAAGTTGTTATGCTTCTCTGGGAACATGGTGGTACCATATTTGCAAGGGGTAGGCATCATGAGATAAAAACTGTCTAGTTAGGTATGTAAGAGGTGGTCTCAGTTGCAGACAATAGCAAATGATCCTGGCTCATTTGAACAGAAAAGGAATTTGTTGGTGGGACATCGTGTACAGCTCATGAAAGAATTTGGAAGGCTGAGGACAAAGCAGCAGGCTGGGCAGCAGGAACATTCTGGCTGGGACATAGCTGCTGGTTACTACTGCTGTGAATGCACCCTTAGTCCATCTACATCCCTGAGCCACTTCCTGAGGGTCCAGAATCCCAGGTAGAGCATCTGCCTCACTAATGTGAGGTAACAGACAGCATCCTAGTGGCAAGAAGAGAAGTTGAAGCTTCTTTCTTCTCCCATCTTGTTCCTGTTCAGGTCACACACCTGTAGCAGATCATAACGAGGTCCATGTTTTACTCCCTTTCTTCCTCCCCTCCCCTCCCCACCCACCAGCACCCATCTCTGAGTTAGCCAAGCCTGGGATTGAGGAGCAGCAAAGGTTTTACTTGGCTGATGCTATCACGAGCTTGTGTTACCCTTCTTGGGGCTTGGCCAGTGTTCAAAATTGAATATTTCTCTCTTTGACACATTCATTCTTCCTTTTAGTTGACTATCTTGTATGCCATCTCTTATTTTGTGGCCCAATCTCATCCTCCAGCTCCCAGGTATTCTTGGGAGAAATCCAAAATGACCTTGGTATGGCACTTCTCCAAGGGCTGATATTTTTTCTCAACCATTGTAGAAGGCTAGAAATCGTTTAACAATCTCATATAGTCAGTCTGTTTGTATGGAGGCAAATCTGCTGTTTAAAAAGTGCAGGGGGTTGCAGACCCCACTCTGATAAATACCCAGAGGCTTTGTTTTTGGCATAGCTGCGCAGTGTCTGGGCTTTGCTTCATATCCCACCACAAAACCATCCTCCAAACTCCTGGACACAAGCCAATGTAGAGAGAGCCAGAGAAAGAGAAATGGTTCTTTTGGGGCAGATTTTCTTCAAGAAAGGATGCTCAGATGATACCAAGTTCCTTTAAGTTTCTTTGAATTTCTGTCTATTCCTAGAAAAAGAATAAAGCCTTTTAATGGTATTTAACACTTCTAAATTTCCACTTGGCCAAGACCAGTTGTGCCTCAGTCTGGCTAAAATGGCCATGTTTTATTTTATGGTCTGGGAGCTTTTATCTTGTTGTAGAGGGTTCATTTACCATTTTGAATAAGCAACTTTCATTTGTTGTATATCAGTCTATGAGCTCAGGGCTCTTAATTTCAAATTTAAATATTTTTGCACAATAAAAGTCTGAGTAAATGTACATAAGGTGAACTTCAGCAGTTTGGGGCTCTGATATGGCAAAGCAGAACCTTAGGGTCTGGGACTTGGTTATAGCCTGCCATTAAAGAAGAAGGCCCTATTTTATTATTATTATTAATGATTATTATTATTATAATTCCTAAAGTATAAAAGAGTAAGATACAGTATTGGGTAGAAGGATGGTGGGTAGGAGGGTTTCACTAGACCATTGCTATATATCAGGGAAGTGGATACCAATTCTTGTGTTAGTGTGTTGCTACATTTTAGGAGAGATGTTGAGAATGTTGAAGGAGGATGGATATGGGACATATTGATTATATTATGCAAAGAGAGTTAGAATCGGGGCTGGGGATTTAGCTCAGTGGCACAGCACTTGCCTGGCAAGCGCGACGTCGTGAGTTCGATTCCCAGTACCGGGAAAAAAAAAAAAAAGAAAAGAGAGTTAGAATCATGTGAAGGTTGGACACTTTTGGGGTCTCTGCCTACCCAGGAAGGATTTTTCTTTTTCTATTTAGTCACTGGCAATCATAGATTATGTAGATGTAAGGAGTCAAAGAATTTCCTTGCATTTGAAAGAAAAATTGCATCGCAAGTCCTTGTTATTTTTATCATCATCATCATCATTGTTATCATTATAATCTTTGCTTAAATCTTTGTGAGTATTTCTTATTCCTTTTTTTGATAAATTCATAGTGATAAAATGACTAGGTAAGTGCATATAAATTTAAAAAAGAATTCTCAATGAAAATTTCAAACATATTACAGAAGTAGACAAAATAGGGTATGAAGATTTTTAAAACTTCTAATGTGTATTGGAATTGCCTTCTGGAAAGTAATATTGATTGGTACCCCCACTAGTATTGCCTGAGAATGCTGGTAGGCTGACATTCTACACAGGACTGACTTTAATAATTTTTGTCAATTCACTGAATGAGGAATGGTGTCCTATTAATGTTTTCATTTTCATTGACCTCAATACTAGGGAGACTAAACATTTTTTCATGTACTTACTGGTCATTTGTCTTGTTTCATGAGTTTTCCATTCACATACTGTGTTCAATTTTCTACTGCCTATTCTTTTTATTTCTAATTTATAAGAAGTCTTTAAATATTAAGGAAATTAACCCTTTGTCTGGCAAGCACAGTGCAATTATTTTTCTCATTTGTCTTTTGGCTTCCAATTTTCTTCACAGTGTTTCTTGACACAGTGATAGATTACATTTTATATAGTTAGATCAATCAAGCTTTCAATGATGGTTTTTCTTTCTTCAGTTGCTTGCTTAAAACTCAAGCTTATATAAATCTATTTACCTATCTATCTATATAAAATTTAACAGCTAAGTAGTTTTATTTCCTACACCTAAAAACCTTTAATGTTTAATACATCTGGGATTTATTTTGGCATGTGGATGATACAAGAAGTACTTTGTTTTTCTTTTCCAGTAGTTAAATAATTTGAGCAAGCCTTATTAAATATAGTCTTCTATTGATTTAAATATGCTGTCATTTTTATGTACAAAATACTTATATTAAGGCTTTTTATTGTGCTCATTGATTTGTCTGAATCTTGTACAGTAGTTAAGTGGTTTTGTAATTGAAACTGTACATAATGTTTTATTTTTTTGACAATTTCACCCATCTCCTGGATAATTCTTCCATGTAATATCTTCTTTTTCCAAAATTTTTTATGGCTTTTCTCAGATTTTTTTTTTCTAGCATTTAAACTTTGGAATTGTTTTTAGAATTTTATTACTTGCTTCAAATTTGTGATTGATTTGGGATAATTTATGTTTCTCTGCCCTCAGGAGCATCCTGCAACTTTCTGTTCTGAGGCAGGAAGGGACCTAGTAGATGAATGTATGGTCCAAAAAGTTAGAAAACACTGGGTAAGACAAAAGTCAGAAAGTTTCCTTCCTTCAGGACTTCTCAGAGCCTTCATTATTCAACTATTCAGAAAAAAATCTTCAAACCAGCTACGGTATGCTTCCTTAGGAAATTGGCATATAATTGGAGATTCTGGCTGTGTCTACTTCTCTCAATAAGAGATAAGACTAAGTATCAAGTTAATGATTGAATTTTAAATCTTTCCAACAACGCTGTGGGTTAGGGAACATTCACTTTCCCACCTCTTATCTGCCATGCTCCAGTTCTGTATCTTTGCCAATGACTCCTGTGGTATATGAAATATATATTTTTCCTGGCTGCAAAGGAAAAAAAAAACTTTTCTTGGAGAATACCAGTAGTAGTGTCAGAACAAACTGAATTAGTTATAAATTCAAGAAGAGCTAAGAGCTTATAGTGGAGTCATTGAAACATTTGCTTCCAACCAGAATCAAAGAACCACACCAATGTCTTTAAGAGTTTTAACTATTCTAGCAGATTTAATGTTTCTGCGTTAATATTCAGATCTTTGATCCATTTTGAATTTAGTTTAGTGCATGGTAAAAGATATGGGTCCAATTTTAATCTTCGGCACGTGCAGAGCCAGTTTTCCCACCACTATTTAAAGGTTATCTTTCTTCTAGTCAGTGTGTTTTCAAAGATAAGGTGGCTGAGTATGTCTGGAATTGTTTTGGCATCTTCTAATCTGTTCCATTGATCTTTGGGTCTGTTTTTTCTTTGCCAGGACCACACTGTTTTTATCATAGTAGCTTTATAGTATAATTTCAAGTCAGGGATTGTGATGTCCCTTGCTTTGCCTTTGTTGTCCAGAATTGCCTTTGCTATTTTAGGTTT
>NW_004955445.1:15046501-15099433 GCF_000276665.1 Chinchilla lanigera | reverse complement strand
CCTGCTTCAGCCTCCTGAGTGCTGGGATTACAGGTGTGCACCTGGCTTGCATTTTGCATTTTATTAGAATACAAGTCTTCAAAGTGTGTATGGATGATCTTCTGAATTTCTGCAGAGAACATTGTGATTTCACCTCTTTCCTAATTGCATGGATTTGTATCTTTTCTTTCCTTTTTTAGATAAGATTGAATAAGGGTTTGTCAATTTTATTTAATCCTTCAAACAACCAACTCTTCAATTCATTGATTCTTTGTACATTTTTTAGTATGCTATGTGTTAATTTCTGCTCTGATCTTTATAATTTCCTCCCTTGAGTGAGCTTTTGGCTTAGCCTGCTCTTCTTTTTTTATTATCTTAAAGATAAAAAGATAAACAAAGAATGAAACAGGTTAGTAGGACAGAAGTTTGAGGTTCACCATTAAGTTGTTTATTTGCACTTGCTCTGTTTTCCTGATATGGATATTTGCTGCTATAAATTCTACTCTTAGTACTGCTTTCATTGTGTTCCATAAGTTCTGGTATGATGTATAATCATTGTAATTTAATTATAGTAACTGTCTAATTTCTTCTTTAATTTCATGTGTGACCCATTTGTTGTTCAGGAGAGTGTTATTTAATTTCCATGTGTTTATTAAGTTTTTGTGATTTCTTTTGCCATTGATTTCAAATTTCATTATACTATGGTCTGATAATATGCATGGGATAATTTCAGTTCCTTTGCATTTACTTAAGCATGTTCTATGAGCTAATATGTGGTCTATTTTGGAGAATGTATCAGGTGCAGCTGAGGAGAATGTGTATTCTAATATTGTGGGGTAGAACACTCTATAGACATTTATTGAGTCCATTTGTTCAAAAGTTTGATTCAGTTCTAGTATTTCATTGTTGATTTTTTTGTCTAGCTGATCAGTCTTTTTGTTACAGTGGAGTATTGAGATATCCCAATATAATTATATTAGTGTTTCTTTGATTTTTTTATGCCTGTTAATGTTTGTTTTATTGAGTTGGGTGCACTGGATATATTTATGATTGTTGTCTCTTTCTCTTGGATTGTTCCATTTACAAAGATGTAGTGACCTTCTTTATCTAACTTAATCAGTCTTGGCTTGAAATTCAATTTGTCTGCAAGTAGAATAGCTACTGCTGCTTTTTTCTGGGTTCCTGTCATATAGAGTATTGTTCTCCATCCTTTGACTTTCAGTCTATAAATTTCTTTTTGAATTAAATGTGTTTCTTATATGCAGCATATTGTTGGATCTTGTTTCTTGATCCATTCTGCCAGTCTGTATCTTTTGATTGGTGAATTGAGATCATTAACACATTGACGGTTATAACTGATATATATTGACTTATCCTTGTCATGTTATTTTCCTGTTGTTGCCTCCCTCTTTTTTTCACCCCCCACTCTGTTTAATTGCTTGTCTTGCCTGATGGATTACTTCTGTTAGGGTTCATGGAGTTGTAGTCCTTGTTTTCTCTCTCTAGAATGTCCTTCAAAACATTTTAGAGTGCTGGTTTGGTGTTCATAACTTTCTTCAGATGTCTTTTGTCATAGAAGTATCTCATTTCTCCATTGTTTTTGAAAGATAGTCTTGCAGGCTACATCAATCTGGGTTGAGGATTGTTTTCCTTTACAACTGGAAGTATTTCATGCCAAGTTCTCCTTGACTTGAGGATTTGTGTTGAGAAGTCAGCTGTGATTCTGATGGGCTTTCCTTTACAGGTGACTTCTTTCTTTTCTCTAACAGCTTTTAAGATTATATTCTTGTGTTAAATTCCTGGAATCTTGACTATGATATGCCTGGCTATAGATTTTTTTGATTGTGGCTAATTGGAATTCTATACACCTCACTTTCTCTGTATGTCAAATTCTTTTTCTCTACCAGGATAATTTTCTGCCATGATGTCTCTGAACAGTTTTTTTTTTAATGTCATTTGTGCTATCTCTTGCTTTCTCATTAACTCCAATCAGTCTTACATTATTTTTCTTTGTCTCATCTAGCATCTGCTACATTGATTTCTCATGGTCCCTTGCTATTTTAAAAAAATCTTTCTTTTCATAATTACTAACCAAAGCCTGTCTTCTATATCTGAGATCCTGTTCTCACATTGGCTTAATCTGCTGTGGATACCTTCAGTGGAAATTTTATTCTTCTGGATATATGCTTGAATCTACCATATGGATTCTATTTCTTTCCTATGCTGAGCATTCATAGCTTCCATTATTTTCTTAAAGCCCTGTATTTTTTTTTGTCTGTATCTGCTGTAGAGGCACTAAGCATGGTTTCCATTGTGTATACCATCTTTGCAATTATCTGAGAAATTATTTCAGATTTGATTTTTTCTAGAGCCTCATTCAATTGCTTTATTGTTACCACTTCAGAGAGGTCAGGTGGGTGGCTTGCGGATTGTCCTACCTCATTGCCCCCTGGGTTTATTTTTGGTGAATTGGCTGTCTGGGGTTGCATGTTGTTTAATTGTCTTCTCATTTTCTTTTCATTTTTAAAGCTTAATTCCTGGGATGATGGCTGTAAATTGCATGTGGTGGGTTGCCTTATTGCTAGTGTTTATAGCCCTTAGGAAATGACTACTTCTTTGAGGTATGTTCCAGGTATATGTAGCTGGCTTTTGAGTTTTGAGTCTGTGACAAGATCCTACCACTTCAATTTGTTGGGGATAAGAAATGCTGCCTGTTTGGCCCAGCCCCTTGTTCTTTGGCACTGTGCCACAGTACTTTTTGTGGCCCTTAATCAATCTCAGTTTTGGAATTTCAGGAAGAACAGCTGTTTAGAAAAATTATGTCACTTTTGGCTATGGTAGTACCAATGACAATAGCATTAAACACAGCCTAGAAAATGACAAACTGAGCTAACCATTGATTTGCCACCTTTAACTGTACGAACTAGGTTTGTGGTTATATAATAAAATCTAAAACAAACCAGAAAATTATATACTATATACAAGTCCTTAATATGTCAATTTTTCCCTCAGTGGTTACTATTTAAAATGGGTAAGGGGAACATAGAGAAGTGGAAGAAGAGGAAGAGATTAGAAGTAAGGCTGAAGGACCAAGGGGGATCATGCTGGTGTTTGGAAACTGGTGCAGAAGACTGGAGAGAAAGAGAAAGGAATAGATAAAAAAGAACAGAATAGAACCACAACCACAAAGAGGCTAGAAACCATGTCTACATTCACATGAGAAGAAGGTCAAACAATGAATGAAGAAAAAACAAAAACAGAAAACAAAACAAAAAAACCCCACAACCACAGCAAAAAACACAAACAGGAGAGAGACAAAAAAAAAACAAGACAAAAAAAGAAAAAAGTCCACTTCCAGATTTGTCTTTGCAGTCACTGATAGATAGCATGTAGAGACAGAGTCTTTGTCCGTGTTGATTTATTCCAGCAAGCCAGTAGTAGCTTTCTGGCAGGGCAGTGGATAATCTCAGTGAGCCTGCACAATCTGGCCAAAACCAGACTCACTTGGCCTGCAGCCATCGGTGCACCTTCTGCAGGCCTGAGCCCAGCTGGGAGCTGCTAGATGGAGCTGGCAGCAACTCTGAGTTCTGAGCTCAACTAGCTCCTCTCCTAGGTGGCCCCTGGCCAATCACTGTCTCATGCAGAATTACTGTACCCTCAGCACTCACCACCAGCTAGTGAAGTCCTTCATGTCTGCTGCTCTCCTCCACTGTTGCATCTTCCTCAGTGGAGGCCTCCAGGGTCGCCAGCAACCACGTGTGTCTGCAGGTTTGAATTGCTTCTTTCCTGCCGTGAGTACTGTCTCAGGGAGAAGGTGCCTCTGACCACCTCTTTTTCTTTCATTGAAGTCTCTCTCTTGACTCACTCCATGGGCTTCAATCCATGCTTCAGATCCTTCCTGGGTCCAGGAGACCCACTTCCCTCCCTCCCTCTTGTCTTCCTCACATTGCCACACTCCAGCATTTAGATGGCGACTCTCAGAGAGGCTGTTTCTCTGCTGCTCACCACTCCACCATCTTGATCAAAACCTCTTGTTGTTTTCTTCATGAAAGTTTTACATGTTTTATTCTTGGACAGTTCCTATTTTTGTAGCAATTTTGAGGAAAATTACTTCCCTTCTATTTTCTTTGTGGTTATGATGACCTCTCTAAGAGGAGCTACTCCTTTTTTAATATTTATTTTTGTGATTAACAAAATTAATGAAAACTTTTTTCCAATTATTAACACTTTATTCTCTTGGTTTTTCTGAATAGAAATTAGCACTGTTTATAGTAACTTTAATTTGGGGTGTTATTTCAGTGTTGTTCTTTTTTTTCTTTTCTCTCTCACCTTTTCTTTTTCCCTCAATTGCCAGAACTTTAAAGACAGTGTTAAAGATAATCATGCACATCCTGCTGTGTTCTGGAGTAGAAATGCTTCCCATATTTTTAAAAAACTTTTTGAATTCAAATTGTATTTGATAATTTCTTATTAGTTATTTTGCACTTATCCTAATATGTTAAATTGACCTGAAGTCTTCTATTTTTGGTATTAAGTTCTGCTAACTTAAAAAAATAGGAGGGTGAGTTTTTACTTTTTTCTTTTTTTGACTGTGTTCTGGAAGAGCTATTTATTATGGTAACTCTGCTATGTATTTGAAAATTTAAAAGAATCTACCTGTAAAACTGCTTGAGTTTTGCTCTTTTCATGTAGATATTTCATTCTAATTGTTTAGCATTTTTCCTTTTCCAGGAATGATACCATTATGTATTCATGGCTTCTAGGGGGCCATATATGTTCTATGAGAATCTGACCCCTTGGGTATAGCTGCTTTGAATCTTTTCTAACATTTTTTGACTTGAAAATAAGGGCACTAGGAGAAGTCAAGTGCTCCTTTTATACACTATGGGAACCATGGAATGAAGAATCTGGAATTACAGCTGAATTGAATCCTTGCCATGTGAAGGGCAGAATGAATTCACTACACTGATAAAAACAGTGAATATAATGGTGTCAGCCTGCTCAGGGGGCCCAGGGGAGATTTACGAGGGTGAGGTCCCAAGGTTAAAGAATGCACGTGTACAAGACATCAGCAACAGCAACAGGTAGCATGGAGCAGAGCAGAGTGCAAAAGTGCAAGAGCACAAGAGCAAAAGCCAGAGCTGCCTGAGACTTTATTGTGTAATTCATATACAGGTTGTTATCTCATATTTGCTTTCTTACATAATGCCATAACCAGTGCGTGTGTGTTTACCTGCGCTAAGATATGGTTACATAATGGCATCCCACTGTGCACCTGTCCTAGACAAGCAAGGTCATGTCCTCAGGTGTCCTTAGATGTGCCGAGCTGTGAAGCAGTCTGAGTGGTTCCCCACAAATGCAAAGAGAGAGAGTAGGTGGCTCCAGCTTTCCTCAGTGCTCAGCTCTAGGAAGCATCTTTCATTCCTACCATTGCTTTGAGTATCCCATTGTCCTCCCAATAAATTCTCCCTCTGTTGAGCTGGGTTTGAATTTGTTGCTGACACATCTCATCCTAAGGCTATGTGTTCTCTTCCTTTTAAAACATAGTTCTTACCTTTAAAAAATATTTCTCATATAATTAATGGTTTACTAGAGTTTTCCAGTTTCTAAAATATTCTTTAGGAAAATATAAATTACTACATTTATTTTACTGATCATTTTAATTTTTTTAAACATAGAATTCTACCTTACACTATCTTATTTAAAAGGAACTTACTGCCAGGTGTGGTGGTGTTGCACACCTGTAATCCCAGCACTTGGGAGGCTGAGGCAGGAGCATAGTTGCAAGTTTGAGGCCAGCCTGTGCTACAAAGTAAGTGCAAGGCCAGCCTGAACTGCATAGAGAGAGCCTGTCTCAAAAAAAGACTAAATAAATAAATAAATAAATAAATAAATAAATAAATAGAACTCACTTGTTATTGTGAAAAATCCCAAATACATTTCCCAATTATTATTTATGATGGAAAAACTACCCTGAAGGGTATGTGTGTTAATTATGTACCTACTATTTAACTAATGAGAAGTTTATTTGTTGTACTTTGTTTATTCCCCACTTTAAAAGATGTGTTGATGAATTCTACTCTTTTTCAGTTTTCTAAATAATTTTTCTAAATTTATGTGTGTTACACATAAATTCAAGAGATATATATTGAATGTTGTATGGTTTCTTTGATTCTTTCAGAGTTTATATTTTATAGTTAACATTTGAGTTTTAGGTTTAGAAAATATTTTATATTTCTTTTTTGTTTAGTAGCAAAACATGTAATTATGAGAATTTTCCCTTGAGTAGTACTATGGTCATATCCCATGTGAAATTTTGAAACATTTATTCTTATTTCTAATTTTTGTTTTCACAGTTTGATGATCATCACAAAGGCACTTAAGTATCCACCACACAGAGCCCGAAATAGATCATTACCAGGATTTCAGAAATTGCCTTTGTGTCTACTTGGTTCCTGTTCTTCTCTCCTGATAAAATAAGCTACTGTCGTGATTTTTATGTTAATTACTTCCTAGCTTTTCCTTTTAATTTGAGTAGTTATATATATATATATATATATATATATATATATATATATATATATATATATATATATATATATATATACCTAAGCCCTGTAGTTAGCTTAATCTGTTTTTAAACTTTATATAAATCAACAATACACTATTCTTTTTTTTCTGGCTTATTTGGCTTCCATTATCTTTGTGAAATTCATTTATAATGTGTAGCTATAGTTTGCTCATTTTAATTGCTGTTTATTTCATTTCATGACTATACTACAATTTTAAAATTCTATTATAGGAGTAAGCCATCATTTACTTGTTCATTTGACTACTAATGGATTGTTTTGGTTAATGGGTCTCTCCAGCTTTGAGATTAATGAGTTGATAATGAATAAATGGTGAAATGGAGTTAAATGGTTTGTTTCCAGTTTCTTTATGTTTATGAATAATGCTGTTAAAAACGTTCTTTAGATTTTCTTGATTCATGTGAGCATGCCTTGCTGAGGAGTGAAACTGATGAATAAGCATTTGTGTGTGCATAACTTTGGCAGTGAAGTACAAACTCTTTCAAAATGGTGGTCCTGGTGAATTTACACCGACAGCATGGGGGGACCTCCAATGCAGTGAGCCTTGCTACCACCTGGGCATGATCATTTTTTTTTTTATTTTAGCCGTTCTGATGGGTGCATAGTGGTAGCTTGTTATTGTTTGAATTTGTACTTCTCTGATGACTAGTACGACTGATCATCTTTTTTATTTGTTGAGGGCAGGGGGCCAATTTGGAAGGTCTGTGTTGAAAAATACCTAGTCTTCTATCCACTCTTGTACTGGGTTATCTTTTTCTTATTTACTTTTAGGAGTTCTTTTTAATATTAAGGGTATGAGCTCTTTGTTGGTTATATGTTTTGTTTGCTGTAACTTCTCTTGACTTTCCTTTTCACGATCTTAATGGTATTTTTTGATGTGTTCAATTTTTAATTATTATACAGTGGTACCTCATTTTGCAAACTTAATTCTTTCCACGATTTTGGTTGCAAACTGAATTGGACAAGAACTGAATCAAATTCAAAACAGAATAAAATTCAGTGGTTAAGTTCAAAGTAGCCTTATGGGGAAATTTGATTCTGTTCATGACTAATTTGGTTTGTGACCAGAGTGATGGAAAGAATTAAACTTATGAACTGAGGTACCACTTATAGGCCAACTTATCATGTTTTTTTCCTATTTGGTCTGAAAATTCTGTGTGTGGTTTTTAAAATCATTTTCTACCTGAAGTATTATACTTTCTAGTTTTACTAGTTTTTGCTCTCAATGTTCTTATTTCCTGTACTTTTTTGGCTTTTTTCAAGTTCAGTATGCTATTTCTTTCTCAAAGTTTTGAGACTGAAATCATTGTATGCTGACCTTAACTTGTGTTTTGTTTCTAATGGATGCATGGCTTTATTGTTAGCCCTGAAATTTTTATATACTTTACTTTCATTATGACTCAAATAAAAATATTTTCTAATTTCCTTAGTGATTTCTTCTTTGACTTATGGGTTCTTTGAAGCAAAATTTTATTTTTTAATTTTCAGACACAAGGTAATTTTCTTGCTGTTAGTTGTTCTTGACTCGAAGCTTAAATTCCCTGTCATCAGAGACTTGACTTTACATGATTTTTACAGTCAAGTTTTGTAATTAATGTTCCATGTGTCCTTGTACTTAAATCTTTATCTCCTGTTGTTCTGTGAGAATATAGCCTAAGATATGACAGTTGCATCTTCTTTATGAAATCTAAACTTTATCAGTGGATAGCAATCTGTACTGTCATGTTTTTGCTTTAAGTTTATGGTATCTGTTATGAGTGTTATGCTATACTTTTACAGATGGCATTTATCTAATGAACATTTGTCTTTTATGTTTAACATAAAAGCACATTTCGCTTGTGTCTCTTTAAGACTCTGTAGTTGGATTGTGTCTTGGATTTAATTTGGGAATTTTATTTTTTATTTGTGGACTTTAAGTACATTGGCACTTACTCTGTAAACCCTTTGGTAAAGAAATGTCTTTAGCATTGTTGTGTGCTTTTAATTTTCATGCCTCATTGTTTTCCTTTGCATAAATTTTACTATAAAACTATATTTATCTTAAAATGTAATTTTGGAAGACATATTTTAATTAAAGTTGTGATTTTTGGTCTTTTTTCAGAAGCGTTATTTAACTGATAATTTTCTTTAACATGATAATATATTTTTAAGGTTTTTCCCATATTATACGGTGTGACTATGTTTTAAGTCTCTTTAATTTCTTAGGTTTTATTAATATAATCTAGTGTCTTGAACAAGGTTTTTTTCTTAAGATATTTTAGATGTTACATTATTTTATTAATGGACTTACTACTATAATTTAGAGTTACCTAAATTTTAAGTGGTTGTAGAGCTTATCATTTTTTAAATAAAAAAGTTGAACTGTTAACTTTATAGTAAATTTAGGCTAGGTGAGGCTTATTTTAAAGATTTTTTTGAAATTCTAGAAAGGCACATGGTGGCACCCTTTCTATGTCTTGTTTGAAAGGGTTTTCCTATTGCTTCTATACTAAAAAGGACAATTTTTCTAGATCTATAATTCTTAGGTCACAAATTTTTCCAGACTATTCACGTCTATGTCTTTTCAGTGATATTTGAAATTAGCTATTAGAATTTCAGTATCCTTTCCTGCATTTCACGTTTGACCTGTATCACTCTGGCCTTAGTCTTGAACTCCTGCCATCTCCTAACTGACCCCAACTCTGGATCATTTAATTTAGAGTCTCAGTAGAGAACCTCGATCACCTCGCCTTAGTATATAAAACAGAACCTCTGGGCCAGAGTCCTTTTAGTGACTCATTGCTCCTAGAGAGTGGCTACAGAGATGTATGGGTGGGGATGTTTACATGGAAGCAAGGGTGCAGACAGGGCCAGAGTATCTTAGGTGAAGGTGAGACTGGAAAAGCAATGATTGGCATCTTCAGCTTAGCTTGAATAATTTTTGAATATCTCTAAGCTTCAGTATTTATAATTGAATAATTAGATGATGTGAGAATGAGTGAGCATAGATACTTACTTTGAATTAATTTCTGAGGGTTTTGATTATCCAATGAAATAATCTATGTATGAAAATATCCAGCATAGTGCCTGGCAGATAAAAAACAATCAAGGTTAGTTTCTCCCTGATCTTCTTTTCCCCTCTAAAGGAATAAAAAAAAAACCAACTAAATTCTTTATCTTAGCACTTTAAATTGCAAGACTTCCAGCCTTATCCTCCTTCATAACTCTGCTGAACTTTATGCCCTGGATAAATTGTTCTTTATTTTATGGTACTGGGAATTGAACCCAGAGCTTCATATATGTTAGGTACATGCTGTACCACTGAGATCCATCTGCAAACCTTTAAGCATTTTTATTGGGGACAGAATCTTACTTAGTTGCCTAGGCTGGACTCAAACTTGGGCTCTTCTTGCCTCACTCCTTGGAGTAGCTGGGATCACAGGTGTGTACCATCACACCTGACTAAATCATTCATTTCAAAAAGCAGAAGGTGGTGAGAGATTTTTTGTGTCTTTTCCATCCATACAGTAACCTCTAAATAAGCAAACATTTCAGGGTGGATTGGCTATTGGTCAGTCCATCTGGAAGTCATTTAAATCATGGTGACTTGTCATTCAGAGCCAGTGCCTGACTGAATAATTGTCAGTTCTTTAGTTAATGCTCATTGCTTGAAGTTCATTATCTTACTATGCTCTGGAAGGTGCTATATGATCTTGTGTCTATCATGTCCCCATTGTTGCCTATTAAACTCTAGACAAATTGTATCTTCCCTTATTATACCAAGCTCCTTCCTGCATAAGAGCCTTTGCCCATGCTAGTCCCTGTCATTGGAATATTCTTCCTCCTACTTCTTTACCTAACTATTTTCTGAGTCTTAACAAGGCCTCTTCTTTGCTGACCTCTCCTCTTATACCAGACTATGCCCCTTTATTCTATCTTCTTATGGTACCTTTAGTTTTCCTTCATTATATTCATTGCAATGGCAAGAATCAGGGCGCTAGTACATGTAGATTGATTTGTTAATATCTTTACCTTACTAGATTATAAACTCTCTGAGGGCTCTCATTGTATCTGTATCATTCACAATTGCATCTCTGATGTTTGTTGTGTTATTTGGTTCAATGTAGGCGTGGAATCACTCATATGAATGGGTGAAAGTTGGTCTCTAGCACTTCTATCATGATTAGAATAATTATGTCAGGGTTTTTTTTAGTCTCACCCAATGAGAATGAATGAATGAGTGACAATGCATAGCATAAACCATTCTTTTGACTTCTTGTTGGGCCCAATATATTTAAATCCTTCAGACACTGAAGCATACCTACTAAGTAATCAAGAAATGACAGCCCTTGGTATCTTATCAACTTAGTTTGCTGAGTTTGACAGTATTATCTAAAGAACAATCTGAGCTATTTGTGTAGCAGGAGAAATTTCCTATGCTGTCATTGCAATGCTAGTGAAAGAGGGCAAGTTGGATTTAGCCTTTCTTCATGTTTCATTCTGTAGTTTGCTTGGGTTTTCTTTGATCCAGAACACTATCTGATAGAAGATTCTCAGGGCCGGGTCATTTTCAAATGTTTACTTGCCTCTCTGCTCACTAAGCTGTTCATGTCTATTTATCACCTGAACCACAGAACAGGGCTGGCTTGCCAGTAAATAGCTGACAGATGAGGTTGTGTAATGAGAAAATTAGAACTTCATGGCTCCTGTGCAAGCTTAGTGTCTGCTATAATAGCTTGGAGCTTGCAGCAGCTTCTGAGTAGAAAGGAGATCTGATTCCAAGAAGAAATATGATAATTGGAGGCCTGGGGGAGGTCAGACGACTTTGGCCAAATAGGAAATTACCTTTGGTTGCTCTGTTGCTGTAATTCAGCAACTCCAATTATCACAAGGTGATAAAGTGTTTGACTGTGTTGTAGAACACCTTGCCTCATACATGTCTGAGTCCATTAAAGGAGCTTTAATGAAATCATTGTCTTTATGATGCCTAATTACAGTTGATATTACTCCCGTGCTCAGTGTAGGGCTAGTGAAATGTAAGAAATCAAAAAGCAAGCCAATTAATGCAATATGTGAAGACTCTTCCTGCAGTTTAGGGTGAGGATTGGCTGCTTCTACCCAGCAGAAAGAAACCTAAAGCAGAAAACAGCTGCTCTGAGAAGGGAAGAAGGAATAGGTGCTTCTAAACTCTGGAGGTTATTGTTACTCAAGTGATAAATCTCATTCTAAGCTTTCTGGTTGCCATGGCAGGAAAAGAAACAAAAAGATACAGAATGTTCACTTCTTGATAATAGGCAGAGTACACATTTAGCCACTGAAATGGCATTTTCTCCCTTTGGAACTTAATTCAAATAAAAATCTACCACTTGGCTTCTGATAGATTCTTTCTTCTTTCCTTTATCCTTTGTCCTCTGTACTTTGAACCAAGTATCAACCCATTTCCTCTCTTCTCCCCTCCCTTTCTCCCATAGAAATAGGGCAGTGTTAGGTATGTTTTTGACATCTTTGGACCTCAGTTTCCTATATGTTAAAGTAGTGATGGCGTTGTCTGTTTAGAAGAGCTGCTCATGTAATAAATATTCCATTCTGCAAATGTGGAGGAAGTACATTTTGTGTTTGTGTAAAGGACATTGAGCAAAATATGACACAGGCAGAAGTTTGCTCTGCCTTCCACTTTGAAGAAGGAAGCAAAGAACCCCCATTAACCAGTTTTAATGCAGTGACCTTGTCCACTAGCACCTATATTTAGACAGTGTCTTAGGTTTGGATTAGTTAGGGTGAGGCCTGTCTTCCCTATGGAAGATGTGTGTTAGGGAGAGGGGCTTTAGTGTCTTTTCCCCATGTATGAAACAACTGGGACCTTCATGAGTGGTACTGTTCCTGCCCCTGTACCTCAAGTCTCTTCTCCGCATCCTTGAAGCCCCTGCTTGCCTTCAGGCCCTGGAAAGCCCAGCCAAGTGCATTGCAGAAGCTCCAGCACCAGATCTTCCCGCTGCTCGGGGCAGTTTTCCTTGCCAGGGGTCTGGCCTCTAACTTTTTAAGGACCCCAGGAACCCAGGTGCCTGGGAGGTACTCTTCTTAGCCTTTGTTTTCCTACCAAATTTGGGAGTGGGAACTCCTGACTCTGGCACTAGAAAGCAGGCTATTCTGAGTACTTGAGTAGGAAGCATCTCTGCCAGGCCTGAGTTGGCACAAAATGGACTGCCATACGCTGACATAAAAGCCTATTGGATCTGTTCACACAGTAATTCACCACAAACTATCTTCTAGTTTCTGCCATAATGCTGGTGAGCACTCTGTGTGTATGGCCAAGGTACAGAGTTGTGTTTACGTACATGAATCAGAGTCTTTCCTACCCCATCGAATTTATTTCATTTATTCAGTATTTATTGGTCATCTGCCATACAGCATAGTGTGCAGCTAGATGCTGGGGATATGAAGGTGTAGAGAAGACCTGGCATCTTTCCTCATAGATACTAGTCTCTAGTGGGAGGTAAAGATTTTAAAAGAGTAAGCATGCAAAACAACAAATAAAATATAAGCTGTGATGCTTTCATGCTATTGATACAAGGTGTTTCTACTTACAATGTTTTATTCAGATTTCTGAGACAGTGTGGTATGGTTGGCAATGCATACATAAGATACCTGGGATTTTTAAGCTTCACTTTTTTCAATTGCAGATTGAAGATCTTAGCATGAGCAGCTCAAAGTGGGCACTTTCCATTGAGGTTCATCTGAAGAAAGTGCCTATGATAAAAACAGCATAGTCAAAATTTTCCTCTTCAAAAAGCCTAGATCCTGTCAATCACCTACAAAGTTCAACATGCTGGGTAGTTTTCTGTATAAAAATATAATATAATATAATATATATATATATATATATATATACTCACAACACAAGCACTTCATAAGTAATCATAAATAATATATGAGTTAATATGAAAACTTTTTTTTTTGTTTGTTTTTCTCCAGTACTGGTAATCGAACTCACAACCTTGCACTTGCCAGGCAGGCACTGTGCCGCTGAGCTAAATCCCTATCCTGAAAAACTATATTTTTATAGTACTTATTTTTGAAAGTTCTTTTTGCAATGGACAAACTGTGAAACTGCCAATATTTGGACTTTTTTCATTTTGTTTTTATTTTGAGACAGTCTTGCTGTATAGTTCACGCTCACCTTGAAGTCACTATGTATCCCAGGTTAGCCTTGAACTCATAGCAGTCCTCTTGCCTCAACCTCCCAAGTGCTGGGATTGCAGGCATGTACCACCACATCCAACTGTTTGGACATTTTAAACCTATGAAAAGGCAATTTCATATGGTCTAACCTGATAAGTCACTATTTTTCACTTTTGCTTTTATACAACATTTAATTGACATCATTATGTACAGAATACTAACCTCAAAGTGTTCTGCAGGTAGCTTTTTTGGGTGATGGGAAGATTCTAAAATTGAATTATGATGGCTGTACAACTTCATAAATTCACTAAAAATCAGTAACTTGTACACTTAGAATGAATGTATTATACAGTATGTGAATTACACCTCAATAATGCTATTAAAAGAGATGAAGGTGCTCACTCAGGACCAGGCACAGGGTTGGGTTTGGTGTGTGCTTTTTCCTATATTGAAGGCAGGTGTCCCAGTACTCCTTGTGAGCTATGCCAGGTCTAACCACTTCCATATGAAAAAGGCTCAGAGAAGTGAGATTTGTGGACTAAGATTACACAGAAGGTATATAGTAGAGCTGGGGTAGAAATTCCATTTAGACGGGTTTCATTTCTTTCTTCTCTGCCAAGGGGTCTCCTCCCACTGACTCTGCCTCTGTGGGCACTGACAGAATTTGCTCCAAAGCACATTTGGGGGACTGAGTAGCCTGGGAGTGTAGGATGACTGTGGAAAATAGGTTTCCACAACTTCCTCCCTCGGCAGCCCACTTTGGAAATCATTTGTGACCTGTAATTGACTGTGATGATACAAAAATTGGAACCTGAAAATCACAAATATGCCAGGTTATTAGATGGTAAAATTGCAGTTTCCTATCAGTCGGCTGCTTCCTGACTTCTCATTTTTGTATTTTGGGGCTGGGGTATGAAAAAATCTTCATGATATATCCACCTCCTTTGCTTGGGTGGGTTTGGGCTACCTGGTTCCTCCCATTCAGGTAAGAACGGCAAGAGCCCTGGTCCACAGCTGGGTGAGTCACTAATAGAAGGAAAGATAAGTACGTATTTATTCAATCATGTTACTTGGCTTCCCTTGAAACTTCACATTTGTGCTAAGCTTCGCTAGGGTTGTCCACTCGCTCAACCTCACAGGGGCCTACAAAGTCCTGTTATCTCTCCACTCTGGTGATGAGTTGGAGCTGAAATGTTGCCCTATGTCTGGGGAGCAATGGGATCCAGGGAGCAGTACACTCATCAGTGAATTCATCCATCAGTGTGTCCATAGCTGGATGTGATGAGGAGTTGGGTCTAGTTGGGGGTGGGTCACTGGAGGCATGACCCTGAAGGGTGCATTCCTGTCCCTGCCTTCTCCTCCTCTCTCTGCTTACTAGCTGCCACAGGCTGAGCACTTTCTTCCACCATATCCCTTTCTCCTTGCATTTCTGCCTTAGATTCAGCCAACCATGAAGTGAATCTTTTGAAAATCATGAGCCAAAATAGACCCTTCCTCCTTTAATATGCAGCATTGGAGTCTTTTATCCACCACAGGAAAGCTGACTACTATGGGAAATTGGTACTACAAAAGTGGAATCATTGATGTGACTGTAACTGACCATATGGTTTAGAAACATTTGGAACTGGTTTTTGGGAGGAGTTTGGGAAGGTTTGAGGTGCCCACTAGAGAAACCCTAGAGTTCCCTAAATTGACTTTAATTGATGATTCTGGTTAGAACTTAGAAGAGCAGAATGCTGAATGCTTTGTCCACACTTTGGTGACGTCCTGAGACTTTGCCAGAGACTGAGATTAAGGATGGTGAACTAATTAATTGGGAAGAGGAAATTTCAAGGCAGTCCAGTATTTAGGCAATGGCATAGATACTGTTGGCTTCTTTAGCCAGATCTACAGTGAGACTCAGAAGAAAAGAGAAGAGTTGAATGGTTAAAAAATTTACCGTATCACCAGAAAAGAAGTGCCTGCAAAGTTGGGGCCCAGGAGAACATAGTTCCTGAAAAGATTAACATTAAAAAGAAGCCAGGTACTTTGTATTAAGACAGTAGGAAAGATGGCTTTAAGGCATCTCAGGAATTGCATCAGGAAGTCACCGGAGGCCCACACTCTGTAGGTTTAAGAATGTAAAGGAGTGCACATCATAGAAAGACTTTGCTTTGAGAAGAGACTCCCAGGTTACCTGGCTCATTAGGGCCATATAGGCTAGTGTTTTCCAAAATTCAGCCATCTAGGCACTCAAAAGTTGCAACAGCTATGATCCAAGGGGGTCAGGCTACTGCTTGAGCTGATGACAGATCTTGGCATCATCCATATAGTGTTGGTTTTTCAGGCATACAGCATTCAAGAGTTACAGGGTTAAGGACATTTGTACCTAGAAACCAGAAAAGAGCCTGGAAGACCAGACAAAAATGTGCAATAGGGTAATAGGCTCTGACAGGAGCCTTGGAGAGGGTGATGCTTGAAGCTATGAGAGTGAACCTGAGAGTGCAGCAGAGATCTCAGGAAGTCGGAGATGTCAGAAATGTGAAATATCTGTGGAGGAAAACCACAGGCAATGCAGAGGAGTCAGCTAAAGAGAGAGGCCATTGAGCTGCAACCAGCAATACTGTAGGGACAGGGCTGCCCAAGCCCTTTGGAGCTCACATCTCACTACAATCTGCCAAGTTACTGGACACAGAGCTACAAGATTTAATGTTTTCCCTGTGGGATTTCAATCTTGCTTTGGTCCCATTCCTTTCTGTTTCCCTATGTCTCTCTTTTGGAATGGGAATGTTTACCCTGTGCCATTTTATGTTGGAAATATTTAACTTTATTATTTTCACACAGGCTTACAGCTAAGAGTTTGCCTTGGGTCTGACAGGAGATTTTGGACTTGGACTTTTCAGCAACACCGAAACGGTTAAAAATTTGGTGACTCTTAGAGATTAAGTACATGCATTTTGCATAAGAAGATAGACATGACCCTTTTGCAGGCCAGGGAAAAAAGTTATGGTTTGCATCTGAAATGTCTGACAGAAGTCTCATGTTTCTGGAAGGTGATTGGATTATGGGAACACTATGTTCAATAGTGAATTCATTCATTGATGTCTTCAGTAGCTGAGGGTACTATTATGGAGTATTCTATGAGGAGTATGCTACTAGGGACCTAGATGGGATTGGAACACATGGGTGTGGACTAGAGGAGCTTATTTTTGTCTCTGCTTCCTCCTCTCTGTCTGCTTCCTGGCTGCCATGGGTTAAGTCCTATCCTTCACTATAGCCCTTTTCACCCTGCCATTTCTGCCTTACAGTCAGCCAATTATAGAGTGAGTCCTCAGATAACCATGAGCCAAAATAAACTTTTCCTCCTTTAGGTTGTTGGTGTTGAATATTGTGTCCAGTGAGGGAGGCTAGTCCAATCTTCATTACTCTCTATCCTTGATCTCAGCCAACCTCTGGCTATTTATGTGATGAGGCAGCATACTGCTGCTTCTGGGCCTTCCTCAGACTTTGTCAAGGTTAGCTCCTGTAGACCTCGCCCAAAAGGCACCTTTTCAGTGACATTTACCCTGACCATCATTTAAAACTATGGCTCTTCCAGCCACCCCAAGTTTCTTATCTCCTTACTTTGCTTTTTTCCTCCTCCCCTATTGCTGACCATCTTTCACAACAGCATTCTCTCTAATTTATTTGTCATGTTTGGATTTGTTGTCTTTTCCTCCTGGGGATGTAAGCTCCAGGAGTATACTGAAATTGTCCATTTGATCACTGATATACCCTAGGTGTCTATGGAGAATGCAAGTCAGTCCCCAATAAAACTCCATGTTAACTTTTTAAAAAACATTTTTATTAAGGTATAATTCACATATCATGCAATTCACCTGTTTAAACTATACAACTGTAGGGTTTTTTTTGGTATGTTCGCAGAGTTGTGCAACCATCACCGTAAACTGATACGTTTTCACTTTGTCTCCAAAGGAATCCCCGTGCCCATTAGGAGTCATTTTTCATTTCCCTCAAGCCTCCTCCTCCAGCCCTAAGCGCTGTTAATCTCTTTCTGTCTTTATATACTTTCCTCTCATATGAACAGAATCATGCAGTATATTTTCTAGGCTTATATATTTTATAGTACATATCAGTACTTTGTCCCTTTTTATTTCCCAACAATATTCCACTGTATGACTATACAGCATTTTATTTAATTAATCAGTTCACTAGAGACTGTACTCATAAGTGAAATAAATCGGACCCACATGTGTAAACATCATATTGTCTCCTTATTGTAGGAACCTGGAAGACTAGGTAAAATTCAAAACATACAATAGATGATAGGATAGGGAAAGAAATTGCTCAAAGGAAGGAATGACTGGGATGAGGGAAAGAAGAAAAAAGAAAGAAGGAAGGCAAAACATAAATATATACATGAATAGCTGCAATGACTGTACTGCTGTTGTCTGATGATGTATTGAAATGAACAGTTAATGCTCACAGTTTTTTATGTTCTGATCCACTTTGCATGCTTGTGTCTGGTGATCTGAACAACTGATTTTAAGGTAACAATATGCAATGGAATTACAGTGGTGAACTCCTACCATCTTGTCTACTGAAACTCTGTATTACCTCTAATGTTTTATTGAAGAATTATTTTCTTATTCTCTTTAATGGTTTGAGCAATCTTTCATTCTTACATCTGATTATCTGAGCAATGTAGTTGAGGATAGCGATATGCAATGTAACAACCACTGTTGATTTGTATTAATTTGTCTTGAGACCCTGTATCACTTTGAATGTTCTTGCTTTGATTTGTTTATGTTCGTGATACTGGTATGCTCCTACTTATTTCTCATGTACTACTCTCTTTAAAATAAAAAAAATCCGTTCATAGCATTTGGGTTATTTCCACTTTTCTGGCTATTATAAATAATACTGCTATGATCATTCATATACAAGTTTTTGTGTGAACTTTTTTTGCTACAATATTGGGTGTATACCTACAAGTACAATTGCTGGGTCTGTATTTAACTTTTTGTGGAACTGTTAAGCTTTTCTAAAATGGCTTTACTTATAATCTTACCAGCAACATATGGGAGTCATGTTAATATGTTTTAAAAGCTAAAAGTCTCAAATAACAAAGCCTAGACATTTTGTGAGATACATATTCTAATGTTATTCAAACAGACCATGATATCACTTTCAAATAGTCTTGCTGAGCTGGCTTCTTTTCCTTTCACTGCACTTTGTATGCAGGTGCCCATCCCCCACTGACCTAGACAAATCTTGAAAGGAGTCTTAGCAACTTGCAGGTGCACGAGGAAGCCTGTTAAGTTTGTTGTGTTAAACTAGGATGAGGTGGTTGAGTCTTCTGTCCCTCCTAATTGCACTGCCTAATGTGGTCTTTACAAATGACAAGTCCTGGTTGTAAGTTCTGATTCTGTGGCCTTTTTCTATAACCAGTAGAAAGGTGCACTACAAAAAAAGTAGGACATAAAAGGTGCTCCATATTTTCTTGGGTGACTGACTGACTGAAGCAGTCATGGCAGATGTACTCTCAGACATTGGCGATTCCTAAAGCTTACTTTTCTCCCAAATCTTTGTTGTTTCTGACAGTGTCTCATAGGGTAGAATAAACCTGGCTGCTGCCATTCACAGACCACCCTTCCCAACCTCCAGCATACTCCAGAAGTCACCTGCAGATAGTTTTCAGACATTGTGGTGGCTTTGTGTTTCTTTTTGCCTGGAGGCATTCTCTGGGCACAGAAGAGAGTTTGATCTACATTTGGGGCAGCCAGAGTCCAGGAACAACTCAGTCAAGAGGGGTAGGAGTTATTGATAAATAATGCAGCTTCACCATTAGGTACAGCTCTTCAGAGATTTCCCTAGTGAGACTGAGCCCAGCTACACACAGTGGTAGCCTTCACAATTTCTGGCTTCCTTTCTTCTTCTGTCTTGTTTCTCCTGGCATTCCTAGGGCCCCCGTGGACCACAACACACACAAATGACTATCACCTGAATCTTAGACTCCTGCTCCTGGCAGAGCACAAGCAATTGTGACTCCTGGGATTTCATGGCTATAGACCACCTTGCCATCAGTAGGAGGTAGCCACTGGAGGTCCCACTTGTGGGACTCTTGCTGGGCACCTGGCAGCAGTTACAGCTTTGATTTGAATTGGACTATCAGAGATTTGGGTTGGGGGCTGGTCAGCTCCTAACTGGTATCTCTAGGATGCAGAGACCAGAGGAAGGTCAGGAAGGCACTTTAGGTATTTGTGAGGAGCAAAGCAGCATGTAGGAGGCACAGTGACCCCAAGAAACCTGTGAAATGTTAGGGCTTCTATCAAGATCATTTAATAGTAGATATTGTGCGGCCCCCCCTTGGCTAGGCCAGTGGGAAAAATGTGCTGACAGTGTGTATGCCTAAGTTTCAATGGATCCAGTTCTCCCCGGACAGAAAATTTGCTGCATTATTTCTGCAGCCCAAAGCAAAATGAAAATTCAAGGTCCTGGTTAAAAAATTAAGACTTTCAAGATGATGACAGCAAAGCATTAGGCCAGTTGCGGACCATTCTATATGGGGCTGTGAAAGTCTAGAGTGCATGTAGCCAGACTTGATTGAATGCCTTCTCCCTTTCAAACCCTAGAACCTTGTTTCAGAAACATTGGTGTAGTGCCTACTTGCCCAGGCTGGATGGACACTCCTTACCAGCCTCTCTGCCCCTGGAGGGTTCTGTCTTCCTCTGCATCCCACAGTGTGCCCTGCGCAACTGTTGTAAAACACAGCTGTAATCACTTTATGCCTTGTCTTGGAAGCCTTTAATAGCACCTCACCCTGTGAGGCTGTGGTTTTTAAGCTGTGATTGGCAGAACCTCTCTCAGTCTTTGGGTATGAAACCAGGGTGAGGGATTGTGATTGCTGCTGCTTCCATTCCCGTTTCAAACATGGCAGATCCATTTTTATGTGTTTTACATATATGTTAGGCTTCCACATAATATTTCACTGGAAACTAATAGCCAAAGAATTAAATCCACATTTATCAATGTAAGCATCTGTTATCTTCAATTCTCTGTCTCAGAGGTTGGCCAAATTTAGCCCATCAGCCCAACTTAGCCCATGGCTAAAAATAGTTTTTACATTTTAAATGATTACATAAGTACTTATAGACTGTATGTAAATTTGCCTTTTGGCCTGCAAAACTTAAATTTGCTATCTGGCCCTTTAGGAAAATGTTTACTGAGCCCTGATCCAGCTCCAATGTTCACTGCCATGACTAACTTCTAGGATTTTGTTACAATAACCCTGCAGAGCTGGCTCAGTACTTTCAATGCCTAGAAGAAACCTCATTGGGTAGTCAGTAAAGCTGAGGGATGCCAGCCTGATTTATTGTTCTGGCATCATTATTCATATTAATATAGCCCCCCCCCAAGTGTTTTGGGAAGTAAATTATATTGTCATCCTGTACATAACTGACAAATGAATTGAAAGATCAAAAACCACTAGCAAAATTTGTGATCAGTTATATTATCTTTGATGCTCAGGGCATCTCCTGAAGAGATTCTAAGTTCTGGCTGTTTGAGCTAATACCCAGAAATGACAGGCATTATAAAAAAGAATGGCCTTAAAAATAATTACTATGCTTCTATTATACATGTGATGAGTTTCTAGAACTAATGGCATCTTTGCTTCCTTAATTTTCTTAAAAGGATTTAACCAATCTATCTGATTTTTAAAATCAGCATGAGGTATGTTAACAGAAACCCGTGTTGGGACACAAACGCAGTCTCATGCTATGTACTGAATATTTTGGTTAGAGAAAGGCTATATTTAGAGGATGGGGGAGGAGGTGTCCTTTCATTTGATATTCTAGGAAATGAACCATGTTGCTACTTTCTGTGCCTAGAGCCCAGCATGGGTGTTTATCTGTAATGAGTCCAACTTTTAGAAGATGCCGACTCCAAATGACCTGGATATTATCCAAATAAGTGGTATTAAATTCCCAGTAATAACTAACCAACCATGAAGAATAACTCAATTTTGGATGAATCTAATTTTATTTATAAACAAGCGCCTACAGAAATTCTGAAGTTTAACATAATTTTAAAAGTTGAGGTGCGGAGCATACTTCTTAATAATATCCCTGCCATCCTGTTTTTAAAAATACACTGAGTCAAGAAGCATTAGGAGGCATCAGATTCAGAACCTGAGAGATAACCCCACCCACTCTCTGTACTCCAGGGACCTAGGGCAGGGATTTAGTTAGTAGCCTGGTGATGTGCCAGTCTTGGAACAGGCTTGTTGTTTATTGTTGTGATAAATAGTTTGAGGAAAACTAAAACAGGGGCAAAAGAATAGAGAACATTGGAGGTGATGCTTTTATGCAGGGTGATCTGGGAAGGCTCTCTGGGGAGGTGGCCTCTGAGCAGCCACTTGCATAAAGCTAAGTCCTTAAGACCTTACAAAGCTTTTCAGTCTTCATTCCTGATTTGTTGTGTAAATGTATTTGGCATAAGGTCTCTAAGCTCTCTCTGGGAGCCTCAGATCTCCCATTATTATATGAGCCTGGTTCTTTGTCAGAGTTCAAAGGAAAAAGATTCAGAGCCTCCTAGAAACTTTGACCTCCATTAGACCTGTAAACTGCATTATGGTGTTTGCAGATCTGGACCTCTTCTGCAAGTGAGGGATGGGGACTAGAAATTCCACCCAGGATAAGAGGAAAGGCAAGAACAGATGCTGGGATGAGAGAGTAACCTTCTGACTGACCATTAAAATAAGGTGGCTAAGATTACTGACAATTCATGTTTTGCTTGGTGCCTGCCACTGGGTTATGGCCCATGTATTTGCCCAAGGAATTCTCACAACAACTCTGGAGGTGCAGAGAGGCAGGACATTAATTGAGGAGAACTTAGTGAGGTTTAGAAGACAAAGGTGGTAGAGAAAAGAACCACAGACATTAAACTTCATGAGGTTAGAGATTCTTCTGTCCTGCTCTTTACAGTTTCCTCAGGATTTAGCACAGTGCTTGTTTTAGTTACTGTTTTGTTGCTGAAACAAAATATAGTGCCCAATACCCACAAGTTAAAGGAGGAGAGGTTTATTTCAGCTTACAATTGATAGAGCTTTTAGTCTGTAGTCAGCTGACTCCAAGGGAGGGTGGCATGGCAGAGAAGAAACAGTTCATGAAAAGGCAGGCAGGAAGCAGCAAGTGTCAGCAGCAAGCCTCCCTTTCTCTTTTATTCCATCCCGGCTACAAGCCTTTGGGTGGTGGCACTCCTACCCAGGGTGGGGCTTCCCATTGCCGACACCCAGAACAATGCTAAACCAATTGGTGGACTAATTTATTTTGCACATCCTTAACCCATCCTTACAAACCCTTAAACCACATTCACAGGCCCTAGATCTAACCACTTCAAAAAAGCCCCACCTAAGAATGCATGAGGCTTTAGAGGGACTAGGTACAAGCTGTAACAGCTTAGGTATCCTCAGTGCACTAAACTGGATGAATAGATAAGGGCATGAATCTAGCCGTAGCAAAATTGCAGAGGCAGAAAATTAGGTTTGTGTAGAATTCAGTGTATCTAGAGTCTAATATCTGATCTCCCTTCCTTGGTGGAGAGTGGTGGGGGTCAGGCTGGGCATTCAGGTCAGAGACAAAGTTTGTTTGAGATAAAGTTGGAAAGATGTGTTGGGACCTCGAGTAGAGACCATGTAATAAGTGCACAGTTTCTCTTTCCTGCAGATATAAGAAAGATCTATGTCCCAGCTTCTGTTGGGATTGGGTTGGGGCCATGTGACAGTCCTGAGTGCTGGTGACTTCTGAGCTGAGGCAGTTAAGAACACATATTCCCTCTCTATGTCTCCCTTTTGTTGCAGTGACTATGAATACCACATGTTGACATGGCCAAGCTGTAGGACAAATAGTAGCCTGGATTTCTGAACCACTGCATAGAGGAGGCTACTTCACTAGATTTTCTGTGAGGGACAAATATGTCCTTGGTATGTTAGGTCACTGAGAATTTAATGTTTGTATGTTATTATACCATGTCTTGCTCTATCCTGAAAAATATACAACCTGATTCATGGAAGCAATTCTGTTCTTTTTGCTGATCCAGTGGTCTTTGTGGCAGTCCAAGTCTGTTATCTGGGCAGTAGAAATGGTCCTGGCAAAAAGACCTGACCAGAGAGACTGAAATACAGTCAGAGTGGATGTGAAATTCATTTTGAGACATTTGATGTGGCTCAAACTGCATAGTCTGCATTGACGGCTGAAAGAAAGGCTTACCTTCTGTATCAAGACACCAAAGGTGGAGGGAAAAAAAAACTGGTTTCAATTTAATCTTGTGCTTTTTGGAAATTAGGAGCCCACTTTTCAGGAAACTATTCTTCATGTTAATGTTTTTCATTCAACAATACATCACCGACATGTTTTCTCCTCCTTCTATCTAATAGGTGCTCATGCTCCCACGGAATGAGTGGTCCATGCTTTCTTAAAGAACACTGTAAATGGAACATTCTGTTTGATTTTTATTTTTTGTATCTCTTTATCTACTATGTATGTATGTATGTATGTATGTATCTATCCATCCATCCATCCATCCATCTCTGTAATGAATGGCAGTGTACAAGTTCCCTTGAATGCATGTCCAAATGTTTCTGTAGTGAAATCTCTGGGTCAAGGGAACAAGCCTTTTTCATTTGGACAGGAACTGGCAAACTGCTATCCAAAGGATTGAGATAATTTACACACTGGAGAATGGTGAGTTTTAATAGACTTGTTTCCTTGAGAAGCTCAGTCCTTGCCCTATGGTCAGGTCTGAGTTGTAGCCACACGCTTTTGAAATACATGTCTGACTCAACTGTTTTCATTTACTCTGGGGCTCAGGTCCTTCACAAGTGTCCCATCAACCTGCAGGTGCTCCCCATTCACAAAGTTTGTATTTAATCCCTGAAAAATGGGAGGATTTAATCCAGTCTCTATCAGACTTAAATAAGAACATTTTTTCCCCTTTTGCCATTTTAAATTACCTCTCAGTTCAGCCCCAGACTGAGTAATTCAGAGTTAATGGGATATGAAAGTCATGGTCCGTGGCCTGATTGTGGGTATCTAGCCAGAGGCAAGCAAGATTTATTCTGTGGAACCCAACTGGGTTGAGAAGGGTGATAAATCAGCAGAGCTATTGCTAGCTCCCCTTCTGCTGCAAGATTCGTTCCAGTTTATCAGAATAATCATCTCAGGCCTGAGACTAGAGAGAAACACCAAATCCAGAGTCCCACTATGTGGTGAGAAGGAGAGATGTATTTTGGAAATCTGTTTTACTAGAAATATTTGGATGGGACTGGAGGACATGCTACTTGTCTAACTGTAACTCAGGGAAGAGCATCAATCTGTGTTTTCTAAGAAACAGATTTGGATTTTGTGCCCATGAACTCTGCTGGCTTGAAGCTGCTGGTGTTTCTGGGCATGTGGTGTAAAAAGTCTTTGGGATCCCACGCTGATCCATGGTACCCTGTCACCTGAGTCCAGGGACGCCCTTCTCTGTGACTTGGCCATCTCTCTGCCCAGCATTGCAGCTCTTGTCTTCTCTTTAGTTGTTCTATTGATATCAGGAAAGAAGTTCCTCAGAGAATGTCATGTTTGTTTTGTTGTCACTTTCTAGTGTTAAGGCTTGTGTCTAGATGTCCCCCCAAAGCCTCATGCAGTCATGGGTGGGATTTTTCGTAGGTGGCTGGATCTAGAGTGTGTGATGCTGGAATTGATTCATGGTGCAATGCTAGGATTAAGGGTGTGAATACTTGCCCTAAGATATAACAGATGGAAAGAGCTGTGGTCACCTCTTGCTTGTTTTGCTACCTTCTGCCTGCCATAAACTGTTTCTCCTCTATGATGCCCCTCTACTATGTGCCACTCTGCCTTGGACCCAGCCAACCACAGACTGAAACCTCTACAAACTATAAACCAAATAAGCTTTTCTTCCTTTAACTTTGGGTGTCAGGTATTTTGTTTCAGCAACAAGAAAAGTATCTAAGACATCTAGATTTTTCTTTGACTTTATAGACAGACATCACTGGTGACACACGAGCAGATCAATATCATTGGATTCCTAAGGGACCCTGTGTACATATATGCATATGGAATCCCTTTGAATGCTAACCTGAAATGTCAAGTGCTTACATATACTGAATTCTCACTCAGGCCCAGACTCAACTGCTCTACTGAGTCCATTCTAATTTTATCCCCCAAAGCATTCTGTGAAGTTGGTACTGTTGCTGTATCCACTTAACAAATGAGGAAAGCAATGGTGATATAGGTTGTTAACGAGTTGCTCAAGATCACAGATCTAAGTGACCACAGAACTCATATTAACAACTTTTATGAGTATATTTACATAAATACCTATTTACATAAATACATATGCATCCAGATATGTAAATGCATGAAAATTCAGATAAACACATGCACATGCTTATGCACATACACTGCATTAGCATGCATAGGGACATGTACACACACATACGTGTCTGCATGTTTAGAGAAGGTTTAACACAACAAATGACTGAGACTTGTGATTGTTAACATGGGTGAAAAGCCTGGAATTTCTAGTGTCTTAAAGCTTCACCACATTACTTTGTGTAGAATATTGCATAGAAAATAACAACATTGTAGGATTACTTGAATTGTTCCATAGGGAAGCCTGCAGCGTCGTGTCCTGTGAGACAGTTCAGAAGATGCTTTTAATTTGGGGCTTGGACTATGTTATCAGAATTGGTTGCCCGTGTATTTCAGAGTGAGGAGCAGGGTGATCTTTTGGGAAGATTCACATTATTTGAGATTATGATATTGAGCTATGGTCTTGCTGTAGAACATCACCATTGTAGGGGTTTTCTCTGATGCTGGATTCATCTGGGAATGTCTGCTCTTGGACCAGGGGAGAGAGTCCTGTGGTATCTAAAGGGATCAAGTTGAAATACAAAGTGGATCTGGCTGGTGGAACTTAGAATCTTTGAAACTGATTATGTACACTTTTCCATGGATTGGCATGGGACCGGCCCATCCAACCTCCTGTTTCTGGGACAACTTAGTCTGTGCTCTTGCAATGGGAAAGCCTTTTTCCTCTTTTGATGTGTTTCTGTAGAGATACCAGTATCTGATCAGATTATAGACTTGACCTTCAAATCTGCAGGCCATCTTGTTCTATTCTATTTTTGCTTTTGTCTTTTGATCCAATTCCTGTTAATTTTCTAGATTTATTTCATACAGAGAAATCTTATTTTCCTTTTTAAGTTCATAAGGGGTATTTTATTCTATTCCCTGGGTATACAACAGAGTCATTGCGGAAGATGCTGTTGATGTCCCATCAGCCAGTCCTGGGGGTCACCTGCAGATAGCTCCCATGCATGATATAGGCTTTCAACAATCTCTCCGCCTTAAGGTGTTCCATGGAATATATTCTACCCTCAAAGAGGGTAGAATAGAAGTTTTAGGAAGTTGCCTTCTGGGTGTAGCCCTCAACCCAAGAGAGTATAAAGACCCAACCTTCTTACTCCCCACTGCGGCACCATCTTTCAGGGGGTCCCCAGTAGGAACGGGCCACAGGTGCTCACAGTGCTAGCCTGAAGATTTTATTGATTTCCTTCTCTTCTCTTTCTTACTTTCCAACTGCCTCCTAGCACTTCCTTGAATCAGCTGTGTGCACCCCCATCCTTGTCTCAGGCTCTGCTTTCGAGGCAGCTCTGACTAATGAGCTACCTTCAAGTTTTATCCAGTAACACTTTCCATAACTTTCTTCTTATCTGATCTTTTTTTTGACAGCCTTCA
The DNA here is from genome assembly GCF_000276665.1 of Chinchilla lanigera. Lineage (NCBI taxonomy): Eukaryota > Metazoa > Chordata > Mammalia > Rodentia > Chinchillidae > Chinchilla > Chinchilla lanigera. The sequence continues at coordinate 15,071,922 of NW_004955445.1, read as the reverse complement.
AGAAGCACTTGATCCCAGAGTTAAAAGCATAAACGTTGAAGTCAGACACAGGAGGCTGAATAGTGGCTTAGATCCCTCATTGACTATGTGACCTTGGGAAAATTACTCTCTAAACCTCATTAATCTTTCAAACAATGCAGATAGCAAATACATAAGTTGGGGTTGTCAGAAAGAATCAATGAGATAATGTATGCAAGGGTTCAAACAGAGCCTGGCAATTAGTAGGTGCTCAATAATGTCAGACGGGCCCTCATGTCTCTCTGAACAGAAGCTGTTATCTTTCAGCTGTAGTACAAGCAGATCAGGCCCCTTCTCTCCAAGCTGCTTGGACAGACAGGGCATGGGTGAGTGCTGAGTGTGGGTCTGGACAGTCAGTACAGGTCCTTATGACCTCAGGGTGGAGTAGGTCCTCCCACCACAGTGGCTGACCTTCCTCTCCTTTGATTCCTCCGTTTACAGCCACTGTCCATATCCCAAAGTGGCCCTATGTGTTCCTAGCTCTGTACTTTTGCTTACCTGATTCCATCCATCTGGAACGCTTTCTCGCTCCCCACCCTTGTCTGGTGACCCCCTCTGCTGCAGGCTTTCGTAGTCTGGTATAGATGATGATGCACCTCAGACTCACCAGGAGAGCATTTCTGAAGCACATATGTGTACAACTCACCATCAGAAACTGATTGCATAGATCGTGGGTGGGGCACAGGCACTTCTTATTTACACTGATAAACAACACATGGGGGGAACTGTGGGTTCCTTCAAAACGTCCAGGTGATGTCATCAAGCAGATTCATCTACCTGTGTGGTTTGGGGCAATCTACTCAGCTTTTTATGCCTCAGTTGCTTCATCTGTAAAATGGGAATGATAACACCTATTCTATGTGGTTGTTATAAGGTTTAGATGAGATAATAGACATGATGGTCAAGAAAAATTAGCTTTAAATTAAACTATTACTGATTCCCCCAGCCAGAAGTACCACATCTTCTTGCTCTCCTGTTTGTTATTTGTATCTCCATTATGGCATTTAGCAGCCTGGCTCTCTCACTAGGGTTATCTGTGCGTGTTAGTTGCTCCCATCTTGAAAATGCCTGCTGAGGACTGGGGACCAACAGGGACTTTGTATTATCTGCTGTGCGCTCCCATAACACTTGATATAATGTCTTGCATGGAACCTGCACTCAGTAAATTTTTGTTGAATTGAATATAAAACCTTAAGAAACTAATGCATGTGGTTATGTTAGGTACCTGCACTAATGTGTTTTGAACAGGCTTTTGATTAGTGTTAGTGTCCAGGTAACAGTTTCCTACTGACAAGTGCATTTGGAAGTTGGCAGGAGAGAAATAACTATGTGCATAAAATTCTGTGTTTCTCAGGCATGGACAGAATCTTTTTGTTTCCTTGGACTTCTGGTTGTCAGACACCAACAGGGGTGGGGGACTTGGGCCACTGGGCTGTCCCTAGGCTGTTGCTTTACTCTGGACCTGTTAGGGATCCTCCTGGCTCCATTTAAAAGTCCAAGGGCAAGATCTTGGTCTGCAGAAAGCACGGGGTTTCTTATTTTTTTGTTCTGGATTTGAGGCTCAGGAGCTTTCCATTTGTACCTGGTGACTTGCCCTCAGTGTCCACGGAGAGCCCTTCTTCTGGCTCAGAGTGGCAGTTGTCCTTGCAGGTTGAGGCTCATGTGGTGCCTTCTTTAACTCTTGAGCCTCTTGGGACTGATTATCTCCAAGGGGAGTTGGACTGTTAGCAGATGGAAGCTGGGCTGTGAAGGCAACTTCCCTTGTAGAACACAGGAGACCCAGTAAGCAGCCCTGGGTGACAGGGTGTGAGGACGGTCTGGAGGTGAAGGTTGCCCACCGAAGGATCTTTCTAAAACATGGGGACTGTTGCATAGCTGTGGATTTGTCCTGGCCAAGTGGAGAAATGAGATGTACAGTTGGGCTTATAACAGTTTTAAAAAATTTTCACCCTCTTTATTTTAATAACTATGTGATATCTGTTCCCTGGAAGGGGCTGGGAAGGAAGGTAAAAAATTAACAAAAGCCAAAAGAGGGAAATGTAGTTTTCTATAATTTCACAACCCAGATGTTAACACTTTGATACAGGTAAGTACCTATATACAAATATCTAACTGTATATCTATACTATACATTGGCAGATATAGAATAGTACACACATGTAATATATATTGGTATATGTAAAATATAAGCACATAATAAATATATATAGAAATATATACATAACATAGAAAGTATATATGTAATATACACACATATATAGTACACATAGGAGTAGTTAATATATCTGTAATTTACACAGGTCCATATGGTTTAATTTAAAATCACTTCCTGATTTAAAAAACTTATTACGAAGCTAAAATAACAGAAACAGTGTTATACTGGTTTAAGGTTAGATATATGGAGATAAATGGAACAGGATTGTGGGCTTGGAAACAAACCCATACAGTTTTGGCTGACAGATTTTTGATAATGGTGCCAAATCAATTCAATGGAGAAAAGAAACCTTCATCTTCAACCAGTAGTTCTGGTACAACTGGTTATCTATATGCAAAAAATGGACTTGGTCAACAACCTTATTCTATATATAAAAGTGAAGTAAAAACGAACCAACTGCATAAATATAAGATCTAAACCCATAAAACTCTTAGAAGGAAACATAAAGGTAAATCTTTTGGCTTTTTTTTACTTAGCATATGTTTTGGAGGTTCATCCACATTGCAGAATCTATCCATATTTCATTCCTTTTTATTGCTAAATAATATTTTATTTTATGGAATGAACTTGGATTTGGCAATAGAGTTTTAAATATGATACCAAAAGCACAAGTAACAGAGGAAAAAAATAGATATATAGAATACCATTAAAATGAAAAACTTTTATGCAGCAAAAATATTATAAAGAAAGTGAAACAGCCTACAGAGGGGAGGAATTGTCTGAAAATCACTTACATGGTAAGAGTTTAGGATCCACAATATATAAAGAACCCCTAAGTCTCAGTAACAAAACGAATAATGCAATTATAAAATGGGTAAAGTGCCTCAGTGCACAATTCTCCAAAGATCTACAAATGGTTCAACAAACACATGAAAAAATTCTAAACATCATAAGTTATTAGGGAAATGCAAATCAAAATTATTATGAGGAACCACTACATACCCACTGGAATGGCTACAATTTAAAAAAGGAAAAACAATTGGAAAATAGCAAGTGTTACAAAGATGTGAAGAAATTGGAAATTCTGCACTTTGTGGGACTGTAAAACATCCTAGCTGCTGTGGAAAAGAAGAGTTTTGACATTCTTTAAAAGTGAAAAATAGAATGACTATATGAACTGTGCAATACCAATCCTAGGTATATTTCCCAGAGAACCAAAATCAGATGTTAAAAAGAAAAAACTGTACATATATTTTATTTACAGGAGTATTCATAATAGCCAACAGATGGAAATAGCTTAAATATATATCAACAGATGAATGGATAAACAAATTGTGGTATATCCATGCAATGGATTATCATTCCATCATAAAAAGGACTGAACTACTGATAAATACTTCAATGTGGATGAACCCCTAAAACATTATGCTAAATATAAGAAGCCAGACACCAAAGGTTGTATTTCATATAATTTCATTTACATGATATATTCAGAGTAGACCAATCTGTAGAGACAGAAAAAATTTTGGTCATTTCTAGGGTCAGGAATCTAGGAGGGGAAGTGGGATGTGACTGCTTCATAATGGATATGAGATTTTAATTATTTATTTATTTATTTTTGGATATGAGATTTTATTTTGGAGTGATGAGAATGTTTTGGAAGCAAATAGAATTGGTGATTGCATAATATAGTAAATGTACTAAATGCTACTGAATTGTGCACTTTAAAATGGCTAATTTTGTGTTATATGAATTTTACCTTAACAAATTGTTTAACAAAGCAAACAAGCAAACAAACAGAAAGTGCAACCTGTGAGATGTTGTCAGTCATAAAAGGGAGGGTCGTAAATGGGAGATGGTTTAGTCTTGTTTCCTACTTGCAGGCAAGTGGCAATGTGATCCAAAAAAGAACCCGTGAAACAGGCAGCACAGTTGGGGTAACCTGGACTGGGAAATCATTCCTACATGGGCATGACCTTAGCCTGCCTTTTCTGCTAGAAAGTTATACAACTGCTTTTGGAAATTAAAAGAAAAAGGAATGGTGCACTTTGTATGTCCTGTGTCTCTGCCTATGCCCTCTTCACAGTGCATCTTTTAAATCATTGTTAACCTGAAAAGTGAATAAATGCAACATTACAACAGAGACCAGAAGGGGGTAAGGGGGAGCCTGGTATCATGGGTAAGCCCAGCACTGAGGCTGAGGTAGGAAGACCAGCAACTAGAGTCCAGTCTGGACAACTGATTGACTTGTGAGAGTCTGTCTCAAAATAAAACAATAAAAATGGGCTAGGAATGTAGCTCAGTTGAAGGCTCAGAGTTTAATCTCTAGTACTGTAAAAAAAAAAGGGAGGTTGGGGAGAAATCATGCTCAAAGGAACAAGCACTTGAACAAAGGCAAAAAGAGCAAGTGCTTGAGCACTCACAAAGATCCTGAGGCAGCTGAAAGAAGTTGTATTCTAGGCACTGAAAGAAGTCAGGCTGCCTGGACCAAAGTGTGTGGGAAGGAAGGGGCAGGAGGTCTTGGAGGCCTGTTGTGTGGAGCCTCATGTGCTGCTGTGAAGACTGGCTTTGCTGAAGAAACAAGGGAAGCCGGTAGACAGTTTGAGTTGAGTAATGATCTGATAGAGAGTAGAATATAGATGATTATACAAGTGACTGCTTAGTGACACGGGAGACAAGAGCTGGGAGGGAGAGGGATGGTTATACCGGGAGTGCAGAACAGTAGATCCTGACTCGCGTCTTTTGTGGGAGAGCTCAGTTATGGCCTGGATAGCATTTGGGCTCCAGGGCGGGTGGAAGTTATCAAAGGGATCTGAGTAAGAGCATGAGGAAGCAGCCGTGGCTGTGAGTAGACGGGACGCTGATCACACTCCCTACTAAGAGGTTGCTCTGGCAGTTTTCCTTGGGTGGGCAGCCTGAAGCACTCATGTGGCTGTGGGCAAAGGGCTTCGGGGACCTGGAGAGAGCTCACTGTGCTTGTCCAGCCTTCTGGGAATGGAAAAGGTGCAAGGCCACCTAGAAAAGCCTCAGGATGCTCTGGGACTGTCACTCATGAGATGTGTTAGGTCCTTGAGGCCCTGTGTGGCTCTAATTGCAATCCTCTCTGTCACTGATATGTCAAGAGAGAAACAGTTCTGTCCTTAATGAAGCCTTGGATGGAAGTTTGACAGCTCCAAGTGGGAACAATTTGATGCTTTAATGGCTCACTGACAGAGCTGGCTACACCGCCCACCGTGTGCTGGGTCTCCTGGCCTGGCCTGGGCATCCAGGCGAGTCTATGGTCAGAGGCCTTACAGCATGGGACACATATGTCTGGCCACGCTTCCCTGAGTGCTCTGTGTCAGTCAAAGTCAATGGGATGCAGACAATACACTCCAGTTAGGTTAACTCAAGGAAGAGTTAATAAAAGGGCTAGCTACAAAAGGCATAGCCAAAGTACTGGGAACCCTTAAAGCTGAAATAGGGCCCAAAGCTAAAACAATTTTCTCTCCCTTCATCCAAGAGATGAGGGCTGGAAGAAGTATCAGACACAGGAGCCTGGGTGGGGAACCACATGTACAACGGGCTGAGAAGAATTGGGCATTCAGTTGTGGGTCTGAGCCAGATCCCTCACACACTCTCGGGGGGGGTGCTGGGGGAATAAACACTTCGAATGTACTTTCCTCCTCACTCCGATTCCCTGCCAGAATGCCCCTCTAGCCAAACCCAACCAGAAGCAGAGGTCAGGGGAGCCCGTTGATGTGGTCCATCCAGGCAGAGGAGAGTGATGAGGAACCTGATGCACAGGTGGAAAATGTTCCTGTTCTTTGGGGTGGGCTTTGTCCTGGACTCAAAGATAGATCAGACATGGTCTCTGTCTTCAAGAGCTTTCAGTGACATGAGAGCATAACAAAACTGACATACACAGTGGGATGAGGGCTGTGACAGAGGGATGAACAAATTGCATGGACTTTACATCAGGGAGAAGAGATGAAGTTAGGGAAAGGAGATGCTTGACTGCTCTTCCAAGTACCTCCTTGCACAGTGGGTGATATACTTACAACATTTTTACATTTGATAGGAGTGAGAGTTTTCAGAGCACAAAGATAACAATGCAGCCTCATAGCATTGCTGCAAAGATTAGATGAGATACTGGACGCATGCAGACTGCCTAGAACAGCATTTAACATCCTCCGGGTATGTTCAAGTAATCTCCCCATTGCTGCTCCCTTCTGCCTTCACCAAGGTAGACCAGTTACCTGACCTGAGTCAACAAGGTGGGTATGTAGATCACGTGGCATGTCCACTCAGGGGCTGTGATCTGTTTGGCTGCTTCCATTTATTAGGGGTTCACTCTGTACCGCACACTGTATTTTATATATACAATCCCTGCAGCAACTTTCGGGCAGAGTAAGTTGATAATATTGCTTATGCATTTTTCTCCCTTGTTTCTTATGATGGTTTAAAACCATGTCTGCAAATGTTCTGCCCCAAGAGAGTTTGGATCTATGTCCCTTCTCCTTGAATCTGGGCTGACTTTCCGGAGCTACTTGTCACAAGAAGAATGCAATGGAGTTGATGCCGTGTAACTTCAAAGGCAAGATCAGAAATGGGCATATGGTTTCTGCATAGATTCTTGAGGTGTTCACTCTGGGGAAGCCAGGCACCATAAAACAAGTCTGACTACACTACACTGTTACTGCTGTGCTGGAGAGGCCATATTGATAGCTCAGTAACTTCAGTAACTTCTAACATTAAGTGTCAGCTGTACCCAGTGGAGATTTCAGATGGCCAAAGCCCAGTGACCACCTGACTATAACCACAACACAGTCCAAGTGAGAATGGTCAAGCTGAGCCCTCCCCCAAATCCTGACCAATAAAAATGAGTGATTAATGGTTGGTTGGGCCTCCAAGTCTGGGAGTAAGTTTTTACACACCAGTAGTAATTGGAACCCCACTGTTTCCATGGTTTCCTACTTTAAGGTATGGGCTTTGAGTTTGGCCGTGTGACTTATTTTGGATCCTGGGATGTGAAGAAATGCGATCTAACTTACATCCAACCAAAAGCTTCAAATGTGCTCAGGGTGACTGGCCAGGGGAGGATCATGCTCCAGATAATTGCTTCCTTTCATCCTAAAATGAGAGGCATGTGGAAAAGACCTGAACTCAGCCTGCAGCCTGAAGCAGAACAGCCCCAGTCCACTTACTGGCCTGTGAGTGAGAGACAAACACCAGGGGAAAACCACTGAGATTTGGGGGTTTTAGTCAGCAATAGATAGTTTTATTCAGTGATAGATGACTAGAATAAGGTGGGTAGCACTGTCATTCTTATTTCCCAGATGGTGAAACTGACACAAATAAAGGTGTAATGAATTGCTTAGGTCATACCTAGTAATAGGTAGAGTCTGCATGGGAACTCCATTATAACCACTGTCTACAGAGAAACATTTGCAGTAACGTGTCTTTCATAGGCTCAAATGTGTCTCCAGCATGCCTGGTTAGTCCCTGGACTAGACATCTATAGTAACTTCAGTTCCTGGAAAAGCTGAGGACATTGTATGAAACATATTCAATGAAAGCTTCTTTTTCAGATTCTAAAGCTTCAACCTTGAAACCCCAGCTGTGTTATGTATTATATCACTGGAGCACTGAGGAGACAGCCAAGTGTTTAGAAGTATAGAGAAACCATGTTATAGTATAAATATAGAAGGAAATTGGCCGGCACCTGCTTCTTTCATCTTCCTCTGGTCTTAGAGGTGGTACATCTTGGAAAATGTTATCAATTTATAGATTTGTTTTTTTACATTTAGAGCTAGGGAAAACCGTGTCTTTATCAATATGTTTGGCTATATGGTTGTATACATGTGAGTGTGTGTGTGTGTAACCATGAAGAACCTATTTGGGGGATAGTGTGGGCTAACATGGTTAGATTTTGAATTGCACAACCCTGGATTTACACGTGAGTCTTCCCATTGTGTGCCATTGGGTAAGTTTTGTAACAACTCTTAGACTCAGCTCTTCATGCCATACACAGGGGCAGTAATACCTGAGCAAGGGTTGGGCGTGGCCTTCATGAAGGAATGCATAAGTGCACCTGCCATCCTGTCGGGCTTAAGGAACATTTATAGTCTTTTCCTTTCCTGTCGCCTCCTGTGAACGGTAGCTACAAATTGCAGATCGCCTAACTGGATAACTTCCTGTGGATTCTGGTGGCATCTGGGAAGCTGCCCCAATCTGGGATAAAGCTCCAGGGAGCTCCTTTGTCCATTAGGAGCTGTCATGCAGTTCTGTGTCTCAGCTCAAATGTCCTGTCTTTGGGGAACTTCCCTAGCTGTTTTCACCATCGTGGTAATCACAAACATTTCCCTTTAAGAGAGCTCTTACCATGCGTAATACAATTCGTAATGTATACTTATTTACATAATTATTTGATTAACAGCTGTCTCCCCCATACTGTACGAGGGTAGCAGGGACTGAGTTTGTTTGTGATGTGCCATCTTATGCCCAGCTCCCAGCATGGAGAATGGCTTAAACTCTCTGAGCGGTCCACAGTGTTGTTGAATGAATGAGTAAATGAACACTGCCTCTATTACTTGGAAAGCTACGCTCCTGTCCCTCAGTTCTCTGGTTTTTCCAGGTCAACTTTCTAACTTGCTTTTGGTGGTGCTTCAGGCTTCTAGCTGAAACAAATGTCATTTTCCTTTGGCTCAGAAATGAGGATATTGGGAATGGTTAATTTTGAGTAAGGTAAACCAGGAAGCAGGAGAACCAGGCTGCTATAATGATAAGGGCTTGGCTAAGAGGCCATAGATAGATGATCTTCAGTGACAGCATTGGTAGTGGGGATCAGTCAGGGAAAATCTAAAAAATGTTACCAGGTGGAAATGACTGTACCTGTATGTGAGTGAAGGGAGAAGATGGGTGTGCAGACATCAGCAGCTCTAATATTCTAACTTTGTGGGAGGGATAAAGCCTGGCGGCAGCTACAGCCCTAATGGGCATCTCAGTTTATCCAGAACAGGATGGGTTCCCTCCTTCATCTATGTTTCTGCACAGCTGCTTACTCTGCCAGAAAAGTCCTGTGCTTTTCTTCGTATTTGGGAAATTTGTATTTCCTTCACAACTTGGCTCAAAACGCTTTTCTACCTTCCCAGGAGAGGCTGTTGCTGGCTCTGGGCTGCTGCTGCATTTGATCAAGGCTTTTCTGCATCACATCTCATGCCAGGTTGTGTGCGCATTTGCCCTATCACGGTGAGCTCTTTGGAAGAAGTTTGTAATGTCCTTCCTCCTCCCTTCCCTTTCAGCGTGGGCCTGTCCTCAACCCCTGCCTCCCCCTTTCCTTCCTTTTTCTCCTAGCCAGCTCCTGTAATGTCGTATTATAATGTGGGCACTATTAATACCAGAACCACAGGGAGAAACAGAGGGAAAGGAGGAGCAGGGGAGGTGCCCTTTGGCTTGGCTCATCCATACTTGGCTGGGATCAGGTGGCAGGAAGATGAGTGTGGTGTCATTAAGAGAAAAAAACACTCCTTCCATTTGTGATGAGGTGAGACCTTCTGTTTGGATCTTCTGACCTGAGCCATTTGGTTTCCTGACACACTATAGTTCGCAATATCTGACTTCAGGTGACAGTGGGTCCAGATGATTGCATCATACTTACAGGGTGAGAAGACTGGAAAGTGAGCTTAATGCTAAAGCCCTGCTGCATGGGAGCTTCTTTTTTTAAATGACTTTGTTATTTATGGCCAGGGTGAGATAACAGTGGGTGCTATGCTGCCGGCCTCCTCTACCCCCCTCTACAATGCAAGGATTCATGAGTAGGGGAACCCACTTGGGTGCTGCAGCTAAGCGTCATCTGCTGCTGTCATAATTCTTGCATTGCCCCTGAATTAGAGCCTTGAGACTGAGCTTAGTGATGGAAGTGGGGATCTATACATAACCTGGAGAACGCTGCCGGCTTCCCCCAATTTCAGCCCTGGGATCTACGGTCATCGTGCCTCTTGGAATCCAGTGCTGAGACGTTGGTTCTTGATCTCTAATTATCCAGAAACTTCTCTTTTGGTTCTTTGTTCTTTTTTTCTTTTAAAGAGAATTAAAAAAAAAGAACAACAACAAAATGCCAACAACATAGACAAAGACAAAACAAAGCAAAAACAGTAAGAATGATACAGGGTTTCAGAACAAAATGATAGGGATTAACAATGGTTGTTATTTTATATATTTTTATCTTCACTAAAGTTGGTCAGATCACCAAATGTAAGAATGTAAGATTGATCAAACCATAAAAGAGAATAAAAAATAAAAACAAAAAATTACAAATGATAGAGTTTCACCAAACAAGATAATAGGAATTCAACAATGGTTGTTATGTTGCATATTGTTGTCTTTGAATTTGCTCAGACCACCAGATATAAGCATGCAAAATTGGTCAAAAAATAAAAAAATTAAACAAACAAATAAAGCATTAACTGTTCCTTTCAATAAACCATTAGACATCAGCCATACAGTTATCCCAGCTATCCTTCTGTATACATATGTATATTTTCCTTTCCTTCTTTCTTTCCTTTTTTCTTTTCCCTTATCCCAGTTGTTTCCTCTTTTGAGAAATTTCTGTCCCTTCCCCAACATCTACTGTACATTTTGGGTTCTACTTACTCTTTCATGTTCTTACACTAGGGACACAACACGATGTCTACACATGTGAATCTGATTTATTTCACTTATGAGTATGGTCTCTATTTGCATCCATTTACCTATAAAATCCTCAAGTTCATCTTTTTCATAGCTGAGTAATACTCCATTGTATAAAAATACCACATCTTTTTTTATCCATTCCTCAACTGATGGGCATTTGAGTTGTTTCCAAGTTTTAGCTATGACAAATTGTGCTGCTATAAACATAGATGCACATATATCGCTGTGGTATGTTTTTAATTCTTCTGGGAAAATACCTAGAAGGGGAATAGCTGGGTTAAGTGACACCTCTAATCCTAGTTTTGTGAGGAATCTCCACACTGATTTCCACAGTGGTTTCACCACTCTACACTCCTACCAGCAGTGGGGAAGAGTTCCTTTTTCCCCACAGCCTCTCCAGCATTTGTTATTGGTTGATTTCTTAATGATAGCCATTCTTTCTGGATGGAATCTCAGTGTTGTTTTAATTTGCATTTCTTGAACGAGCAATGATGTTGAACATTTTTTCATGTATTTATTCGCCATTACTATTTCTTTTGGTTCTTATCTTTTCATGGAAAAATCATTTGTCCCCTGTGCCTCTGTTTCTTTATCTGCAAAATGGAAATCATCATGTCAACTGAATATGTGATATATGATATATATATATATATATCTTGTTTAAAGCAATACCTATCACATGACAAATGATAGATATGTGTTAGTAATTACTAAACTACTCTCCTGCTATTCTTGATATTTTCATTAATTTTTTCATTTTGGGTACAAACACTGTTTTTCAGTTAATCTTGGAAATCCTATATGCTCTCTTTATTAGTGTCATGGTCTCAGGAGGCCTTTTCTGATCTTCAAACCCAAAATAGTATTCACACACTGCCCCTCTCAAAATTCTTTATTCCATTATGACATGTCCCACCTCTGCAGCATTCCCCAGTTTGGTAATGCACCACGCAGCCAGAAAAGTGTCAGTTTTATTACTTACTGGATGTCTTCATGCTATGTCTTTTGCCTTGTCCCAAACCTCTGTAAGCTTGATTCCAACAATGGAGTCCCATAGAAGGGTGAAATTAATTTTAAAAGTTTGCCTGCCTCAAAATAAAAAAACGCTAGGGAAGTAGCTTAGTGCAAAGGCCCTGAGTTCAATCCCCACAGTGTCCCACAATTATTAGTGCATAAATGTAATAGTGGATTTTGTTTTGATGTATTTGTACAAGAGGATAGCATACTTTGATTATTTCCATCCCCCACTACCCCTCCCCCCGATCCTCATCTCTAACAGTTTTCCTCTACTTCCTGTCATCTCTCCTGTTTTTTTTTCCAATTTCACTTTTGTATTTTATTCTGTAGAGGAGAGAAATATGCAATATTTGACCTTGACTTTTTAAGTCTTATTTCACTTACCATAATGATCTCCAGAACCATCCATGTTCCTTCAAAGGATGTGATTGCATTTTTCTTCGTGGCTGAATAGTAGTCCATTGTGTATACATACACCACCATTTTCTCTATCCATTCATCTGTTGAGAGCCACCTAGGGTACTTCCATGGGTTACCTATTGTGAATTGCGCCACAATAAATGTGGATATGCAGGTATCACTATAGTATACTGTCTTTAATTCTTTTGGAAATGTACTGAGGAGGGAAATAGCTATATCAAATGGTGGCTCTATTTTCAGTATTTTGAGGAAGTTTCATACTTATTTCCATAGTGGTTGTGCCAGTTTACGTCCCACCAACAGTGTGGAAAGGTCCTTCTGAAATTATTTTTTGAGGTTTACTGTACTGTTTCCCATTCACCTCTTGGTGGAGCCCTTGTTGCACCTTTCTAGTGCATCCAGGTATTCTTTTACATCTAGGATGTAATATATCATACTAAAGTGTGAATGATTGATAAAGATTTAAAGTACTGACTTCTTTTAAGAGACCGAAGCCTGGGTTATTCTGTTTGCCCTCCTTCAGGGAAAGATGTAAGGTTGGTGCAGGGGTAAGAGGTGAAGGTCCTGATTCCAATTCTTCTAATGAACGAATGGCATGATAGAGCAGCCATTTAACCTCTCTGAACACTGGTAGCATTATTTTTAAAACAAACTGCTTCCCATGTAGGGATGCTGTGAGGGTGCAGCACAAACTCAATGTCTGAAAATTAAAAAAAGCTTACTGAAGAAGCCATTACCATTGTTTATAATAAGAGTAACTGAAGTGAATGACAAGTTGAATATGGGCCAGCAACTTGCCTCTGGGGACTTGCTGTCTCCCTGTCTCCTTGCTCACCACACACATCTGAGGGTGCCTGAAATATTCCCCAGAGCACCTACTCTCTCCCATCTCTGTCCTGTCCCTGTGCCATCACTTTCACTGTGATTTAGACATGGAACCACAGGGCCCACTAATTTAGAGACATAGGATGCTGAGATTGAGGTTTTATCTTTCTTCAGTCCTGAGGGTTTCTTTCTAGCCACCGAGTCTACTCTGTCTTCATCTTATCTACATCATCCCCTCCCCAGGTGCCTAAGAAGGCCTTTTCTTGTTCTTCCTCTTTCTGCTCTGGACCAAATTTTGGCTGGATTTTGTCTGATCTCCTGCCTCTTAGAGCCAACATTTCCTATAAGTCAGACTGGGTCCCTAGCCTATCCTCCCCCATCTCTATGTGTACAGCCTTTTCCATTCAGGAGCATCCACTGAAGGCATGGCTGGGACACAGAGCAGACCCGGCATGGGTGTGCTCTGTCCACACTCTCTCTAGTGAAGATGATATTACAGATTGTAAAGAGCATTTGCCCTGGAACTTGACTGCCTGGGTACCCATCTTGGCTGGTGCTTTCTAGCTCTGTGATTTTGAATAATTCACCTCTTTGTGCTTTGGTTTATTCATCTGCAAAATGGAGAGGTCTAATGAGCCCACCTAAAAAGTTTTTATGAGGGTTAAGATGGATTTATTCATGTAAAGCACTTAGAATAATGCCCAGCAGAAAGTAAGTGCCCAGGGAATGTGGATAATTTCATCATTAAAAAACAGTCACTGCTTTTTTTGTTGGCAAACTCTAGTCAAAGGTGACCTAAAATTTGAGGTGGGTACCTAGGTAAGGTCCCTTTCTCCTTAGACCAGTGGTGGCAAACCTATAGCACATATGCTACAGCAGGCTCTTTGTAACATTGAAAGCTCTAAAAGGTTCACCACTGCCCTGGACCATGTCTCTACTTTTCAGGATGTTCCCAAGAGCTTTGTGTGTGCATGAGGAATGGTTGGCCCGATTTCTTCACGTCTTCTTGTATTTGCCAGGCACCTCTACAGCTCTGCCAGTATGGATAGATTCAGATCCCTGCCCTTAGAGTTGAGACTTCCCTGAGTGGTTTGTTTTAGACTAAAGGAGTGTAAGAAGAAGCAATACTGTGCTAGCCATGAGCCTAAGATTGTAAAGTACTTTATAGTTTTGCTTGTCCTTCTGTCCTACCACCATCTGAAGAAGACATATTGGTTAGTCGGCCAGCCCAAGGAAGGTGAGGGAGGACTCTGGTATACTAGTTGGAAGTTACACTGTAGGCTTGCCCCTATCCTTCCCCAAAGTGACTTTTAGCCTTTTATCAGGGTAACCATATGTTAAGGAAAAGGAAGTGATCAGACGTTGGGAAACTACTGGACACTCATCCTGAACTAACACTAATTCCAGAAAATCTGAAACATCACTGTGGCCCTCCAAGAAGAGTAGGGACCTATGGAGATCAGGTGATCAATGGGGTTTTAGTCAAGGTGTGACTCACAGTGGGTCCAGGAGTCATCAAATCCATCCTGTAGGCATTTCTCCCGTTCCAGAATGCACAATTGCGATAGATATACTTGGTACTTGGTAGAACCCCCATATGGGTTCCCTAACCTGTGCAATGAGGATAGAAAGGCCTAATAGAAGCTGTTAGAGTTGCCTCTACCTGAGAAAATAGCAAATACAAAATAATATCCCATCCTTGGGCGGATTGCAAGGATTAGTGCCATCATCAAGGTCTTTAAAGATGTTGGGATGGTGGTTCCCACCACACCCCCATTTAATGCTCCTCTTTGGCCTATGGAGCAGAAGATAGATATATGTTGGAGAAGGATGATATTTTACCATAAACTCAGTCAAGTGTTGACTCCAACTGCAGCTTCTGAAGCAGATGCGGTTTCCTTGCTTGAGTAGATTGACACATCTTCTGGTATCCGGTGTGCAGCTATTGATTAGGCTTTTGCTCCATATTATCTACAAGGCCCACCAGAAGCAGTTTGCTTTTAGTTAGCAAGGACAGCAGTACCCATTTACTGTAAAACTTTGGGGTATATCAACCCTCGAGCTCTGTGTCACAACTTAATTCACAGGGATCTTGATTGTCTCTCCTCCACAAGGTATCACTCTGGTCCATTATATTGATGCTGTTATGCTGATTGAACCAAGTGAGCAAGAGGCAGCACCAAACTGGACTTGTTTGAAAAGTATTTTCTTGTCAGAAGGTGGAAAATAAATCCAAGTAAAATTCAAGGGCCCTGTGCTGCACTGAAATTTCTGGCAGTCCTAGTGTGGAAGGATAAGTTGTTGCATCTGGCCCCTCCCACAACCAAGAGGCATAGTGCCTAGAGGGCCTATTTGATTTTGGAGGTAACACACTGGATGAGTTACTCCTTCCCACTTACAGAGTGATTCAGAAAGCTGCCAGTTTTTAGTAGGACCCAGAGCAAGAGAAGGTTCTGCAACAGTTCCAAGCCGTTGTACAGGCTGCTCTGCCACTCGGGCTGTATGATCCAACAGATCCAATAGTACTAGAGGTGTCAGTGGCAGACAGTGATGTTGTTTGGAGCCTCTGGAAGGCTCCTATAGGTGAATCACAGCAGAGGTCCTTAAGAGTACAGAGCAAGTCTCTATCATTATCTGTAAACAACTATTTTCTATTTGAGAAACAACTCTTGGCCTGCTACTTGGATCTTAGTGGAAACTGAAGGCTTCACCAGGTGAACACGTGACATGAGCTGCCCCTCATGAACTGGGTGCCGTCTGATCCACTGAGTCATAAAGTTGGATGGGCGCAATAACAGTCCATTATCAAAGGGAAGTAGTACCTATGTGATCAGGCTTGAGCAGGTCCTGAAGTTACAACTGAATTACATGAAGAAGTGGTTCAGATGTTCATGGTTCCCACCGGTGCTCTACTGTCCTCTGTCTCCAGCATTCACCTAGGGCCTCGTGCTATGTACCGTGGGACAAGGTGCTGTCTCAGAGCCTAAGGTCGTAGGTGCCTTGGGTATTTTGCTTACTCCCTTTTCTTTCTGCTGTCATTATGAGAAGGGCACATGTCTTTAGTTAACCAGTCTAAGGAAGAGGAGAAACCTGGGAAACACTGCAGCTGCCTGTTCCTGACCTTCAGCTTAGCGCTGCCCATCGATGCCCTGCAAGTCCAGCCAAAATGATCAAAACCGCCAGCCAAACCACATGCATCTGTGCAAAGTACAAGCTCATGGTTGTAGGCTATTGAATCTTGTGCTTGGTTGTTAGGTAATGATAGCTGACTGACACACCTGGTGAGTGATGGGAAATTGCCACATTATTGACTGGGCACGGACCCTCCCACCAAAGCCAGCTGGAGAACAGTGGAAGAACTGAGACAGACCAGATGGAAACTCCTTTTTTTAAAATTAATTAAGTCAGATTACAGTTGCTGTCACTGCTGTCCTGATGGCCAGTCCCTCCTCAGTCCCTGCACTTCCTGTTCCCTGGCCAGACCCAAGCCCTGCCTTTCTCTGCAGTGCTATCAGGTGTAAGAACAAGGCAGAAAAGACCAGGGGACCCAGGGGATGGCCAGACATATTCGGGCTGAAGAAGCAGAGCACCTTGCTGCTCACAGTACACAAGTGGAGAGAGGAGAAGACGCCAATTGGTCCACAGTGAGAAACTGGGCCCTGAGTTGCTTGCTATTCCTGATGCTTAGCTCAGACAAAAAAACCACATCCATCTGTTTTATTCATTTTGCAGTATTAGGCATGGAACCCAGGGCCTTGAGAATGCTAGGCAAGTGCTCTACCACTGCGCTACATCCCCAGCCCCCAAACCTGCTCATTTTGTAGTGAAATGACTCACCAGAAAGTGAGTTCCGATCAGTGCCTTAGAGTGCAGTCCAAGGATTGTGATGGTCTCAAAGGTGAAATTGAGCCAGGAAGGAGAAGTGATGAACCTGGAGCCTCCCAACTTTACTCCTCTATCTCATCTCTTTCCCCTCATTAACATTCCCCTCATGTTACATTTATTTGTTTTTTATTTGTTTGTATAGTACTTGCCTTTACCCAAAGACAAGAAATGTATTTATTAGCTTATTTTCCCATATCTGTTTCCCACCACTAGAGTATAAGCTCCATGAGGGCAGGAAGTTTGTTGGCTTTTTCCTTTTAGTTGTATACTCATTGCCTAAAATAATGGACTGCACTGTGTAAGTGATCATTAAGCATTTGCTAGATGAATAAATGAACTCATGTAATGGCCCATGTCAGAACACTTCAACCTGGTCACTGTGTGCTCCTTGTCCTCTTAGCTTTGGCTAGCATATCCCTTTCCATGGTTTCAAGGTCTAGAAGCCCTTACCCAGGAGGCCTGTGCTTTGGCTCAGAAGTTGCTCTACTTCTTAACACACCTGGGCTCTGGAACCTGTTCTCCAACTTGTTTGGTTACATGTCTGAACCACTCATTGCTGATGTGGTTTGGACCCAGCTCCTTTCTGGCCCTGCTCCACTTTTGGTTTGGCTGACTAGAAGGCTGACACAGAGCACAGTGCTTCTCTACCCAGCTGTCTCCTGGATAAGGTCCACCAGGCATAGCGGTGTCCCTTTCCCACCTTGTTTGTCTGGTGGGGATATTGACAATTTGTTTCTTATAGCAGGACCATGATAAGCTGACTGCAGAGAATTCTCAGCCTATGTGATAATAGTTCTTTCAGTTCAGCCTCTTAAAAGTCTTGCCAACTTATTTCCTTGGCTCAGTCTGTTCCTATTTGCTCCTGCAGTGATTAATGCAAATGCAGTAACTTCTATGCAAATGGACTCTACTAATACCATTTGCAAAGGTGCCTCTGTGAAATGCCCAGGAACAATTTCTCTCGCTGCTCTGGGAAGGAATGCTTAGCTCCAGGGTGCAAAACTAAAACCAAAAGACTTTTAAGTGGAATGTTGGCTGAACTCCATGGCTGCTGCTTGTATTCCTCATTTACAGCTGCTGAGAAGGGCTAGGGACCCATCCTTTACTATTTGGCCTCCCCACGTCCGTATCATGTGTGTTAATCACTGTTGCATCCATATATAAGCATTTATCAGAAGCTCATGAGCAATGCAGATAATTCTCCTTCCCACTCACAGCCTGAGGTTCAATAAATATTTGTGAAGGAGAATGATAATAATGATAATTGCTAATAATTTCTGAGCTCTTGGTATGTGGCAGGTACCACGTTATTCACTGACATATTCATTTTTCGTAGTGCTCTATTAGGGAAGGCACTATTCCTTTTTTTTTTTTTTACTTTGTCAGACCCATTAAGCTTCATGAACATGTACCATATTTAAGGCACACTTGCTGTTATGCATAAATTGGTTTGTTTAACGATATGGTAGCTTTGGATATCATAGTTTTGACATTTACATAGCACATGTATGAACCATATAAACCTTGAGAAGAAGATTAAGGATGTATGGTAATTCAGTATTTATAATTAAATGAAGATGTTCAGAGAACTAAGGTCATTCCGTTCAACATTTACTAAATGAATGCATCATTTTGGAGTTCTGTGTTAATCTTTCTTTAATCGCAAGAGCAGAAACACTTAGGAAAGTATCAAACTGAGAGGGATTATATTGTTTTGGTGGAAATACAGGAAGAAAATTTGTTCAGTCAAATAATAATTATCATCTTACTGTTAGCTTTAAAGGGGGGAGGAACTATTCTTATACCCATTTCACTGATGATGAAACTGAAGAGGGAAAATGTTTAATACCTTGTTCCAGATCACACAGTTGGTGAGACACGAAGCCATGCCTGGAATCTCTGCTTGCAACCGCTGTGTTCTTGGAAAGCAGGAAGGAAGCACAGACCAGATGGCAGAAGGAACAGGTATCAGGCGCTGGCCAGGGAGGTGGATCTTTAAAGACCACTGAAGCCCTAAACATAGAGTACACCGTAAGCCCTTGAAAGGAACATCTAAGTACACAGATCTCTCTTAGGGTCCTTTCACAATGACCTGGGACCTGAAAGCTAGTTCCACACCTATCTTGTCAGTCAGACTCTACATCTTTATGGTTCTTACTTCTTTTGAAACCAGGAGGGTGAATTTTTCCTCTATACTCCTGACCTGTTCTTTGGCTCAGAAGTTGCTCTACTCTTCAACACTCCTGGGCTCTGGAACCTGTTCTCCAACTTGTTTGGTTTCATGTCTGGACCACTCCTTGCTGATGTGGTTTGGGTGCAGCTCCTTTCTGGCCCTACTCTCTGCTCCTACCCCTCTGCTGTGCCTGGGCTGTTGACTATGTGGAGGGCTTCCTTTCTTCTGGCTTCCAGATGAGTCCAGCTGCTTAGTACCAGCAGGAGTGCCAAGGGAAGGAGAGTGTGCGGGTGGAGTCTTTACTCACTGTCTGTCTTGCTGCGTCTCCTGGAGATTCAGGCTCTTGGTGGTTGGCTGTCTCCATGCAGCATTCTCAGCAGTAACTGCTCCCTCCCCAAGCACCTTATGGGCTGGAGTGGGTAAGAGCAGCCCTCCGTAACTGTCCCCAAAGTTCTGCATTATTCTTTATGGTCTTCCCACAAGTTGGTAAATGATCTCTTTTGTAAAGTGTCCTTAAATTGCATTGTGTGCCTCTCTGGACCCTTACTGGGATGCTTGGACTTCAGTTTGAGCGATTCCTGATCTTCAGACAACTACCTTAGTTTGCAGCCTTTGCCTTTACTCCAATCCCGACCAGTCTACTTTGGTTGCCTTCGTAGCTCTTGCAGGTGAGCTGTGCAGTGGGAAGAACACTGGCTTTCAGGTTAGTTTCCGATTCCGAGCCCATTTCTGACACTTACTGTGAGACTTTGGTCAGGTGATCTAACTTGGCGACACCTCAGCTTTTTCATCTGTGAAATGGCAAAAAATATTTTAAAAATGCATTACCTTAATGATGAACAGTATACTCTTTTTTATTTTTAAATTGACAGATAAAATTCTATGTACTCATCATGTGCAGTATATTTTTTTTTGTTTTTTTCCCTGTGATGTTTTGAAGTATATATTTATTATAGACTGACTAAATTTAACTAATTAACGTATGCATTATTACCTAACATGGTTAGTTTGTGCTGAGGACACTTAACATCCATCTCATGGCATTGAGAAAAATATTATTTCACAAATTTATCATGAGCATCAAAAGGTATAATGGTTCTAAATTTTAGCCCAGTATTCAGCATTGCTTTTCCTGGATCCGCCCTTTCTTTCTTGATGTCTAACCCATTGCACTAGCCTCAGCCTCCTGCCCTTTTGTTGGACGGTTTCCCTTGGTCCTGGTGCAAGACGTGGCAGATAAAACTGGCAGGCAGGAAGGGAAAGACTTTTGACTCTCTCTCGAAGGAGAGGTGGTAAGGAACTCAGAGAAGAGCAAAAATGACAGAAAAACAGTGACATTTGAGAAGGTGAAATAATTGCAGAGGGGAAGCTTGGAGAGGATGATTTAACACTGATTTTCATGCACACCTCCATTTTATCAGTAAGGGGTTGCTAAAAGCCAGTGTTTCTGATATATTAGCTAGAGTGGGTTCCAATTTAATATTCTAGCCCAGTGGCCATATGTCCAGGGCTCCCACAGAAATAGATGAAGGTAGCTCCCCCTTACCTCCCTCGTGACTTCTCACCGTATCCCAATGCAGGGGTCTGTCTGCAGTAGGATGGCATCCCTCCCCACTTGGCATTAAAAGAGCCTGAGTTGAAATTTAGCTGCATCTCCTTCTAGCTTATGGGATCTGGAGAGGATCTTGACCTCTCCCAAGATCACTGTCCTCATCCTCAAAGTGAGGATAATTATAACTGTTCATCGATGAGGTTGGGCTGATGGCTGAGTGAGGGCAGGTGATGAATGTGAAAGATATAGATGTAATACAGAGCCAGAAAAGCATGCAACCCTGAGCCAATGCTAATTTCCATCTTTCTTCTCTTCCCAGTCTGGCAGAACAGGTGCCCCCTTTTTCATTCCAGGGGAAACTTGAACATTTATTTTCTTATATTTCTTAAAAACACCTAGTTTGGATTAACTTTCGGTTTTCGGGTGAAATGCGCCTATTCTGCTCTCATCAGGCAGTGCATTTTTGTTGTTGCTCTTGTCACCTTCAAGGATGCTCTTGGATTCCTTGCAGCTTTGTTTCTCTCAGTTCAACCATGTACCAGTGGTGAATGTCTTGGTGGATGGGAGGTGAAGTTTAGAGAATAGCTGTTCAGAGCCTTATCGGGATTACTATTCTATTTTATGTATTTTCTTGTGCCCTTCGAGCTTCTATATGAATCCCTTGTCCTTCAGAGGAACTTTGGCCTTGGGACTTAGATTTCATACTTTATCTGAGATCAGACTGGTTAGGTGACAGAACTAAAGGCAATGGAGGGAAAGACCACCCAGGAAGCCAAAGATTAATTTTGATTTGTACCATTTTTATTCATCACCTATTTCCTTACTTTATAACATGAAAACAAAGTGGTTCTTCACATACCAAGGCATTCTGTTTTCACTAGTGAGCCATATTACTTCAGTCTGATGTGCTTTTTCTGCAAGCAAGGGTGGGTAGAGGAGACTCAAGTTTGCCCTCTGAGTGCTGGTATGAACTCAGAAAGAGCTCCTCTGGTCAGAAATCTGTTCACACTCTCTCAGCTTCATATCTTAATTGTATTAGAATTAAGCTTTTAGAGCTCAGAAATATAATTAGTTACATTCCATTTCAATCATAATGATGTGAATCCACTGATATGATTCTTGGCCATCAGATAGACCAGTCTTTCTCACCCTTTGCTGCCTGTCAGAATTACCCATGCAGCTTTGAAAAGAATAGATGTCAGGGCTCTCCTCACTTGACTTTGGTCTTCAATCTATGATGGGGCTTGGGAATCTGGATATTTATAAAGTGCTCTAGGGGACTCTGATGTGTAGCTAGGACTGAGAATCATGGAGTGGGCACTGGGAGGGTGAAGTAGCTAAGCTGTTTCTGTCCTACTATTTTACTGCAATGCTGTATGGGAATTTTTTTAAACAAAACAATAAGATAAGCCAAGCCAGCATATAATCAGAGGCTAGATTTTGGCATTTTGAATACAGGGGACAACAGACAAATAAATCAGACATTATTTCTTAACTCAAAGCAATGCGATCTTGGGCAAATCATGTTCTTGTCCTGAGCATTAGCTTCCCTGTCTATAAAATGGAAGAGTTGGATTAAATACTTTCTGTGTTATTTCCAGTAATGATGTTCACCATTGCTATTCATTAGGGAGACATTTTGTTATTTGCTGGGGGAATCCCAGTGCCCTCCTGTCAACCTGAGAGGAAATAGTCACCAGTAGGAAGAGGGAGAGGATGTGTTTGTGGAGAAGGAGAAGTTTAGCTGCAGAGACAGGGCTTGGATGAGTATAGAAATGACATGAGATATTCAAATAATGTGTTTCCATTGCCCCTCAGTGAGCCTCCATTGTCACTGTGGGCAAAAGATTCTTACAGGATGAGAGAGGTTAGTATTTCAGGTGTGAGTAGAGTGTATAACTGGCTTTGGAAAGGGGAGGAGCTCTTTCCTTAGAGGAAGAAGCCACTCACACAAGCCAGTGGAAGACCTGAGAATTACAGTTTATACTTTGTAAATTTCAACAATGATGAATTATTATTACCGCTATTATTAAATCTCCACACTGCAATATTAACTGCTTTATGTTTCAGGCCCAGCTCAGCCACTGATTGGCTGTGTGATCTCAAACAAGCCAAACTCCCTCTCTGAGACTCAGTTGTTTAATTTGCAAAATAAGGGGGTGGAACTACATGATTAGCCCAAGACTCTTCCTGCCTTGACTAACAGTGTGATCAAATGTTGAAATTAATGGTTGGACAGACAGTAATCCAAGGCTCACTTTTAAAAAAGAACAACGCCAGCTGGAAAAATGGCATTGTTAGAAGGAAGCTCTCTCTCAAAGGGCTGCTATTTTATAGGAAGTTGGTGCGTCTGTGATATTCCACGTAGCATATTACAGTGATGGGGAGACACAGTGGATCTGCTGAGATGAGCAGCAAATGGTAAGTGGAGGTCTCTGAAATAGCAAAGTCATTTTAAAAGACTCATAAATCCCGAAACACTGAAACACTGAAGCAGTCTGAGCCTACATCTTGTTGCCAAGACTCTGATCCCTGTTGCTGCGCTGGGGCCCTGAGTCTATCCTTGCCCCAGAGCATGAGCAAGCAAGAAAGAAGCAGGGTTGGAAAACAGGGGCTTGGGTTTCTGTCTGTGGAGAGGAGCAAAAACCATAAGAGGTGACCAGGGGAGGAGCTGCATGTGGTCTTGGTCCCCGAGTGCAGCCAGGCCTAGGGATGGGGACCAAGGATAGTTCTCCAGGCTGGTGTGGGGCTGTAACGGTGCTAGGGTACAGCAAAAATGCAGGAGCTAAGCACAGGGACCCTGAAGCAGGACTGCATGGGTTTGAATGCGGCTTTGTCACTAGAAGCTGTGAAGCAGTAAGCAAGTTTCCCTATCATTTTGTGCCTCATTTTCCTTATCTATAAAATTGAATAATTTTAGCTAACCATAGGGTTGTGGTGAGGATAAGAGCTACTACTTATAAAGCAGTTGAGATAGACCTTGGCTACACTGTACACTGGAGATCTAGACCCATATATTTATCTACATCTGCATGCATAGCCATATCCACATTCACATCTACATTCGTATCCATATCCTTACCTATGTTGTATCTTTATCTACATCATCCATATCTACATAAACTGATGTATACATAGAAAGATAAAACACAGCCTGCCAGATGGGCCCCATTTCTTAAGCAGAGGTCTAAGAATGATTACTGCCTTCAGTTTTAAGCAAATAACAATCTTCTGAAAGTTTAAGCCATGCTGGCAGCCTCAGGGCTCTAGTAGTTTCTTGCTGGTCTCTGAGAATCAGACCTGACCTGTGGGAGGAAGTGTTCAGGCAGCCCTGTTCCACAATCCAAAACTCTGCAACCTCTGGACACCCCTCTGAGCCCCAACAGCTCATTGCGTGTCTGCATGGGGATATCCACAGATGACTCTGCTCATCATGCTCCCAGCCCAGTGCATGATCCACCCCTCCTAAAAACACTCTTTTCCTTAATTTCTAGTCTCAGTACGTGACGACTCCATCCTTCTAAGGAATATAAGCCAGTAATCTTTCACCTTTCCCTCTTCCTCATCCTGCATCTAATTCCTGGACAAATCCTGTCCGTCCTCATCTCGTTCACTTCTGTATTACTAGTAGTCTGGGGCATCACTGACTGTTGGCCAATGTCTGGAAGGATGGAACAGATGAATGAATAAATAAACACAAGTGGTACCTGTATATCATAATAATAATCACCAAGCGGTTTTCTGAGTGCATACTACTATCCAGGCTTCATTCTGAGAGGTTGGTGTATGTGCACACCACACCTAAGTACTGGGCATTCTGTAAGAGACACTCCTTGAATATTTGTTGACTGGATACAAAACATGCAAAAGGATATCAAAGCCTGGGAGGACAGCTGATTGTGCCTCAGGCCACAGAGTAACTTAAAAATTTTAGAAGAGCTCAGACTTCTGAATGGAGCTTCCACAACCCCTGCAAAGCCAATGGTATTTCCCAACCTTACAAAGCCGTCTCAGAGCCAGGTCCTACTGAGCCGGGTCTGGCCTGGTGCAGTGCAGTTTCTGGGCTGTTTCTACCCCCTGCCAGGAAGATATAGAAGCTACCGCTTCACCGAGCCTTCTAATAACCAGGCCTTACTTTTGCTGCCACCCTGGGGGCTCTTGCACACCACGAGCTTGCTTCTGTGCAGCTCTACACAACATACTGTAAAAGGAAAATGGTAATTAGGAGGAATGCTTGAGCAGGGGAACTTATGTGGAAAATACTTAAGTTAAACGAAGCAGTAAAGATTCCTTTAAAGTGTTGAGGTCCACACTCCCATCACTGTTCTTCTGAAAGGAGGAGACTAGAGGACATATAAGGTGTTTTGTGCATCTGTACACACCACCTCCATAGTGATGGGTGACGTCAGGTCAGTCACCCCAGGCATCACATTGGAGTGGCTGATGAGATCTGTCCCTGTTTATATCTCAGTAGCCTGGGATCAAAAGCCCAATCCACCCAGATGAAATTTAACAGAATTATGTCCATATCAGGGCTTCCCTCTATATCCAAAACAGCTGTACCAGAAAAGGACTGTGGAGGCATGGCATGTGTGTGTGTGTGTGTGTGTGTGTGTGTGTGTGTTTGTGTGTGTGTGTGTGAAAGGATCCCCCATGCTGCTAATTGTTTTCATAGCTTTTATTAGGTTTTTTTTTTTTTTTTT
>NW_004955445.1:15036351-15046401 GCF_000276665.1 Chinchilla lanigera | reverse complement strand
TTTTGGTTTTTCTCTGGTACCGGGAACTGAACTCATGACCTTGCGCTTGCCAGGCAGGCGCTTTGCCGCTGAGCTAAATCCCCAGCCCCTTTTCATAGCTTTTATTACCACCCAAAGCCATGTTCTTGTTGGTTTGTTTATTGTCTTAATCCACAACCAGACTGAGAAGTTCATGGAGCAAGAATTTTGTCAGTCTGGTTCACCTCTGTCCTAGGGCCCTGCAAGGAACATAGCACGTAACAGTCCCTCTAGGGTATGCCAAGAAAGAAGATTCCTTGACTACTCACTGCAGAATCCTCAGTGTTGGTGTATAGTAGGGCTTCTAGCACACAAGCTCTCAGAGAGCAGGGGCTTTGCCTCATTGCTGCTGCTTCTCCATGTAGCATTCTAGCTGGTGCTCTAAAAGGGATCAGCAAACTTTTTCTGCTGAGAAAAAGATAGTAAACATTTTCAGCCAACGACCATGTGGTATCAGCCTCAACTTTGCTAGTATAGTGAGAAAACACATAGGCCATATATATAAAAACTAATGGGCATGGCTGTGTTTCAATAAAACTTTATTTACCAAAACAGGCAGCAGGCCAGATTGGCGTAGGTTGCTGTCTCCTGCTCTAGAATACAAACTGCACAAGAAAAGAAATGTAAAAAAAACCCAATTGATCTGCAGCCAGCATCTAGAACAGTGCATGGTGAGTATACTATGAAACATGTGTTGAATGAATGAATGAATGAATGAATGAGGGTGTGAGGGCTCAGTCAATAGCTTCCTGTGGGGCAGGGACATGATAGATATTATTATGTGGGGTTACTGATCCAGAGTGGCTCTGTGTCATCAGAACCTGGAAGCTTTCTTTGCTCTGGGCTAGAATATCATTCTCATGACTTGGAGCCTACAGGATATAAATAGGACAGGACTTGGGACGGGGCAGGGAAAAGCATCTTTGTCACACAGAGACTCATGGAAGGAATGGGAGAGATTGAGCCTAGGGAAGAGACTTGTGAGGGAGAAGACATATCTATATACTTAAAGAATTCATGTGGGAGAGCAATTAGCTCCTTCTAAGAAAAGGGTGATATTTTTAGAACCTTCTAGAAGTCAGTAGTAGTCAAACGTGGCTGTTGTAAGTAGCTGGGTAAGTGAGCTGTCAGTCTAATGGAAGCATTCAGGCAGACATGGGATGCCATGGAAGGGATTAAAATCTTGGAAAGGGGCAGCACTGGACAATGTTGGGTTTCTTCTGGCCCCACGAGCCATTCTCACATGTGTGATCTCCAGGTAATGGGTGAATTTTGCCCTTTGGAAGAAACCAACTCAGCCTGGTACATGACCCTTGGGATTGCCCCCAGCCTCCCACCTTAGTTCCCCTATTCTCATCTGCTAAATTCAGTTCTCCTTCCCCCAAGCACTAAACTCATCATCCGTTTCCTTTCTTCAGGCTTTACACAGTGCTGCATTTACGTTTGTTCCAAAGGAGGACCTGAGGCAAAGATTCACGAGAGCATAGTTTATAGAGAGTTGATCCCAGGAAGCATGGGAGAGCAGGAAAGTGAAACTAGGATGGGAACGCAGCCATTAAAGTGCATTATCAAACCTGTAGTGACTGGAGCTTACCCACAGGGCAGAGTCTGGGAGCCAGTTAGTACAAACTTCAGAGACACCTGTAGGGTGAGCTAGCTGGGTTACACACTGACTTCCATCAGTTGTTGGTTGAGGGCTACATGTAGGGTAGAGTAGGGAGGAGAGGTAATAATTTCCTGACACCTCCTGACCTGCACTAATGTGGGCAGAAGTCTGATTTGATAATGAGAAAGAACCTGAAAGCAAAGAATTATGTGTCAGGCTTGACTTTCCCAGCACCCAATCTGTTTGTGAGCAGCAGCATTGTTCTCAGAAAAAAACCCAGCTCAGGACCAGCGCTGTTGCCCTCGGCAAACACAGGATGTCATAAAAGAAGAGGTAAAACATGGACTCTTTCCAATGCCAGGACATCTGAAAACACCTACACATTTACGCCAGATGCTTTGAGGACTTTTACCACTGAGGCCCTGGACTTTTGGAGAACTTTGACCATGGATATTTGCTTGGATCTCTTCACCTGAAGTCCCTGACCCCCTTAGCAAATACTGTGCCTGATCTCCCCATTTGTTCCCCTTTGTCCAAGCCTTAGCAAAGGCTCTTCATTCTTGGTTTCATCCTATCCCAAACTGCTGATAACTTGTAGAAAGATATATTCAGCCTCATGACATATGTGCAAATGACCACGGATAAACAAAAACTACAACCAACCAACTAAACAATGAAGAAATATTGGTAAAGATTTCTGCTAATTCTCAGGAATATAGTTCTATACATCAGCTAGAGAATGAATTTTCCTGATACAGATATAAAGGGTTACACCTTAGGAGTGAATTCCCTTATTAGTGGAAATGGTCAAGCATATGAGTGGGTTGTAGTGAGGGGTGATTGGAGAGCTTGTGGCACTATGAGCCTCATAAGCCTTCTATTTCCCTAGAGGTATTCTGAACTCTGCGAACAAAGCCTTTCTTCTCCCCTGACTGCATCTGGCTCCTAGGTCCTGGGCTACTTGTTTCGTCAGGTCACGCTCTGTCAGTGCCCCCAGCACACTGCCCCCAAACTGTCTTGTTCTCTATCCATTAATGCTGCCCTTCCATCACCCTTCAGGGGGTCCAGAGCACAGTCTTCCTCTATTACCATCTTTCTCCTCCCCAAAGTGCTCATGCCCCTGCTTGATCTCCTCTTTTCCTTCACTGCAAGCATAGTTGCTTCTGTGTGTCTGTGCTTGTGCAGTAGTATAGACTCCAAACTGGAACTCATTTAAAAGGCACAGGGGACAGTTAAAATTGCAAAATTTCTATAGTTAAAATTTAGCGAAGTCTAACTTCATTTTAGAGAAAAGATTGGCCTAATGTAGATTCTGTCTTTATCATCCTGGATAGGGTAGAAGCTTGGGTTTGGGGGACACGGGGAGGTGTCGTCATGGATATGTGCTCTAGTTTTTAGATAAAGTGTGTATGGTATTCACTAAGTAGTTTCCCTTCTCTGAGCATCATTTACTTCAATGGCAACATAAAGGGGCTGTGTTAGATGAAGGTGCTGAGATAACTCTAGGTCTTTCTGATTTTATAATTCCACTTTGCTTTGACATGTTCTATTTGGGTCTCTGAAACATATTAACTTCAATTATCTACAAGGGAATCATCTTACAGTAGCCTGGAATTCCAACAGTGGGGCCAAACACTGGAATAAAGTGTTTAGCTCTATATACATAGCTCATCGTTTTGCCCCAGGACTGCTCATCCTCCTGTATCTATCTTGGTTGACTCATCCACCAGGTCACCTAAACCTGGGAATCACCTGGGCTTTTAGAGTTTTCATTGTCTGTTGTCCCCCCACCTGCTGCATCCGTAGCAGATCAACCACAAGTCAAGTCTATTCTAACTATATAAATCTCTTGGGATGGAGCTTTCTACTCCAGACCCAATAATCCTGCCCTGTGTAGGCCACTACCATTGCTTTCTTAGATTACTGGAACAGCCTCCTACCTTATTTCCTGACTCCTGTGGTTACACATACACCCTCCAATGCCAGCTGCCAATGTTAAAATTCCTAAAGCACAAAACTTATGCTGAAATTTAAAGAAGATCTATGCTTGTTGCATGCCCTTTGAAACTATGATCTAAAATCCCATCTATGTCTGAGAATCAAGACTGATGATGATACATGGTATCTACCTGCTGGTTTTTGTGCCAAGATCTGTGTAAGAAACTAAATATCCCAAAGCTCAGCTCAGTGAGTTCATCACAGTTGCAGTTGTCTCCAGTCATTCCTTGAGTTCCAAGGAATATTTTAAATTCTGATGTGTCCTCTCAATTCTAGTACAGTATCTATGTATCTTGAAGCTCAAATGAGAGCTGTCACTTAATTCAGAGAAAAATGTAGGTTGGTAGTAAGAGGACTATGAAAATACAGAATAATGTGGAGGCAGGTATTCTAAAACAGTTAACTAAGAACAAAGAAAAACCATTATGTAAACACATAACCACTTCACATGATTTTGGTCAAGGCACTCTGGGGTAGGGGAGGGAATGAGTCAGAAGTTTTTACTGTGACTTCTTGAAGTTCATTCTAATTCTCTTTGAGAATTAGGCCTTTCTCATCCAAATACTACTATATGGTTAATATTAGGGCTGTCCAGCATTAGGAGTCCAATGAGCTAATGAGCAGCATTAGCTCATTAATACTTACTAGCAGGAAAGGTTCATAATAATAAACCTTTCCCTCTGTGGGGCCCTTTATGGCTTTAAAGTGATGCCATATGCATTATCTCATTTAATCATTTTTATCTTTAGGGTAAAATTATTGATTGAAGACAGAGTTACCTTCACTCTGGGATGATAGGTAAAGAGGAGAACACCAAGAGGTGCTGAGGAGGATATAAAGAAGAGATGCAGGGGATATTTTTAAAAAGAAATACTGCCAATGCTGCTTGGAAGAAATTAAAGGAATAGGAACAGATTTAACTGAGGGATACTGGAATAAGTATGGCTTTCATGAGCGATTAAGAGTTAATTTATAATTAGCACATCAGAACATAGACCATAGACGTTTGGACTGGTTTCTTTTGCATAAGGGTTTGCATTTGGATGAAAGCCATGTGTTCTCTGGCTGACTGGATCTCATCTCTGTGTTGGGCATTTTATTTTCTTCGTAAACCACAGATGACACACACATTTATATACAGGTGTGATGATACAGTGAAAATGTTAAAATGACTAGCTCTAGAATCAGAATGACCTGTGCTCAGCTCCTTGGAATCCCTTTCCATTTGCAAGTCATACCAGCTGTCTGATAAGCTTGAGTTTCCTCTTCCATAAAAATCACTAACATTCTCCCTTAATTCATTGTTTGGCTATGAAAATTCAAACTAAAGAATCCAAATAAAGACCTGCCAAGTAGCAAGCTCTCACCGAAGTTTTATTATTTTCATTATTTAAGTACAGAGATTTTTGTGCTTGCTCAGCAACTCCTCTAGACATCGAGCTTCCTTAAGGACAGGGGCCATAGCTAATCTCTGCACTCATCTCACAGTACAGCAGAACACCCCTCTAGCATTACTGCAAGGATTAGTTGCGTCAATCCAAGACACATAATCAACAGTGCCAATGCATGCAGTAAGTGTGTGGTAATTGTTAGCGCCTACTGCCATGGTCTGTCAAGCCAAGGTCCAGGGCAGCTACAGTAGCTGGCAGAGGAGACATTGACTTGTCCAGGATTAGGAGTCGGGGTCGGCCCACCCTTCTAGGGAATGCAGATGGCTTACTTTTGCCTTACAGGGCTGTCTGTTCCCATTTGTGAGCTGAGAATAATGCAGAGGGCTCCTGAAGGACCTTCCAAGCTAGTATACCACAGGGCTAGGACTGTCTGTGGGTTGGGATGAAGCTTCCTTCTAGGCCTGGGCATGTGTTGACCCAGAAAGTACCCTGACTTTGAGTATTTTTGCATCCTCTGAAGAAAAGGAAAAGCTAAAAGCACTGAAAAGTTATGTGGATGAAATGCGAGGAGATGTAAAGGTCATTGACAGCCTCAGTCTATGTTAATGCGTGGAGATGGGAAACCATCTTTCCAACAGTCTTAGCTGTTGGTTTCAAGCTCACAGGTTGCTTTCTCTGTGTAATCCCTCAGAATGGTAGCAGCAACATCACCACCTGAGGATATCTAAAAAACACAGATAATTAGACCTCACTCTAGACCAGTGCTGGTGAACCTATCACCCATGTGCCACAGCCATCTGTTCACTATCTTTGAAGCCCCTAAGAGGTTCACTACCTCTGGTCTAGATCTTCTAAGGCAGAAACTTGTGTAGCAGTTTGTGCTGGAAGCAGTCCTCCAGTTACTGACACAAACTAATGTTTCGTAACTGGGTTTGTAGGGGGCTGGGGATTTAGCTCAGCAGCAAAAGCGCCTGCCTGGCAAGCACAAGGTCGTGAGTTCGGTTCCCGGTACCGGAGAAAAACAAAAAAAAAACAAAAAACAAAAAACAAACAAAAAACAAACAAACAAAAACAAACAAACATAACTGGGTTTGTGGCTTGCAGAAGCTACCATTTTTCAGACTTGAAAACTAGAATAAAAATCCACAATGCTATCATGTCTTTGTCTCCTGTAATGGATGTAAGGATTTGTTCCTCCCTGGTCTACAGCACCTTCTTTATTGCCTAGTTTTCCAGTGCTGTCAGAAGCAAGATATCTTTTAGCTGGCTGAGTGTATGAACCAGAGTAGACTTGCAAATGGGCTTAGAGTCTTTTTCTTCTCCCTTGATCCACTTGTAGTTTCCATTTCCTGCAAGGGAGTAAGATATATCCCAACCTGTCCTGTTTAGGACCTGTTCTCTGACCAGGAACCTATCATTCCACTTTCACTATTTCATTCATTTAGGTTGTCTTAATGGAATTATATCAATCTGAGTCCCAGTGAAATGCAGATGGTGCACTCAGAGGAGAAATTGTAGACTTTAATTAAAAGACTATATGTAGAGGGATGGGAAACAAACAGGAAACAGAGAAACACCACAGTTTTTCAGCCACAGCGGGAAGCTGTTGTCATTCCTAGGTCAGACATGTAAGGGGTGGAGCTGTTACAATACTGGAAGAGAGCTGATATAAGCTGTGGGCATGGTTGGGGAACACAGCCATGAGCCACTCTGGTCCACTAGAAATACAGTTGAAAAAAATACCTTGACTTTCCTCTCCTTTCACCCTGTATCTCCAGCCTGGATTTCTCATTTGTGAAAAACCAAAGAACAAAGAGATATAGAGCCCACGGAAATCATGTTCCTGGGGACCACTGTGGAGTAGAGAAGCATAGAATGGTCACAAGGATGGGCAAATGGAGAATATTCTGCCTGAGACCTAAGCACTGGCCCTGTTCCATACTTGATTTTCTTGTTATTTTAAAGGAAACCATAAATATCTACCTTGCTTTGGAAATTTTTTTTCAGGCCCTGTTCTTTGGGGGCTTTTATTTCCCTATTCATTTTTTTTTTAAACCACTGAGTGTCACCCTCATGCCAACAAACCCCCAGCTATATGGAAAGTTTCCATTTTCTCCTACTTGAAAAAACTCAGGCTCCTGGGAAGATCTGTATATATGGTCTATTCCTCTCTCCCCGGGGCCACAAATGGTCAGAATTGGGCTTTGAGACTTGCCCTGAATCATCTTCTATGTCATATCCTTATGCCAATCTTTATCTGGACTTTCTGAGAGTGTCTTTAAGTTTCAGAGTGTGTGTCTAACATTTCCCTGGCCATTAGAAACTTTGAGCTGATATGGTCACTTTTCCTCAAGGCTCCTGTCACTTATACTTTGCTAAGTATTTCCTCCTTGCTGGTCATAATTAAGGCCAGACAAGGAAGTCTTCCAGTAAGCCAAGAAATTTTTAGATTCAGTGTCCTTAGCCAAATGAGGCAAGGAATGGAATATGGCAAGTTAAACCTCCTACTCCTTCCAGAGTTGAGCAGTACCAGGCCCTTGCCTGAGCCCTCTGCAGTGCCTGAAGTCCTATCATGGTGCCATCCCAGAGTCTAGTTCCTGCTCTCAGACTCCATGATAGCAATTATGACCACGCCTTCCTATTTCCAAATGTTAGAAATCCCAAATGTTGGAATTTGCAGGTCCTAGTCATTGTAGGTTCCAAATCCAACTCCAAATACTAATGGTTTGTTTACCTGGATGCCCACCTATGTACGTCCTTTACTATCTTCTTCGATTTTGTCAATACCTTGTGTGGTAGACAGACTAACGACCCCCACCTTTTCAAATGTTCATGACCTAATGCCCAGAATCTGAGTGAATATGTTACGTTCCATAGCAAAAGGGGCTTTGCAGATGTGATTAAATTCATGATCTTGAGCAAATTATCCTGTATTAGCCATGTGAAGCCAGTGTAATCACAAGCCTTCTAATAAGAGAGAAGCAAGAGGATCACATGTAGGTGATGTGATAGATGGAAGGAAAGATTGCAGCATTGCCATTGATAGAAAAGATCATAAGCCAAGGGATATAGGGAGCCCCTTGAATCTGAAAAGGCAGAAATTCTTCCCTGGAACCTCCAGAAGGAAAGGAACAGAGCTCCTTTATTTTAGTCCTGTCTGTCTCATTTTTTACCTTCTGACCTTCACAACCACAGGGGAATATATTTGTGTTGTTTGAAGCACAAGATTGTTGTAATTTGTTACAACAGCAGTAAAGTACCAAAACTCTTCCCACTCAAAGTGTGGTCTACAGTATCACAATAGCTGAGAACACCTTAGAAATAAAGATTCTCTAACATCACCCAGCCCTCCCGAATTAGGATTCGTATTTTTGCACAACATCTAGGTGACTTAAGGTATATTAATCTGTGTGATTTCATTTTCTCCTCAGGCTCCTGCCTTCAGATTTACCTCAAACTTGAAGTGACCCAGATTAGAAAGGATCTATCCTAAGAGAAGAAATAGATTTGCTGTGAGATTGACAAAAAAAATGATTCATTGTTTCCCCCTCTCAGCTCACTTATTAAGTCTGGCAAATAGAGGACCCGATTTTTAAAAAGTACTCATTTCTTTAGTGCCTCATTACTTTGCCGTGGTGCTGAAGTTAGGGTAAAAGAAAACCATTGATTCTGAAGTTGTTGCCATAAACCAGCGATGGCAAACCTTCCAGACCTTTCAGTGATAAAAATAGACTGCTGTGGCACGTGTGCCATAGATTTGCCACCAGTGCCATAAACTAATCACTGACTCACCCCATTCACACTTACGAGACCATCTGATTTATTAGTTCTCAGAAGCCAGTGAACAAGGGACAGGAATATTTCATTGGAATGTTAAAGTAGGTTTAGTTACACTGTGGAAAATAGACGTTCACGCTGCCCAAACAGCATCCATGTAAACTCTGATGTTTGTTATGCCTGTAACCAGGAGAGGCAGATGGATACAGATCCATCGATGGCTATGAAACCAAGAGAAAAATCCCACACATTGAGAGGTCAGCATGAACAAGCAAATGAACAGGACCTATGCTGTGTATACTCCTGTGAGAAATATAATAATTTTTCTTAAGACAAGAATGTTGACACCTTTCTTGGCAAGGACAATAAGCAATCACTCCATACAGTCTAGGAGGGGAGGATTTATGTCTTGGCTTGAGATCCCTCAAGTAGTTTAGGTGCTCTTCTGCTGTCCCTGTTGGGCACTAGCTGGGTTCCCTACTCAGCCCCTCCTCATTTGATTTCCTTTTGCTTTTTGAACTTGAAATTCCTTTCCTAGTTTGCCAGAATCTCTTGATTTCTTCACAAGTCCTCTTGAGGAGAAAGCATTAATAAAGCTCCCTAGAGAACTATGAGTTCTCCTTTCCCAAGTTCTTGACTCAAGAGAGTCCTATTGACTGTCAGCCAGCATCACATTGGTTACCTCCTGGAGTCTGCGTGGGAAGTAGTGTCTCAGAGCTCTGAGCAAGTCTTTGGGTTGAAACAGACTTCCATGATAATTAACACCAAATGAGCACACAGGCAGAGCTTCTTGTCTTCCAAATTTGAAACCCACATTAGCTAATTAATTCTAATTAGAGACTGACAGTTCCATGTGGCATAGTGAAGAGAGAATAGGTGAGATTTTTCATGTGTCTTGACAAGTTAATTAAAGAAAATGGGCCTGGAGACTTCTTTCTAGGTCTATGAGCCAGTGAAGCACTACAGGCTACCCTTTTCCTGGAAATGGGGTTTGATATAATGCATGGTGTCCCAAAAAGACAGCTCATCCATTGACATTAATGCCTTTATATATTTCACACACACATATTGGCACATAGATTGCTTACAAATTGGATTAGGTGCTGAAGGAAAGCATCATTCCGACTCATTAGAATCTCAAAGTTTAGTGGGAGAGACACAAAGAGGTGACAGAATCCAATGACATCTTAGCCAAAGCAGTATGACAAGAAAAGGGAGAGAGAGAGAGAGAGAGAGAGAGAGAGAGAGAGAGAGAGAGAG